>NW_026705031.1:0-352966 GCF_029867415.1 Vicia villosa
AACTCTTAAAAGTTATTTCTTAATTAAATCAAAGTGATTAAGTGACAAGGGGTGAACACCTCTTGAATACCTTTGATCCTTTGAATCAAACTTTAAAAGTTCTTTCTTAAATAAATCAAAGTGATTAAGTGACAAGGGGTGCACACCTCTTGAATACCTTTGATCCTTTGAATCAAACATTAAAAAATCTTTCTTAATTAAATCAAAGTGATTAAGTGACAAGGGGTGCACACCTCTTGAATACCTTTGATCCTTTGAACCAAACACTAAACATCCTTCATAAAATCAATAAACAAATTCGTAGTTCTTTCGAACTACATTCGCTCTGATTCTTCCATTGAAGATATGTAGGCACAAGACTCAAATGTCTTGGCGAGCACACTAAATAAAAAATATAATTTCGTAGTCTCGAACTACGAACGCTCTGACTTTCCCACCGCACAAGGGAATACGTAGGCACAAGACTCAATCGTCTTGGCGAGCATGATAATAAAAAATCTTTTCTTTTTTCTCCCTAATAAATTAAAAACCAAAAAACATGTTTCTTTCTCTTCATGTAGACTTAAGCTAACATTCGATTGTGAAACAACTAAATGGGTCCCATCGAGTACGATGGAAGTAAGGGGTGCTAATACCTTCCCCTTGCTTAACCGACTCCCGAACCTGAATTTGGTTACGAAGACCATCTTTGTCCATTTCATTTCATTTGTGGGTTTTATCAATATTTTCCCATTTCCATTGGAATAAATAAAATTTGGTGGCGACTCTGTTTGTTCAATTTTCGTGGCGATGATTTTTTGACCCACGACAACTGGCGACTCTGCTGGGGACTAAGGTATGTCCACCCTAATTTAGTTGTTGTTTATTTCATTTGTTAGCTTTGTCTATTTCTCTTATTTCATGTATATATTTTCTTTATCTTGCTTATTCACTTGTGGGATTTGGGAGTATTACTTTTGGAGTGAAGCTCTCAACCCGAGCTTGGAAAAACAAGAGAGAAACATAAGTTAGGAGGTGGTTGTGTAGTGCTAGTCCCCAAGGTGAACACCTTGAATGGCTAATACGAAAACCCCACTTGGAGGAGACTTATTCATGAAATTTTTCATAAGATGGCTAGCCCATCGCATGACGAAAATCTGATTTCGTCGTTAACTCCAAGGACCTTTAGAACCCGTTCCATCTATGGTGATGTAGACATCTCTACTATCAAAAACCTTAGAGCCATCATGTGAGGGGATCTTTGGGTAAAGAACTTTGAACTATCCTATCATAAGAAGCCTTCCTCATTAGGTTGTGTTTTGCTAGATTACATCCATCTATTTTATAGCATCGTATTGCATTTCATAATGTATGTATGCCATTTTATCTCATAAGAACCACTTTTGCATAAACAATCATCATGCATTTGCATTCATTAAACATGCATTTATCAGAATCCAATATTCATACCTTTCATCCTCCAACACAATTTACAAGGCAAGTTCGATTACCCGACACCGTGTTGGACTTGAAGCATGTCTTAGAAGATATCGAGTAAACCCCAAAGAGATAAGAAATGAGCTCAAAAGATCTGTGGTCATTATCATGGAAATGCTTCAAAGCATTAAATACCAAGAAGGGTCAACTTTGATACACTGTGTGGTTAACAACCCCATGCCCTGAAGAAGACACTGAGGACATGCCAAAGCCAGTTATCAGACGAGAAAGTTCATCCTTGTTTGTATTGTGTTGTATTGCATTTGAATTTTTCATCCTTAATCGTAATTTTAATGAAATGAGCATTGCATTTGTTTTGAATCAATCATAACGTGTTATCTTTTCGTATCACTTACACAAATTCAAAATTACAAAAAAATGTGCATTTCCACTTCACTTTCTTTATCAGCTTTCTGTCTAAGCAAGATTAGAAGGAGAATGACGATAAACGAAATACCCAATTTGCATCAGTGTGCTTTCAAATAAAACTTTGTTGATGATGTACAGGCATTCTTTCAAATCCCCAAACACTGGAGATATAAGGATGATAATCCCTCGTTAACCCCTTTGAGCCTTAGAAGTAGGTGTTTTCTTTTTGCACAAAATCAAAACCCTTAATCAAAAACCTGGGGCAGGGTAGTTGTTCAGTTAAAATGACTAATGTATCTGATTTCCAAGAGAATCAATTCATGGGAACCATTCCTGACCAAAGGTTCAATCGCATCCTCTCTTCGTACACAATGTCGAAGTAGTAGTGAACATCCAAAGCTTACAACAATTATTTCCCTTGGAACATCAATATGACAGTCACAACTCCCAAATTCTCATATCATTGAACAAATGTCATACAAGTTTGTTCGAAAAAATCAAAGAAAATCCCGCTAAGTGAAAACCTAAAAAGGAGACTTAGGCAAAAATTAGGGATACAAAAGTCAAAATAAAAGGAGATCAAAAGATCATTGTCAAAAGAAAAGCACGAACAAACTTGTGTGACTTCCAAAGAAGAATAGATGACTGCCACCTCAGAATCCATTGGTTCTCAATTATCATATGCAAATTCTCTTGGAAGTCGAATACTTGCGAGAGTTAACTGAACTTAGGACTGGAGTACATCACGAAGAATGGGTGGGTTTAAATCAAATTTTGAGCCTATATCCTTCGTTTCTCAAACCGTGAACCTGGCCACGTTACAACCTCCGAAAGTCCTAATTGAAGCAAGATTTCTTTTGAAAGCATACTAAAGCAAGGTTGCGATAACCTGACTTCTAAATATTTGCTAATCATTTGTTTTGATACCACGTTATCACATCATCTTTCAGATATTGAATTTCAAACTTCCATTGCATCCTCATCAGGATTTATTCATTGAATACCACAATTTCATTTCAATAAATGATTTGTTTTCAAAACTTGCATGCACGTCGCATTAAAATTACCACTTTGAATTGAATAGTTTCATCTGCAAGCCAACACTTTCCATCAAGGAAGTTTCGATAATGAAAATCAATTGAAGAGCCTAAAGTGGAATCATCAGGGTCGCATCACTTCAAAAATCCATCATTCAGGGGCACTCCATTTCAAAGTTCCCAAGCATTAAGGCATGTCATATCATGATCATCAGTTTGAATCCAAATTTTGTTGAAGCGAGTTTCTCCATATACTCAGCATTCTGGGGCAAATCAAGGCTAAGACCTTTCTCTCAAGCATTCTAAGCATACTATGCCATACAAAGTGGTCCTCAAACTCGAAATAGGTGTCGGGAATTATGCTTGCACAAAACTCCTACCAAGGGACTCTTTTCACTTCACAAAAAAAATCATGACCCTCCACTGGGGCATATGTCAAAACATTACAAATAGAAAATTTCATTCATTACATGCATTCATTTATCATGCATATCATTCATGGGGCAACCTCCCACAACATCAAATCAAAATTTCAATCTTGCTCAGGCTTTTCCATTGAGAATCAAGCCCAGTCCACCATGGACATCCAAAAAATGCATTGCCCATTGGCACACATCCGGTAAACTCATTACCTGCATTGATCAACCATCATACATCATTACACGTGCATCAATTTGCACAAAAGAAAAAACCAAGATGTCTCATACATAAGCAAAAAGCATGCATGGATTCATAATCCCTAATGATGTCACCGCAATCATTATTTTCTTGCTAATCCACTGATTGAGCATGCTTGTTAATCTTTTCCAACCCACTGGTTGAAATTAATCATTTACCTTCTGGTCTTTTGAATCAGCCTACTGGTTGAGAACCGTTCTGTTCATTTTTGTCAGCCCACTGGTTGAATTTAATCATGAATCGCATTTTTCAATTGTTGTCAGTCCGCTGATTGAAAGTCATTTGTTTTGTCAACCCACTGGTTGAAGTTTATCTTTTTCGTGTCAATCCACTGATTGAACATCACTTGTTATGTCAACCCACTGGTTGAAGTTTATCTTTTTTGTGTCAATCCACTGATTGAATATCACTTGTTTTGTCAACCCACTGGTTGAAGTTTATCTTTTTCGTGTCAATCCACTGATTGAACATCACTTGTTATGTCAACCCACTGGTTGAAGTTTATCTTTTTTGTGTCAATCCACTGATTGAACATCACTTGTTTTGTCAACCCACTGGTTGAAGTTTATCTTTTTCGTGTCAATCCACTGATTGAATATTACTTGTTTTGTCAACTCACTGGTTGAAGTTTATCTTTTTCGTGTCAATCCACTGATTGGATATCACTTGTTTTGTCGACCCACAGGTTGAAATTAATCATTTTTCGTGTCAATCCACTGATTGAACCTCACTTGTTTTACCAACCCACTGGTTGAAATTTATCATTCATCTTGCTAACCCGCTGGTTACAGTCAATCATTTACGTTCCGCTTAGATCAAAGCAACCCACTGGTTGAAAGCAGTTTTTCTTTGTCAATCCGCTGGTTGATAGAGTCAATTCACTAGTTGACAACAAATTTGTTTCACCTTCATTAATCCACTGGTTAATGTTAGTCATGTCTTGTTTACTTCCATCAATCCACTGGTTGATGTGTTTCTTCTTTCTTAATTGTTCGAACTCAATCCACTGATTGAGGACATCGTGTCACCTTTCATCAATCCACTGGTTGAAGTTAGTTTTATCTTGTCTTTTGAAATCAATTCACTAGTTGACTTACCTTCACCAATCCACTGGTTGATAATGGCTTTTCCTATTTATCTCAAACTCAATCCACTGGTTGAGGATAACGCGTCTACTTTTCACCCGTCCACTGGTTGATAATAATTTCTTTTTTGGACTCAACTCATTAGTTGATATTTTATCGATTCACAGGTTGATGTCAGTTTTCTCTTTTGTTTAGGCTCAGTCCACTGGTTGAGAATCAACCCTTCGTTAACCAAACTCAATCCTTTGGTTGAAAACGACTTCTTGGCACCTCTGCTTTCTCCCAGCAAGTATTCCCAATAGAACTCCTCCACACAATCATTTTATCAATTCCCACAGAGATTTACTTTCCGTTTTCATATCCCATCGAGAATCCACGCATTCATAGCATCTCATTGCATCAAGGGGCAAAATTCGGGCATTTTTTTGTATTTAATTACCTTTTGCCACCGATATCACAAACACCAAAGTCATTCATGCTATCTGGCTAAAGATAATTAAATAGGGGCATCTGTCATACCCCGATTTTTGCCCTAGTAATTTTCATATGCATAATCAAAGTTAGTACTTTTTTTTTTTTTTAACATTTCACAGTCCACTTGCTTCATTTGTATTGATTGTGTCCACATTAATAATCGGCTGATTGTAAGGCCCATTGGCCCGGTCATCCTGCTAATCACGTCACATTTGAATCATTATCGACTTTTGTATTCACATTTTCTTGCGTCGAACTAATAATTGAGTTTATTATTATTGAAATTAATATTTCCTTTAATAATCAAACTAATTGTTAATTATAAATAATATTTGCATTTTATTCTAATTATGTGCATTTAAATGTTATAATGGGCTTTTAACTAATTTGTTTTTTCATAAAAAAAATAAATAAAAAAATACATTTATTAATTGTTTTAGTGTTACAATGTTATTAGTAATAGTAAAGTAAGAAACTTTATTACATTTTTTTTTGCTTTTAGCAAGTTATAAACAAAAAATATAGAATGCATGCTACAGCGGTCTTCTTCACCATTCACTAAACTTTCATCACGCCTCAGTCTATCATTTTCACCATTAAACCACCATCTGCATACAACATATTCTTTGTACAAAACAACAAACAAAACAGTCCAAAAAAAGGACTGCAAATCTGCTACTCTGCTTCACAAACTTGCTGCATAACCGGTCCAAACCTTGCACTGAAATAGACCACACAAACCTGTGTTAAAAAAAACAATACAGCAGTTAACCAAAACAGTTCAAATACTCTCTCAATTTCCCCCCAAAAATCACCACAATCCACCTATAAAACCAGAGAGTAGCAAAGTGAACAAGGGGCCACGAACAGAAAGACACTCCAAACCTCTGCCAAAACTTCCCCTCAACACCAACAATGAGCCTAACAAAACTCTGCTGAGAATATAAACCTCAAACCCTCGCAACTTTCAACCTCAACTCACACCTTCAATCTTTCATCCACATTTCATACACCTCCGCATACTCACAACCGAACCTCACATCAACCCTCAAACCTACTGCACAAACAGCAACCTTACCACACTCACACGGTTCAACACAACAACAAAACCACACGCAACGCACCTCAATGAGTCACACTCAACCAAACCTTACTCATAACCCTTACACACATCAACAACTCTCATAGATCTTCACTCATCAAGAATACGTACAACCGCAGACAACACACAGAAACTCAGACGAAGGATATAGCTGAATTCGAGAGTAAAGGAAGAAGAAGCAACGCAAGCAGATCGGAAAAGAAGGTTACCTGAGCATTACTACTGAGCTTCTGATTTTGTTTACCGGTATCTTTCTATTTTCCATTTATCTTTTTAATTTACAATCATGTAATCATCAAGAACAATAATGAGATTGGGGATTTAGGGCTTATGATGGGATTTAGGTTTTGAGTTTTGTTTGTTTGATTGTGTTTGTTGCGCCGAGATTTTTTGTAAATATTGCCATGTTCTTCGAATCGAAAGAGGTCGTGGAATCGTGAGAGATGAGAGATTTACGTTGCTCTGTTTTGAGGGAGGGAGGCCGATACATTGATTCTAGGTTTTTTTTTTTCAACACTTCTCTCATTTTCGGTTTGGGCCTAAGGCCAAAAGCATGACCCGATCCAATTCCATTGCACCACCAGTTTGCTCATCTGCACCCCATGCGCTAGTTCTTATATTAGGCCCATGAAGTTTTGATTATTTTTGCTTTTTTTTTACCAAAAATTAATACCTCTTTTCTTTTCAATGAATCCCACAAGACATTTTTTATCTTTCAAAATCTCAAAAACAACAATTTTCATTCAATAAAATACTCGATCCAACATCGAGTCCATTTCAAATATTATCAAAAAAAAAAACTTCAAAACAACTTAAACTAATTATTTCATTTTTCGCCCAAGGGCGAAGCTATTCTTTGCCCAAGTGCAAATTTCACCTAAGTGTGAATCTCATTTCAAAAATTGTCTTTTCCGCCCAAGTGCGATTAGACCCATTTCATAAACCCTAAAACGCTTGATCCAACGTCAAGTTGTTAATCTTTTTTTTTTAACTATATCAAAGTGATTAAGTGACAAGGGGTGAACACCTCTTGAATACCTTTGATCCTTTGAATCAGACGTAAAAAATTCTTTCTTAATTAAATCAAAGTGATTAAGTGACAAGGGGTGAACACCTCTTGAATACCTTCGATCCTTTGAATCAAACATTAAATCAAAGTGATTAAGTGACAAGGGGTGAACACCTCTTGAATACCTTTGATCCTTTGAATCAAACATAAAAAATTCTTTCTTAATTAAATCAAAGCGATTAAGTGACAAGGGGTGAACACCTCTTGAATACCTTTGATCCTTTGAATCAAACATAAAAAGTTCTTTCTTAATCAAGGAGATCAAGTGACAAGGGGTGCACACCTCTTGAATACCTTTGATCCTTTGAATCAAATCTTAAAAGTTCTTTCTTAAATAAATCAAAGTGATTAAGTGACAAGGGGTGCACACCTCTTGAATACCTTTGGTCCTTTGAATCAAATCTTAAAAGTTATTTCTTAATTAAATCAAAGTGATTAAGTGACAAGGGGTGAACACCTCTTGAATACCTTTGATCCTTTGAATCAAACTTTAAAAGTTCTTTCTTAAATAAATCAAAGTGATTAAGTGACAAGGGGTGCACACCTCTTGAATACCTTTGATCCTTTGAATCAAACATTAAAAAATCTTTCTTAATTAAATCAAAGTGATTAAGTGACAAGGGGTGCACACCTCTTGAATACCTTTGATCCTTTGAACCAAACACTAAACATCCTTCATAAAATCAATAAACAAATTCGTAGTTCTTTCGAACTACATTCGCTCTGATTCTTCCATTGAAGATATGTAGGCACAAGACTCAAATGTCTTGGCGAGCACACTAAATAAAAAATATAATTTCGTAGTCTCGAACTACGAACGCTCTGACTTTCCCACCGCACAAGGGAATACGTAGGCACAAGACTCAATCGTCTTGGCGAGCATGATAATAAAAAATCTTTTCTTTTTTCTCCCTAATAAATTAAAAACCAAAAAACATGTTTCTTTCTCTTCATGTAGACTTAAGCTAACATTCGATTGTGAAACAACTAAATGGGTCCCATCGAGTACGATGGAAGTAAGGGGTGCTAATACCTTCCCCTTGCTTAACCGACTCCCGAACCTGAATTTGGTTACGAAGACCATCTTTGTCCATTTCATTTCATTTGTGGGTTTTATCAATATTTTCCCATTTCCATTGGAATAAATAAAATTTGGTGGCGACTCTGTTTGTTCAATTTTCGTGGCGATGATTTTTTGACCCGCGACAATATCCAAATCAAATACCCTAGGAGATTAGACATTTATCATCTCTATGATAGGAGTATCTCTTCTATAGCATCACAAACAATCAATCAATCAATCAATCAACTTAACTTTTTTGCCACAAGGCTGGCTAATCAATCAAACCTTTTTGCCACCATACTGGCTGATTAATCAAAGTTTTTGTCACAAGGCTGACTTCATTGAAACTTTTGCCACAAGGCTGGCTGATTAATCAAAACTTTTTATCACAAGGCTGACTTCATTGAAAGTTTTTGCCACAAGGCTGGCTAAAAAAACATCTTTATCATTCTAAGCACCATAAGTGGCATGGCCCAGGGCTTATAATGAAAAGATTTTCAAACAAAATCAAACAGATGTATGTGATGATATAGATTAGATACATCGAACATTTAGATGACATTTGTCTCTTATCCTTTGCTTCCACTAGCATAAGTGGGAACTACGATTGCTCTGACTTTCTCAACATCCCTTTGAGAATACGTAGGCACAAGGTCGTATCCTTGGCGAGCAAAACTTCTCCCTCAAACCATTCAAACCTTAGCACCCGTAGACCCGAGCTACAGATGCTCTGATTCCCTCTAAGGGATATGTATGCAGAGGATCGCGATGATCTTTGCGAGCATAATCAAACAAACACCTTAGGTCCCACCTATCTCACAACAGAACCTCTCAATAACACAGAATGAAAAACATAGCAAAGAAACCTATAGAGTACTATAGATACGTTGGGTGCTAATACCTTCCCTTCGTATAACCAACCCTCTTACCCAAAGATCTCTCCCCCCACTTTTAAGGTTATTGCAGCTTTTTTCCTTTTCCTACTTTGGAAACAATAAAAAGTTTGGTCGAAACAAAAGAAAAATCATTTTTTGAGCACTCGAGCCCAAAGAAGGCATCAGGTGTCTCATCCCGAAAAAGATACGATTTTTCCCCGCGATAGTCATATGTTTTCTCTATCAATCTATAAACTCTGAAGGTTACGAACGGTGTGATACTATCCTTAGGAAAAGCAAAAGAGGTTCAGTCAAAGGAAAATCATGAAGTTCCGATACGACAAAAACCCACCGCTAACAGTTTATTCCTGACAGGTTTGACGTGCCCAAGGAAAATTCGAGGTTAGCCTTTACTTCTACAAGTCTAAGAACTAAGGAGTAAAACAAGGTCAACGGATTTTGCAAAGGAGATGGTCCCTAGAATCAATAGGTTTTTTCATGCTCAGAATTTAGACCCCTACGATCGCTAAGTGTTACTCAGGATAAAAGTTGGACCTTCGGATTAGCAATTCTAATGGGATGACCATGCAGGTTTTAGAATCGATTCATTCGCTTCATTCGCTCACTACTACGAATTTCAATTTCAAATTTAAGATTATTAACAAACTTAAGGGAGAATGACGAATGCAAATAACTAAATCTCGCTAAACGTATGCTTTCAAGGTAAGACCGAGCCGACGATGTACATGCATTATTTCAATTCCTAAACATTGGAGATATAAGGATGTTAATCCCTCGTCACCCCCTTGAGCCAGGAGTTGGAGTTTGTTTCTACTTTTCAAATAAACCTTGATTTCAACCAGGGGCAGGGTAGATTTCGATTAATTCAATGGTGTATTTTGGTTGTCAAGAGAATCAGTCAATCCAAGCAAGGATTCAAGCAAAGGGTCAAGCAAGGATCGAGCAAAGGATCAAGCAAAGCAAAGGTTCAGGCGTATCTTCTTCCTCGCATTCATACAATATTGAGGAAGCAATGGAGGTAACATTCACAACAACCTTCTTCCTCAATACATCATTCAAGATTGAGGATGTATCAAAATCGAAGCTTACAAATCAAAGTCAATATGGCAGTCACAACATTCAATATCCAAGGATCAATATGTCAAAATGAGCATTCAAAAAATAAAGGGAGGAAAACGCCCACTAAGTCAGAATGGAAAATTCCATGAAAGAAAACAAAACGACTTAGGTAAAAATTAGGGCATCTCGATAGATCAAACTCAAAGGAATTGGTTCATGAAAAAATAAGGTATAAAAACAAAGACGAAAAAAACAATGGATAATCTTATGACTGCTAAATCATCGAAGCTTCCCATCAACGCTTGGATCTCTACAACATTTTTCATCGGTGCTTGGATCTCTACTAAGGATTATGCTCAACATCAAAATTGAAACGATTCTCTTACATACAAAGCACAATCATTGGATTAGGCAAATTCTTAGGATTTGGAGAACATCAAGGAGAAAGGGGTGGGTTAAATAAATTTTGAGCCTTATATCTGTTGTTTCTTAAACCACGAACCAAGCCAAGTTACAACATTCAAAAGTCCTAATTGAGGCAAGGTTAACTACGAAAGCACATTAAGCAGGATTTTGTTATACTGACTCCTAGGTTTGTTAAAACTATTTCTAACCACTACGCTTCTTCAAACATTCATTTATAATCATCCAGTCCTAATTCATAACGGACTTCGATTTCAAAACTTGCATACGCATCGCATTGGAGTTACTTCTCAAAGGGAACAACGTCATCTACGAATATACACTTAGCATCGAGGAGATCTCGAAATTGGTTAATCAAAGGCGATAATTTCTAATAAAGACTCTGGAATGGGGGAACCACATCCTGAGGGTTCTCCTAAACAGGGGAAAAATTTCAAGGATTACAGGGGCATACGATCAAACATCCTATTTACTAGGGGCATTCTTCCTAAGGTTCAATCGACTTGGGGGCACATCTCGAAGCAATAACAAACAGGGGCATGTCAAACATAGGAAGAATTCAAATTCAAAAGGATAGAACACTAAGGATAGCCCTCCATATCCTGGAGATCATATGACAAAGTTATTTCTCGGGGCACTTCCTTCATGGCTTGGAGATCATAGGCATCTTTTCCATTAAACATTGGGGCATTGGATATCAAATCCATAAGGTAAACAACTCAAAAGGTTAAAGGCGTAGAGAACCTCAAAAGGTTAAAGGAATGGAGTATTTCAAAAATCCAAACTGGGGCAAGGCGCACAACATAAGGAAAAGGCGTTCTCACACTTTACAACATCGAACAAATCTTTCTCCTAACTACGATCTTCAAAATTCAAAAAAAAAAGGGATTGGGAGATCGCGCTAGCATCACACCCCACCTTATCAAACAAACCTACAACTCCAGTGAGCTATATACGCTTTGGTTATCAACAACCTATCATTTGAGCATCATGCAAATACATATAAATCATGCATTACATACATTGGTTGATACATTACACCACACTTTTTTAGGTAGTCTTCTTTAAGACAATTCTTACGATCCTTTCTAGGAACCTCTTCAGGCAATCTTATTTAAGACAAATTGTCATCCTTTCCAGGAACCTCTCCAAGTGGTCTTCTTTAAGGCATTATTTTTCTAAGAACCTTTCTAGGTAGTCTTTTCTCAGACATTCATTGTCCTTCCAAAAAACCTTTTTAGGTAGTCTTTTTAAGACATCTTTCAGCCTTTCCAGGTAGTCTTCTTTAAGACAATCCTTATCCTTTGCTAAAAACCTTTTCAGGTAGTCTTCTTTAAGACAAATTTTACCCTTTCTAAGAACCTCTTTAGGTAGTCTTCTTTAAGACAAATTTTCATATCCATTCTAGAAACCTTTTCAGGTAGTCTTATAAAAGACATTATTTCGTTCCACTCGTTACATCAATCAGCATATACATAAGCATAAGCATTATCCACATACATAAACATTACCAAGCCAGCATAAGCATAGTCGTGGTGTAGGGGTGAACATGGATTAAACAGGTTCAATGGGTTTAAGGAGATAAAATCTCGGGATTACATCAGCATACATACATACGCATTAGCATATGCGTATCATCTAATGCGTTCACATATTACAAATGACCAGTTTCCGATCCTCGAGTCGTGAGTTTTTAACCCTCGTGTTGTGATTTGGTTTGTTTTCCGACCCTCGTGTCGTAAGTTTCCAACCCTCGTGTTGTGATTGGTTTATTTTCCGACCCTCGAGTCGTGAGTTTCCAACCCTCGTGTTGTGATTGGTTTGTTTTCCGACCCTCGAATCGTGAATGTCCGGCCCTCCAGTCGTGAATTTCTAAACATATCGTTTTCTTTCCGACCCTCGAGTCGTGAGCATTATCTTCATACATCTACAGGATATCGTCAAGGACTTTATGCGGATAAACTTGCTAGCGCTATAGCAAGTGAATCTTTTTCATGCATGTAAGTTTGCTAGAACTATAGCAAATAATTCCTATTGGTGCAGGTAAGCTTGCCAGAACCATGGCAAGTGATTCCTATTGGTGCAAGTAAGCTTGTCCGAACAAGGGCAAGTGACTCCTATTGGTGCAGGTAAGCTTTTCCAAACCAGGGCAAGTGACTCATATTGGTGCAGGTAAGCTTGTCCGAACAAGGGCAAGTGACTCCTATTGGTGCAGGTAAGCTTGTCCGAACAAGGGCAAGTGACTCCTATTGGTGCAGGTAAGCTTGTCCGAACAAGGGCAAGTGACTCCTATTGGTGCAGGTAAGCTTGTCCGAACCAGGGCAAGTGACTCCTATTGGTGCAGGTAAGCTTGTCCGAACCAGGGCAAGTGACTCCTATTGGTGCAGGTAAGCTTGTCCGAACAAGGGAAAGTGACACCTATTGGTGCAGGTAAGCTTGTCCGAACAAGGGCAAGTGACTCCTATTGGTGTAGGTAAGCTTGTCCGAACAAGGGCAAGTGACTCCTATTGGTGCAGGTAAACTTGTCTGAACCAGGGCAAGTGACTCCTATTGGTGCAGGTGAACTTGTCAGAACTATGACAATTGATCCTATTGGTGCAGGCAAACTTGTCTGAACCAGGACAGGTGATCCTATTGGTGCAGGTAAACTTGTCTGAACCAGGACAGGTGATCCTTTTGGTGCAGGTTAGCTTGTCCGAACCAGGGCAAGTGACTCCTATTGGTGCGGGTGAGCTTGCTAAAACAATAGCAAGTGATCCTTTTGGGTTACACAAACTACAATAACTTACTAGAACTATAGTAAGTGGGGTTTCACAAACTGCGAAAGCTTGCTAGCACTATAGCAAGTTAATTATCTTCTACACAATAAACGGCGAACCCTCGCTATTGCTAGCTACGTTTATTCATCACGTTAGTCCCTCGGTAGTGATCTCCTCCAAACATACAAAGGGTTTCACAACAAGTTTTTTCAAAGGGTTCCTCAATTGGGTCTATCACGTTAGTCCCTCGGCAGTGATCTTCTCCAAAACATCATCAATAACAAGCAAGGGTCTTATTGTTCTTTTTCGAAGTTACTAACATAACTAACAGTCATGCATCATTCAATTGCATATCTCATTCATTCATAATGCATATACATTGCTCTCATTTATTTTGAGAAGCTCACTTGCATCATACATTACATGCATTATAACATTGCATAAAATCAAGGTTGCCTTTTCAGGCCATGCTACAATCAAAACACGTGGTTCCTTCCAAAAAGCACTCGCTTCACATTCTAGGAAAAGGGTATTTACCTTGGATGGCATCTTTAAGCCCATCTCCCACGGAACTTTTTCCCAACAAATGCAAATTTCAGGGCATTTCAGTGTTCAATCATCTTTTACCTTTAGATCACGATAGGCAGACGTGCCTATCCGACTCTTCAGGTTTAAGAAGATTGAACAGGGGCAGCTGTCATACCCCAAAATTTGCCCATCTCATTTGTCGCTACCACAAAAATCAACAGAGTCGCCACTAACATATTTATCCTGAAAAGGAAGGGAATGCCAGCAAACCACAAAACAAAACAACGGTCTCACGACCAGAGAAAAAAAAGGTAAGGGAGTCGGTTACGCGAGGGGAAGGTGTTAGCACCCCACGCGTCCATCGTGCTCGATGGTATCCACGCTTGTGTCTAAAACTATGGGTGTGTAAACAAACCATGCTAATCTTGACTTAAATGCATGCACAATGTAGGGAAAAGAAAGAGTTATACTCGCACGGGCCCTACCCCGCTACATACGTATCCGTTTTGCGGAATTAGAGGTACCGTAGCTCGGCTAACTAGTTTTTGTTTGTTTTGTGTTTTTTAGGTGAGCGAGTTACATTCACACTCCGCTGCTCGACCTTTGGAGTCTTACACTTGGGATTGGAGCGGAAATAACAAGCTCTTAAGAAAAGAAAATCAAAGAGTGTGGTTTGTGTTTTAAAGAATGCATGAGGAAGACCTAAGCTAAGGGGGAAAGCTTGCTACCTAATGTTGTTATACAAAGGGTACAAGTCTAAACTAAACTAGCAACCTACGAAGGAGAGGGAAAGCAAACAAGAGTATCACACAAACGAGCTCCGCTCGTAAAGCAAACAAACCAACGGCACTGGCCGAATGGTAGAAAAGCGGTCCCGCCATAGCCAAGGGGAGCAGCTCACCCAAGTCAACCAAGCATTAGACCTCGCGAAAATGATCGGGCCATAGACAAGAGGAGCGAATCCCTCTCAGCAACCAAGTCGTCACGGATCGTAAAGGAAAAAGGTGCGTACGTACACCGAGCGTCAATGTCGAGCGACGCAAGCTATAGGAAATGCGGGGGTCCGGCTACATGAACCCTTTACCTGACATACTCGATAACAAGATCTTGTGCTGGTTCAAAAGCGAGCAACGCGAAGCGTGCGCATACTGATCAAACTCGATGAAACTGGGCGAGGGTTGATTGCTAACCCTTCCCGCGTGCCTTCCATAAGGACTTGACTGAGTGCCATATAGGACTTATTACACGGTGACTCCCTGCCGCAAAGCACAAATATAAACATACCAACAAAAACAGAGTCTCTTTCGAGGGCTTGGCCAGAAGCATGTCTAAGTCTTACTTCTCATGTTAAAGGATGATGCGAGAAAGTGATAAAGTGCGAGAAAAATAAAATGAAACGGGATCAATACCAAATGGATGATGATCCGTAAACTATAGCGACGAAAAGCGAAGAAACTAGGAATCCCGCGAGCGAGCGGATGAAGATCCAAACCGAAGTGCGAACACGAACGCGAAAGTAAAATCCAAGGAGGAACAGGGAGAGGCGCGCGAGATGCAAGGATAAGAGAGAGACTTCGAACATGAGATCTTGATTCTTCAATCCATGTTCTTGATCTTGATGAAATTGATGAGTTTTTTATGAAAGTTTTATGTAATTTGTGGCTTTGATTCAAGAGAATTGAGAGAGAATTGAGAGAAGGTGTTTATGAATTTTTTGGGTGAAGTGAAGTTATGAGAGAATGTGAAGAAAAATGACTTATATAGTGAAGGTAGTGAAATGTCCAAAACGCCCTTAATTATCTCTTTTTTGCTCGTTTTCGAGGAAACGCGAATCGGTGCGAAGTTTGAGAGCGGGGCCGACGTCAACTCGAAGATGACTAAAATTGTAGATCATAGCCGCGAGAATCGTCTCAATCGGATAAGCGATGAAGAAATTACGCGCGTTCGAATGACGAGAAACGTCGATTTATTTGGCGCGACTGTGCAGGATTTTGTGCGTACCGCTCAAAGAACTCGATAAAACTCCATATTCGGCTCAAAATCTGAACAAGCATGTATGACGAAGAATTGAAGCTAATGAAATTTCCGAGGGAATTCCGCCAGAATGGGCTTCATACGATAAAAATCGAAGAAGTTATGAATTTTCAAACTCAGTGCGACACACTCGAAAACACACTTTTTACCGAAAGAACATGACGATCCTCAAAATGCTGGGAATTTTCGGTGCATAATCGGCCGACGGTCCGAACATATGAATTCTTGGTAACGATGGCATTGAACTCCAGTTAAATTTTCGAGCGAATCCGACTAGCGGATTAGGAGATATGAATTTTTCGAGACCCGAAACCCTACATTCAGCACTCTTTTATTTATAAAAATCCAAGCGATTTTCCAATTTCGACCATTTTCCTCAAAGAACTGGATTCCGAGCCGAACATGAAAATCATAGATATCGCCGAAACGGTCAGGGCCACGCGAGAATCAAGCTCATATCACTTTCCAAATCGGACTTGTGAATTTTCTCGTAATTCCACCGTTCGAACCATTTTTAACATCGCACTTCCTTAAAACCACAAGAACTCTTTAATGTCTTTTCTTCAATTTTGAATGACAAAATAATCTTCATTAATAACTTATAGCTCAAATAAAGAGGGCAAATTTTGGGGTGCAACAACATTCAATCTTCAAGGGTTCAAGGTTCAAGGGTTTATTCAAGCAACATTCTCCTAATTGAGGGTCTCTTAAATTAGGGTTTGCACTTCATCAAAAGAATTTGAATCTCTAAGGCCTAAAATGGATCTCAAGGTATCTCATATGTCTCAAAGCATCTCCATGTCAAAAGTCCAGCTTCAATTCCAAGGATTACTCACTCAATGGCTCAGATGATCAATAATCTACTATGTTGACCTAAAAGTCAACTATAGTCAAAATACAGTCAAACTTCAAGACTTTTGGTCAACATCAAGAATTGGAGGTTATATCCATCATTTGATCAAAGATTGATCATGATCCATTAATAGAAACTCAGAAATGAACAAATTCAAAAGGTTTAAATTAAGGTTTTTTATAGGAGAAAGTCAACTCAACTTTGACTGGTCATAACTTTCACATGGAATATCAAATATTTCCCAACCAATTCCTATTTTAAAGGAAATTGAATCCTCTACAACTTTGTCTCTCACAAGCCAAGGCCAGAAACGCTTAATTTGAGAGATATGGTACAAAAGATTATAGGTCATTTTCAAAAGTCAACCAAAAGCAGTTTTTTGTCAAAGGGCATATCATCAAGATAAAATCCCCAAATGAAAAATATGTTCCATAGTGGCTTGTAGAGGACATCTTGAGGTTTCCAAAAAGTCCTAGAACTCTTCGATATCTTAAAAATTGAGGGAGATATGCCTTGTCAAAGTTGGGCAATTTTAAAGGCAAAATGTGAAACAAAAGTGGTTCAAAATGGATATTTTTGCAGATGGGCCTATCTTGTAATGACCCAAACTTGTTCCAAAGAGTACTAAGGACCCATAAAACCTAATTCCACGCCCATGAGATTTTATTATATTTTTATTGGATTTTTATTCATTTTAAAAAATCAATTTAGATTAAAATAAATGAAAATATGAGAAGATTTGTTTTGACTTTATTTTCCAATCCATTTTAATCACTTAAATGCTGAATATTTGAGTATATTTCGTTGCAAAGGAGATTGGAAAGAGGAGAATAAAATTGGAGCCAAATTTGGAAAACTTGGATGTTGATTTTCAATCAAGTATCAATCTCCTTAAATCATTGAAATTGGATTCAATATGAGAGCCAAATCCATCTCACATATATGGTGAAGGGATCCAGACCTATAGGGGGATTTTGGCCGCTGCAGAACTAGGATTCCAGAGCTCCAAAAAACGTGAAATCAGTGGCCATGGCAGAAGAAGTTTAAAGACAATTCAAGCCCGTCTAGGTATCTAAAACGCTTCCTCGGCTGTGTCTGAATCATTCCAGATCCTTGGCATCCATTAACACCTCTTGAGAATGCAGCATAACGTCCACGGTTTGCACCCCTTTTATGTTTTTTGATTACATCGATTCAGGCACTATAAACAAGTGGTAATTGCATATTTATGTTTTGTTTGATGTTCTCAATGATTTAGGATGGTTTGATTTGAGTATAATCACAGGTTTCAAGATTCGCCATATTTGGGTTTGTATTCTTGATTTTGGGGAAATCGGGTATAAGTATTTTTAGGTTGAATTAAGGGGTTTAATGGGTTCGGGATTTTTGATACGTTTAATCTGGGTTATTATTTGTGATTTATGGTGTTTGCATGGTGAGTTTGAAACCTGCAGGTCAATGGCTACGAAAACAAACTGTTGCTATAGCCCTGTGTATCGTTAGGAAGAAGACGGTTCAGCCCAGCGCGCGTTTTTTTCAATTCAAATATTGTCTTTCATTTATCATGATATTGTTCTCTTTATGCGTCAACTTAAAGCGCGCGGTTCAGTGGCAAGTCATATGTATGGTAACCTAAAGGACCTGGGTTCGATCCCAGTGGTCCGCTATTTATTTTTATCATTTGTGTGTATTCATTTGCCTAGAGATCTGGTGCGTGCAGCCAAGGTTCGTCCATCATGCGCCCTTAGCTCACCACTGTCAGATTCTTACCAACATCAAATCCAACGCATGAGAATGGAAAGAGCGTAATATGGACCATCAGCCTAACCATGGGCAATAAAAATCTGGTTTTTCTTCTATTTTTTTATTTATTTTAACTATTTAGATTAAAATAATAATTAACATGGTTTAATTTAATTGGTTTATTAAATTAGGATTAGAATAATACAATTAGGATTAGGGTTAGGATTATAATATGTACTGATTATTCGATTATTCGACTTAATTGATTTAATTAATTTAACTGTTAAATCACAAAAAATCCCTAGAAAGATTATCAATGCATTAGGGTTTGCCCAACCCCACTGACCATTTGGCCAAAATATCAGGATTCTATTTATTATTTGTTCCGACTGAATTAATCGGTCGCAATGGTTAATAATCCATTGATCCTTAGTTAATTTCCTCTTCGATCCGATCATACCTAATGATCGCATTGGCGAGAAATAAAGCAATAATAAAATACAATAATGAAATTCATTATCATGTAATAGTCAAATCTATTGATTATGAGAGATAATGATAAAACTAGAAATTTAATTATATCAAATTAAAATACACTTTATTTGCTGTTCGTGACGATCGAATCTATCGGTCAGAATGGTCAGCAATCCTTTATCTAATCCGTTAACTATGGTGATCGAACCTATTGATCATCGTAACTAACGGTAACATATTAAACCAGGGTTGTACGCCATTTAAAACACTAAAAAATTCTTCTCTTCAATACTGCGAATAAGGCAACTCAAAATGCCTTGCAAACCACAAGTTTCAAAACCGCGGTAATTAATACCTTTAACACATTCATACTAATTCTAAGGCCTTGCATAAACCCTTAACAATTTTAGCCATAAAGCTTTACCTTAACTCAAAACCTTAGGAAAGGGTTAAGGGTGCCTAACACCTTCCCTCGACCTGATTATAATAACTTACCCAGATCTTTATACTGCGTGGGGTTTCCTATTCTCCCTGGTAGAATAGGTGGCGACTCTAAGTTAATTTTTAGGACAGGTTGCTACACAAGCCACTTTGGAACCTTTTTTGCATTTGGAGATTTTATCCTGATGATATTGGTCTTGGAAAAAACTAGCTTTTTGTGAGCTTCTAAAAGAACCTGTAATGTTTTGGCTCCTATCTCTCAAATGGTGCATTTATTGGTCTTGAGCCCAACATAAAAGTTGTAGAGAATTTAATTTCCTTAAGAATGAGCTTTGGTTGGGAAATTTCTAATGAACCATGTGATAGTTATGGCTAATCAAAGTTCAGTTGACTTTTTCCTACAAAACCCTAATTTAGAAACTATGAGTTTTGTTGATTTCTGAGCTTTCTTGATGAATCATGATTAACCCTTAATCAAATAATGAATGTAACCTCAAAATGTTGATGTTGACCAAAAATCAAGAGTTTTGACTATGGGTTGATCATAGTTTACTTTTAGGTCAAATCCGTCGATTGTTGATCATTTGAGCTTTTGACTGAGAAATATTGTGAATAAAATCTTGAAACTTGGTATGAAGAATCTTGGAACCATATGACGTGCTATGAAGTCCACTTGAAGTCTCAGAACCTGACTTTACCTTTAGAGAATCAAAACCCTAATCATGTGTTGATTGCTTAGGAGATAGATAGCCATGCCTATTTCTTGTGTAGTCTTGAGCAGTTGACAGTGAAGATATCTTGAAATATGATGGGAAAATTTTGGGATATGGCAGCTGCCTCTGTTCAATCTTCTTAAACCTGAGGATGCAAATTGGCTTGTTTGCCTATCGTAATCTGAAGGTGGAAGTAGATTAAACACTAGAATGCCCTGAAATTTGCACTCGCCGGTGCGGGAAACAATGTTGTTTAATTGTCTGGATGGGCTTAAAGATGCCATCCATTGAATAGTTGGGATATTGTCGGAGATGGGCTTGTAGATGCCATCCATATTTGAAGATAAGGTAAGATCAGAACGAGTCGTACGTTAGACTGTATCTGAGGACATAAACCAGGATGAGTTTGTGTTGGATTGTTCCCAATAAATGTGTTGAAGAATGTCATATGAGTATCAAAATGAACCGTACGATAGGTTGTATTCGAAGAAATATCATATGGTTTCTAGAAGTTGCCGTATATTAGGTTGCGTCTGAAGGGATATACTTAGGATGAGTCCCACGTTATACTGGATCCAGTGTATTAATGAGCGTCAGAACGAGCCGTAAGTTAGGCTATATCTGAACTCAGTAGGTTTAGGATTGTCAGAATGAATCTTCGTGTCGATTGTATCCGCCTCTTTCTTTGATCGTGTCTTTATCGTTCGTGGTGATAGAATTAAATCTGAAGGTTGACCATGTCTGCACCGTCCGAGGTGGTAGAATTAGATCTGAATGTTGTCGTGACTACATTGTTGGTGTACGAATGGGCTTAAAGATTCCATTCAATGAGTTTGATAAAACTTTGTCGGAGACGGGCTTTCAGTTGCCGTCTGAAAGAGATACTTGTCAGGAGTCTAGAGGGACATGCTTTCGTAGAGGTTTAGAACATTCGGGGTTCAGGCTGTCGGAATGTGCATCTGAAGAAGATCATTGCCAGGGGACCTACGTGATGAAGGAGAATTTAATTACTGCTCGGGGACTGATGTAACAAATTAGAGATGTAGATATCACTGCCAGGAAACTAATGTGATAGATAGAATTAGATAACATTGCCAGGGAACCGATGTGATAAATATGGATGTAGATATCACCGCCAGGGGACTAACATGATGAGAAGGATTTTGATTACCGCCAGGGGACTGATGTAGATATCACTGCCAGGGGACTGATATGATAAATGAGAACTAACTGACCACCGCTAGGGGACTAACATGATGAGAAGGATTTTGATTACTGCCATGGGACTGATGTAGATATCACTGCCAGGGGACTGATATGATAAATGAGAACCAACTGATCATGTAACACCCCTTACTAACCCCGCGGCAATATAAAACAAATATTCAGAGTACATGAAATAAGGGTGCCACAATTCATAATAAATAAACATCATTCAGTCATGTCATGCATTCACTGAGGTAATCATCATAAATTAAAATGTTTCATGTTAACACAGCGGAAATTTATCAAACGGACTAAGTTTAACATCTTTAAAACATATACTTCAAAACATCAAAACATAACTAGAGTTATCAAACATAAACTCTAAACATCGCATCCCCAGTGTTAAACTATCAAAGCATGACACCTGACGCTAACTAAATAACTGACTCATGAGCTAATCCTCACCGAGTCGAACAGCCGCTATCCTCAATCTGAAAATGACAACATGTAAGAGTGAGTCTCATCATAATTAACAAATGTTATAAGGTTATAAAGCAATAACACATCACAGTTGCATCATTCACCCAATTTTTTCATAAACAGACATTCAAAACAAGTCAAACAACAATCAACACATCATCAACATTTACAACACTGGAATACCTCCAATCATGTTATAAATTATGCATATGTATGAACTGACACTATGCATGTGGTACCAACATCATCAAATGGGGATAACCCGTGACCGATCCAACATCATCAAGATACGGCCCTGCCAGCACAGATTCCACACAATGGGAATCATGCCCTTCACTGATCCAACACACCCTTATGGATACAGTATCATCAATGAACATGAATGAATGCAACATATACAACATACTTATATCATCGTCATCATCATCATCAAAACCATCATCATCAAGTATGTTCATATATATTAACATCATTCAATCACAATTCCATCATCATCATATAGAAAATATACACGTATTTGCACCAATCATCATCTTCAACAAGAAATAGCATACATGTATTTTCATCATTCTAAAACCAATCAATCATCATCATATAGATTACTCTATAAGGTTCGTTTAGCTCGAAACGGCACATCAAACGGACTAACAGTTAAAAAGTTATGCATCTTTGAACTTTTAAAATATCCCAAACATCAACAGCACGCGGCGCCATCTTGGTTTGCGGCGCGAACTGAGCGTCCCAAAAATCCTTGGCTCTGTGCCAAGCTGTTCGCGGCGCAACCATCTGCACGCGGCACGAAGCGAGAAAAAGTTACGCCTTCACGGCGCCAACACGGGTACGCGGCGCGACCTGTGCGTATCACAACTTCCTGGCATTCTGCCCACCTGTTCGCGGCGCACCCTATGTATGCGGCGCGAACCGGTAATTTTCGGAAACCCCAACCTGCAGAAAATAGCATTCTACACATTCCAAACTCACCCAATTCATACCAGTACGAACCTAGGGAAAATAGAATGCACAAACAAGACGAAATACACCTCATAATACCCCAATTACGCATCAATTGAGATCATAATAACACAGACATCACGGATTCAAACATAGAGATCAAACATCATACAATTTGACTAAATCCCTAAACCTATCATATGACTCAATCGACCCGAATTCTACATCTATTCAGTATTATCAACCCCTTACCCGATAATAGATGATAATCAGATAAGTCCCCCCTTACCTTAGCCAAATTCTTGATCTTTGGTCTCTCCTCTTCAGTTCTTCTTCACGTTCCTCGTTCCCAAAACTTCTGTTCTTTCACGTTCTTTCTTTTCCCCAATCCTTTATTATTTTATGAAAATAATAATATTTAGGTTAGTAAAAACTTTACTATATCACACCCCCTTCTTTACTATTTCCTTACAATGGCCCAATGTCATAAACCATTATTTTCCATAAAATTCTCAATAATTCTAATTATTAATTCAATATTCCAAATTAAATTAATATTAAAAGTATACGGGCGTTACAACTCTCCCCCACTAAAAGAGTTTTCGTCCTCGAAAACATACCTCAAGCAAAGAGTTCCGGATAGGAATCTTTCATCTGGCTTTCTAACTCCCAGGTGACGTTTCCATCAGCTGGTCCTCCCCAAGCTACTCTGACTAAAGCTATTTCCTTGCCCCGCAATTGCTTCAGTCTTCTGTCTTCAATCCTCACAGGTAACGTTTCAACCGTTAAGTTGTCTTTAACCTGCACATCATCCACTTGGATCACGTGGGACGGATCCGAAATGTATTTCCTCAATTGAGACACATGAAATACATCATGCAAGTTCGCAAGCATCGGTGGTAAAGCGACACGGTATGCCACCTCTCCCACTCTTTCAGAAATTTGAAACGGCCCAATAAAGCGCGGAGTCAACTTCTTTGACTTCAAAGCTCGACCAATACCCGTCATAGGAGTAACCTTCATAAACACATGATCTCCCTCTTGGAACTCAAGTGTCTTCCTTCTTTTGTCATAATAACTCTTCTGACGACTCTGAGAAGCTTTCATTTTCTCTTGAATCATCTTAATCTTCTCCGTAGTCTGTTGTACAATTTCTGGTCCAATCACAGCAGTCTCACCAGCTTCGTACCAACACAATGGAGTTCTACATCTCCTACCATACAATGCCTCAAACGGAGCCATACCAATACTCGAATGATAACTATTGTTGTAGGTAAACTCAACCAAAGGCAGATAACTATCCCAAGCACCTCCTTTTTCCAACACACAAGCACGTAACAAGTCTTCTAACAACTGAATTGTCCTCTCAGTCTGTCCATCCGTATGTGGATGATAAGCAGAACTCAATCTCATCTTAGTACCCAAAGCCTTCTGCAAACCTTCCCAGAACTTAGACGTAAATCTCGGATCTCTTTCTGACACGATACTCGAAGGAATACCATGTAGAATAACTATCTTCTCAATATACAATTGAGCCAGCTTTTCCATCGGATAATCCATTCTTACCGGTATGAAATGTGCAGACTTCGTCAACCTGTCCACCACGACCCAGATAGCTTCACAATTCTTAACAGATCTCGGCAGACCCGAAACAAAATCCATCGATATGCTATCCAATTTCCACTCAGGAATAAACATCGGTTGCATAAATCCAGATGGCTTCTGGTGTTCAACTTTTGACTTCTGACAAGTCAAACAAGAATACACAAACTCAGCAATTTCTTTCTTCATTTCAGGCCACCAAAACAGCTTTCTCAAATCATGATACATCTTGGTAGCACCAGGATGAATACTTAATCCACTACGGTGTCCTTCTTCTAAAATACTTCTTCGAAGTTCAGCAACATTAGGAACACAAATTCTGTTACCAAGCCTCAGTAACCCATTCTCGTCAACTCTGAATTTACCGCCCTTGTCTTGGTTAATCAAAGTCAACTTGTCGACTAATTCGACATCAGCCTTCTGACCCTCTCTGATCTCTTAAAGAATACCACTAGTCAGCTTCAGCATACCCAACTTAACACTAGTAGGAGTACCTTCACATACCAAACTCATGTCTCTGAATTGTTCGATCAAATCCAATTCCTTCACCATTAGCATAGCCATATGCAAAGTCTTCCTACTTAAAGCATCAGCAACCACGTTTTCCTTACCTGGATGGTAATTTAAACTAAAATCATAATCTTTAAGGAATTCCAACCACCTTCTCTGCCTCATATTCAGTTCTTTCTGGTCAAAGAGATACTTCAGACTCTTATGATCACTGAACACCTCAAATCTCGAACCATACAGATAATGTCGCCACAATTTCAAAACAAAAACTACTGCTGCCAACTCTAAATCATGAGTCGGATAATTCCTTTCATGCACTTTGAGTTGTCTTGACGCATAAGCGAACACTTGTTGATTCTGCATCAGTACACCACCTAAACCCATCAACGAAGCATCACAATAAACCACAAATGATTCTATCGGATTCGGCAAAATCAAAATAGGAGCACTAGTCAACCTCTTCTCCAGCTCTTGGAATCCTTCCTCACATTTTGCATCCCAAATAAAAGCCTGTCCCTTTCTGGTTAATTTGGTTAACGGAAATGCTAACTTTGAAAATCCCTCAATGAACTTTCTGTAGTAACCTGCAAGACCAAGAAAACTACGAATCTCCGACACTGACTTTGGAGCTTCCCACTGAGATACCGCTTCTATCTTTGTAGGATCAACAGCAATACCATTCTTAGAAATCACGTGTCCCAGAAAACTTACCCCTTCCAACCAAAATTCACACTTCGATAGCTTGGCAAAAAGTTGCTTCTCTTTTAACAGCTCTAGCACAGTCTTGAGATGTCTCGCATGTTCTTCTTCGTTCTTAGAATATATTAGGATATCATCTATAAACACCACCACGAACTTATCGAGATAAGGATGGAATATCCTATTCATATACTCCATAAAAACACCAGGTGCATTAGTAACTCCAAACGGCATTACAGAATACTCGTAATGTCCATACCTTGTTCTAAAAGCAGTCTTCTGAATATCATCATCTTTCACACGAATTTGGTGATACCCAGATCTCAGATCAATCTTACTAAACACACGCGCTCCTACCAGCTGATCCATCAAATCATCAATCCTCGGCAATGGATACTGATTCTTAATAGTAACCTTGTTCAATTGTCTGTAATCTGCACACAGCCTCATTGAACCCTCTTTCTTCTTTACCAATAACACAGGCGCACCCCACGGCGAAACACTAGGACGAATAAATTTCTTCTCAAGCAATTCTTCTAACTGCTTCTTCAGTTCAGCCAATTCAGATGGTGACTTACGATACGGTGCCATCGACACTGGACTAGTTCCCGGAACCAAATCAATAGAAAACTCCACTTCTCTTTCCGGTGGTAATTCATTCACATATTCTGGAAAGACTTCTTGAAATTCACACACCACTGGTAATTCGCTACTCGCCACTTTCTCCTTCACATTCATCAATGCGAACAACATAAACACTGTTGCACCATCCCCGATAGCGCCATTCACCTGTCTAGCTTTCATTTCCAGATCATCAGTACTAACCTCTTCAGGAAAAATTACCGTCTTCGCAAAAAAGTTGATATGAACACGGTTGAATTCCAACCAGTTCATTCCCAGGATTACATCGAGTTGTTTCAATGGAAGGTACACTAAGTCCATCCCGAATTCTCTACCAAAAATATCAACCGGACAATTCAAGCATGCAGACGAAGTAGTTACTGAACCCGACGCAGGAGTGTCAATAACCATACTTCCATTTATGTCAGATATCTCAAGATTTATCCTCTCAGCACAATCCAAAGAAATAAAAGAATGAGTTGCTCCAGTATCAATAATCGCAACTAAAGGTGTGCCATGAATAAAAAACGTACCTTTAATTAGTCTATCCTCCGGAGTGGTCTCTGACCCAGTCAAAGCAAAAACCTTTCCTCCCGATTGGTTCCTCTTTGGCTTAGGACAATTCAGACTGATGTGACCCTCTTACCATAGTTGTAACAAGTCACAACCCTCTTCTTGCAGTCAGCAGCAATATGACCCACTTCTCCGCACTTGAAGCACTTCTTCTGGTTCAGTTTGCACTCATTCCTACGGTGCCCAACCTCACCACAATTATAGCACCTGACAAAAGCACTGGAGTCTCCTCCACTAGGCTTCTTCCAACCACCAGTCTTGGAATTACCTCTACCATATGGCTTACTCTTATCCATAGGTTTCTTCCCTTTTCTGTCGACTAACTCGCGAGAGTGAGATGACTTCAGCTTGAGATTATCTTCCTCGAAGATCATACTACAGTCCACCAAGTCTACAAATCGCCGGATCCTCTGATATCTGATACCCTGCTTAATCTCATCACGGAGACCATTCTCAAACTTGATGCATTTCGAGAATTCACTAGCTTCATCATTGTTGTAGTGGACATAGTACTTCGCCAACTCAACAACTTCGAAGCATATTCTGGTACCGTCATACTACCTTGAACCAGCTCCAAAAATTCAATCTCCTTTCGACCTCTTACATCTTCAGGAAAGTACCTTCTCAAAAATTCTCTCTTGAACACTGCCCAAGAAATAGCCACACCATCAGTTTCCAGTTCAGTCCTGGTGGCCATCCACCAGTCGTCAGCTTCTTCAGACAACATGTGAGTACCATATCTCACCTTCGGATCCTCAGCACAATCGATGATTCTGAAGATTCTCTCGATCTCCTTAAGCCACTTCTGAGCACCTTCAGGATCATGCGTGCCCTTGAACACTGGATGATTGTTACTCTGAAAACTGTTCAGCTGCCTGTCAACACCAATCGCAGCTCCATTGGCATTTCCTCCCAGCACACCAGCAATCATGCCCAGAGCCTCAGCGATAGCATCATCGTTTCTTCCTCCCCTTCCACCCATTGTTGTGCTTAAATCACAACCAATTTAATCAGAACAGAAGTATCGACAGTTTACTCTTACTAGTCGCATACACAGGAAAATAAAACTTAACACTAAGACTCTGGTCATAACGACCGACTATGCTCTGATACCACTATTGTAACACCCCTTATTAACCCCGCGGCAATATAAAACAAATATTCAGAGTACATGAAATAAGGGTGCCACAATTCATAATAAATAAACATCATTCAGTCATGTCATGCATTCACTGAGGTAATCATCATAAATTAAAACGTTTCATGTTAACACAGCGGAAATTTATCAAATGGACTAAGTTTAACATCTTTAAAACTTATCCTTCAAAACATCAAAACATAACTAGAGTTATCAAACATAAACTCTAAACATCGCGTCCCCAGTATTACAACTATCAGAGCATGACACCTGACGCTAACTAAATAACTGACTCATGAGTTAATCCTCACCGAGTCGAACAGCCGCTATCCTCAATCTGAAAATGACAACATGTAAGGGTGAGTCTCATCATAATTAACAAATGTTATAAGGTTATAAAGCAATAACACATCACAGTTGCATCATTCACCCAATTGTTTCATAAACAGACATTCAAAACAAGTCAAACAACAATCAACACATCATCAACATTTACAACACTGGAATACCTCCAATCATGTTATAAATTATGCATATGTATGAACTGACACTATGCATATGGTACCAACATCATCAAATGGGGATAACCCATGACCGATCCAACATCATCAAGATACGGCCCTGCCAGCACAGATTCCGCACAATGGGAATCACGCCCTTCACTGATCCAACACACCCTTATGGATACAGTATCATCAATGAACATGAATGAATGAAACATATACAACATACTTATATCATCGTCATCATCATCATCAAAACCATCATCATCAAGTATGTTCATATATATTAACATCATTCAATCACAATTCCATCATCATCATATAGAAAATATACACGTATTTACACCAATCATCATCTTCAACAAGAAATAGCATACATGTATTTTCATCATTCTAAAACCAATCAATCATCATCATATAGATTATTCTATAAGGTTCGTTTAGCTCGAAACGACACATCAAACGGACTAACAGTTAAAAAGTTATGCATCTTTGAACTTTTAAAATATCCCAAACATCAACAGCACGCGATGCCATCTTGGTTCGCGGCGCGAATTAAGCGTCCCAAAAATCCTTGGCTCTCTGCCAAGCTGTTCGCGGCGCAACCATCTACACGCAGCGCGAAGCGAGAAAAAGTTACGCCTTCGCGGCGCCAACACGGGTACGCGGCGCGACCTGTGCGTATCACAACTTCCTGGCATTCTGCCCACATGTTCGCGGCGCACCCTACGTACGCGGCGCGAACCGGTAATTTTCGGAAACCCAAACCTGCAGAAAACAACATTCTACACATTCCAAACTCACCCAATTCATACCAGTACGAACCTAGGGAAAATAGAATGCACAAACAACACGAAATACACCTCATAATACCCCAATTACGCATCAATTGAGATCATAATAACACAAACATCATGGATTCAAACATAGAGATCAAACATCATACAATTTGACTCAATCCCTAAACCTATCATATGACTCAATTGACCCGAATTCTACTTCTATTCAGTATTATCAACCCCTAACCCGATAATAGATGATAATCAGATAAGTCCCCCCTTACCTTAGCCAAATTCTTGATCTTTGGTCTCTCCTCTTCAGTTCTCCTTCACGTTCCTTGTTCCCAAAACTTCTGTTCTTTCACGTTCTTTCTTTTCCCCAATCCTTTATTATTTTATGAAAATAATAATATTTAGGTTAGTAAAAACTTTACTATATCACACCCCCTTCTTTACTATTTCCTTACAATGGCCCAATGTCATAAACCATTATTTTCCATAAAATTCTCAATAATTCTAATTATTAATTCAATATTCCAAATTAAATTAATATTAAAAGTATACGGGCGTTACAAATCACCTTCAGGGGACTAACATGATGTGAAGGATTTTGATTACTGCCATGGGACTGATGTAGATATCACTTCCAGGGGACTGATATGATAAATGAGAACCAACTGATCACTGCTAGGGGACTAACATGATGAGAAGTATTTTGATTACTACCAGGGGACTGATGTAGATATCATTTCCAGAGGACTGATATGTGAATAAGAACCAACTGATCACCTCCAGGGTACTAACTTGATGAGAAAGATTTTGGTTACTGCCATAAGACTAATGTGATATTTCACTGCCAGGGGACTAATGTGATATTTCACTGCCAAGGGACTAACGTGATGAGAATAGGCTTTGGTCACTTTTCGGGGATAAACGTACCAAATGAATGAAGCTTCTTATCACCGCCAGGGGACTAATATAATACGAAGATAACCTATTACCTCTCCGGGACTAATGTAATAAGTTGTAGATTGTTGTACATCACTACCAAGGGACTAACGTGATTAGAGTTTGATATGAATGATTATTAGAATGAATCTTCATCTGGATTGCATCTGAGTAATTTGTTGATATTATTTGTGTCCTGCAGAGTGAAGTTCATTATGCAATTCCATGACGTATGAATTGCATGACGATTTTTGAAATGAATAACACGGTTATGTGCATGCAATGAGGCGTATGTATGTTATGTGTATTCCATGAGGCGCATGATGTATGAATGCAATAAGTTGTCAATGATGACAGCAAATTGTAGTAGCGTTTGACGGGGAAAATAAATCCCAGACTGTTGAAGAGAATACAGAGTACAAGTCTTCCGTTTTAGTAGGAACTCCCGCTTCATGCTCGAGGATATTCAGCTGGGGATCTATGGACTTCTTCTAGGGGAAGATGTGTTAGAACAAGATTTGTTCTGATCAATATTCTTAGTTTTGATGATAACAATATATATGAATTTTGTATAAGACAATGTGGTACTCTAATCCTATGCATTTTCCATTTCAGGAAATATATAAAGAGTATGCACAGTTCAGCGCAAGATGCACTGACTCAGAAGGTTCAAGATTGCAACATCAGAACATGCTCTGGCAAGACATCAGAAGATGGTCAAGCAGAATCAGAACATAGTCTATGAAGCATCAGAAGATCTTGAGTCCAGAAGCAGAAGCACTGAAGTTCTTATGGTATCACGTTGAGAAGCTCTTCAAGGTCAGAAGACAAGAAGATGCTCTGCACCAAGCTGTATTGACTCTGAATATTCAAACGTTGTATCAACAAAGATAAGAATCAGAATCAAGTACAAGATGACAGGCTACATTGACTGACAAAAGGAACGTTAGAAGCTATTAAAGGCAAAGTAAGTTAAAGCAGGAAAAGCAAGGCTCGAGGTAGTTGACAAAAGAGTGAAACATTAAATGCAAGGCTGTACAGAACACGCAGTGCATTAAATGCCTCCCAATGGTCATCTTCTCAAACGCCTATATATAGTGAAATTCTGATCAGAAGCAAGGTTGACCGAACAAATTTAAATAACTCTTTACGCGAACAACTCTGAGCTGCTGAATCAAAGTCTTTGAACTTCATCTTCAACCTCACATATCTTGTAATAGTTAGTGAATGTTAATCTTAGAACTTAAGAAAGATATCACAGTTGTGATTACAGCTTTATAAGAAGCAAACTATACTCTTGTAAGAATTTGTTTACATTCATTTGTAAAAGTTACTAGAGTGATCAAGGTGTGATCAGAATCTCTAGAAGTCTTAGAAGGTATCTAAGCATTGATTTCCTAGAGTGATCAAGTTGTGATCAGTATACTCTAGAAGACTTAGAAGGTATCTAAGTGGAAAACCATTGTAATCAAGGTGTATTAGTGGATTAAATCCTCAGTTGAGCTAAATCACTCTAAGGGGGTGGACTGGAGTAGTTTCGTTAACAACGAACCAGGATAAAAGTCATTGTGCAATTTTTTTTATCTTAAGAGTTTTTAAAGTTACACTTATTCAAACCCCCCTTTCTAAGTGTTTTTCTATCCTTCAATTGGCATCAGAGCGCCGGTTCTAAGGTGCAAGCACTTAACCGTGTTAGAAAATGTTCAGGAAGAGAAAAACGCTAAGTCAAGATGGTTGATACTCCAACTCCAACATCTACATCTGGCTCTACTTAGCAAAACAACAATGGAAACAATGGTTACACTAGACTACCAGTATTCGATGGTGAAAACTTTGAATATTGGAAAGATAAACTTGAAAGCTACTTCTTGGTTTAGATGGTGACCTTTGGGACTTGCTTGTGGATGGTTACAAACATCCTATAAATGTTGCTGGAGTGAAGCTGTCCAGAAAAGAAATGAGTGATGATCAAAAGAAGCAATTCAAAAATCATCAAAAAGTTTAGAACTGTTCTGCTGAACGCTATCTCTCATTCTGTGAGAAGATATCCAACAGAGAGACTGCCTTTGACATTTATGAATCATTAAAAATGACTCATGAAGGAAATTCGCAAGTCAAGGAGACTAAAGCTCTTGCCTTGATCCAGAAATATGAAGCCTTCAAGATGGAGGATGATGAAAACATTGAAACAATGTTCTCAAGATTTCAAACGCTAACTGCTGGATTAAGAGTTCTTGACAAGGGATACACAATGTCTGATCACGTCAAGAAAATCATCAGAAGCTTGCCCAGAAGATGGGGTCCGATGGTTACTGCATTCAAGGTTACTAAGAACTTGAATGAAGTCTCTCTTGAAGAGTTGATCAGTGCCTTGAGGAGTTATGAAATAGAGCTGGACGCTAATGAACCTCAGAAAAAAGGTAAGTATATTGCGTTAAAATCTTTAAATAAAAATGTACTAACGCATTTCAGGCTGAAGAAGAAGATCATGAAGAATCAGAATCAGAAGAAAAAGATGAACTGTCCATGATCACTAGAAGGGTTAATCCTCTCTGAAAAAGCAAACAAAGGAAGTTCAAGAACTTCAAAAGTTCTAAGAAGCCTGAAAGAGGAGAATCTTCTGGAAGCAGAAGATCTGACAAGAAGAAGGTCACGTGCTTTGAGTGCAATGAGCCAGGACACTACAAGAGTGAATGTCCAAAGCTTCAGAGGGAGAAACCCAAGAAGAAGTTTCATAAGAAGAAAGGTCTTATGGCAACGTGGGATGATTCAGATTCATCAGAATCAGAATCACACTCTGAAGGCGAGCAGGCAAACATTACGCTGATGGCCACAAGAGATGATGGATCAGAATCTACATCAGAATCAGATTCTGAAGAGGTATTTTCTGAACTGTCTAGAGAAGAGTTAGTTTCTAGTCTAACAGAACTTCTAGAACTCAAGGCTCATCTTAGTATCAAATACAAGAAGCTGAAAAAGCTATTTGAATCTGAAACTAAGAAGCTTGAAGTAGAAAATTCTGATCTGAAGGAAAAAGTTTTAAAATTATCCAAAGATGTTGGATCTCCTTCTGATTCTGAAAAGTCTACTCCAAGTCTGAACAATATTCTGAAAGAATATGACTTGAGCTTTAGAAAGTTTTTATATAGAGGTATTGGAAGAAGTCAACTTGCCTCTATGATATACGCTGTTAGCGGAAACAAGAGAGTTGGCAGTGGCTATGAGGGTGAAACCCCATACAATCTTGAATCTGTGGATGATATGAAAATCAAATACAAGCCTTTGTATGACCAATTCAAGTATGGCCACTCCCATGATATTAGGCTCACCTCACATGCTAAAAGTTTTCACATAACACACACTTAGAAGCATGTGACACAACCTAGGAAATATCATGAAACTCAAAATAGAAATTATCATAATGTTCCTCCTGTTTTTTATCATGCTAAACCCAAGTTCAATCAGAACTTGAGGAAAGCTAACAAGAAAGGACCCAAGAAAATGTGGGTACCTAAGGATAAGATTATTCCCGTTGCAGATATCCTTGGCTGCAAAGAAGCAGAAGGAAAGTATGTCATGGTACCTGGACTCTGGGTGCTCGCGGCACATGACGGGAAGAAGGTCTATGTTCCAAGACCTGGTGCTTAAATCTGCTGGAGAAGTAAAGTTTGGAGGGAATCAGAAGGGAAAGATAATTGGCTCAGGAACCATAAGTACTGGTAACTCTCCTTCCATAACTAATGTTCTTCTGGTAGATGGATTAGCTCATAACTTATTGTCCATAAGTCAATTAAGTGACAATGCTTATGACATAATCTTTGATCAAAAGTCTTGTAAGGTTGTAAGTCAGAAGGATGGTTCAATCCTATTTACAAGCAAAAGAAAGAACAACATTTATAAGATTGATCTTCAGGATCTTAAGAATCAGAAGGTGACTTGTCTTATGTCTGTTAGCGAAGAGCAATGGGTCTGGCACAGAATATTAGGCCATGCTAGTTTGAGAAAGATTTTTCAGAATAATAAATGGGTCTGGCACTGATGCTCTTTGCGAAGCATGTCAAAAAGGGAAGTTCTCCCAACCTGCATTCGAATCTAAGAATGTTGTTTCTTCCTCGAGGCCGTTAGAACTTCTACACATTGATCTGTTTGGCCAGTCAAAACAGCATCTGTCAGAGGGAAGAAATATGGATTAATCATCGTAGATGATTATAGTCGATGGACATGGGTAAAGTTCTTAAAACACAAGGATGAGTCTCATTCAGTGTTCTTTGAATTTTGCACTCAGATCCAATCTGAGAAAGAGTGTAAAATCATAAAGGTCAGAAGTGATCATGGTGGCGAATTTGAGAACAGATTCTTTGAGATTTTTTACAAAGAAAATGGTATTGCCCATGATTTCTCTTGCCCAAGAACTCCACAGCAAAATGGAGTTATAGAGCGAAAGAATAAGACTCTACAAGAAATGGCCAGAACCATGATCAATGAAACCAATATGGCTAAGCATTTCTGGGCAGAAGCAATAAACACTGCATGTTATATTCAGAATAGAATCTCTATCAGACCTATTCTAAATAAGACGCCTTATGAATTGTGGAAGAACAGAAAGCCCAACATTTCATATTTTCATCCTTTTGGATGTGTTTGTTATATTCTGAATACTAAAGATCATCTGAGTAAGTTTGATTCTAAGGCACATAAGTGTTTCCTTCTTGGATATTCTGAACGCTCAATAGGCTACAGAGTATACAATACTGAAACATTGATTGTTGAAGAATCAATCAATATCAGATTTGATGATAAGCTTGGTCTTGAAAAGCCAAAGCAGTTTGAGAATTTTGCAGATTTAGACATCTCAATTTTAGAAGCTGAAGAAAATAGAAGCAAAGGATCAGAAGATCAAGTTGCTGCTTCTCTTGAGAAGTTTAATATTTCTGAAGAGCCAACTTTCAGTAGATCTTCTAGACTCACCTCTGCTCACTCAGAAGATGTCATTCTTGGAAAGAAAGAAGATCCTATCAGAACGAGATCCTTCCTTAAGAACAATGTATAAGGTCAATTAGGTCTGGTATCTCTGATCGAGCCAACTTCTGTTGATCAAGCTCTAGAGAATGCAGACTAGATAATTGCCATGCAAGAAGAACTAAATCAGTTTACAAGGAATGATGTTTGGGATCTGGTTCCTAGACCAAAAGGATTTAACATCATTGGTACCAAGTGGGTATTCAGAAACAAGCTAAGCGAAAAAGGAGAAGTTGTAAGAAACAAAGCCAGACTGGTTGCTCAGGGCTATTGTCAGCAAGAAGGCATTGACTATACAGAAACCTTTGCACCAGTGGCCAGGTTAGAATCTATTCGCTTATTAATTTCTTTTGCAACTCAACATAACATCACTCTATATCAGTTAGATGTTAAGAGTGCTTTCTTAAATGGTTATATAGATGAGGAAGTCTATGTCCACCAACCTCCTGGTTTTGAAGACTCTAAGTCTCCAGAACATGTTTTCAAACTAAAGAAATCATTATACGGATTGAAGCAAGCTCCTAGAGCTTGGTATGAAAGATTAAGTTCTTTCCTTCTAGATAATGGTTTCACTAGAGGAAAAGTGGACACTACTCTCTTTTGTAAAACCTTTAAGAAAGATATTTTAATTTTTCAAATCTATGTGGATGATATTATCTTTGGAACATCTAATGCTACACTTGGAAAGGAGTTTGCTAAGTCTATGCAGGCTGAGTTTAAAATGAGCATGATGGGAGAACTCAAGTACTTTCTTGGAATTCAAATCAATCAAACTTCTGATGGTACTCATGTTCATCAAACCAAGTATGTGAAAGAACTTCTGAAGAAGTTTAATCTTTCATAAAGTAAAGAAGCAAAGACTCCTATGCATCCAACGTGTATCTTAAGTTAGGATGAGGTAAGTAAGAAGGTAAATCAGAAGTTCTACAGGGGTCTGATTGGATCTCTTCTATATCTTACTGCTTCTAGACCTGACATTTTATTCAGTTTTTGTCTGTGTGCAAGATTCCAATCAGATCCTAGGGAATCTCACTTAACTGCTGTTAAGAGAATTTTGAGGTATCTGGAAGGTACTACTAATGTTGGTTTAGTCTACAGAAGATCTGAAGAATACAACTTAGTAGGATATTGTGATGTTGATTACGCTGGAGATAGAATTGAAAGAAAGAGTACTTCTGGAAGTTGTCAATTTCTTGGAAGTCATCTGATCTCTTGGTACAGCAAGAAGCAAGCTACAATTGCCCTCTCTACTACAGAAGCAGAATATATTGCTGCTGCTGGATGTAGTACACAGATGCTCTAAATGAAGAGTCAGTTAGAAGATTATCAGATATATGAGAGTAACATTTCTATCTTCTGTGATAATACTTCTGCTATATGTCTATCTAAGAATCCTATCTTGCATTCCAAAGCTAAACATATTGAGATTAAACATCATTTTATTAGGGACTATGTTCAGAAGGGTGTTCTTTCTTTAAACTTTGTGGATACAGACCATCAATAGGCTGATATCTTTACAAAACCCCTTGTTGAAGATAGGTTTAAGTTCATTATGAAGAATATCAGTATGGATTTATGTCCAGAATGAGAAGATGAGAAGTTCTGAAATATGGACTAGTTTTTTAAATGTCTTTTATCTTCTTAAAAGAAGTTCTGATTTCGTAATCAATTAGATATTCTGATTCCGTTATTACTAACGTTTCATATGCCTAAGTTGATTCAGAATATCTTTTAAAGCAAAACAGTTGTCAATAGCTTTCCAAAAGATAAACACATGTTTACTCTTTTTGGACAAGCATGCGTGCAGTTGAGGAGACGCCTCCCTAGGTAACTGTGCAAATCATTTCTTTTATCACGTTCTCTCACCTAACGTAATTCCTCATTAAATGCATTTATCTTTTCCATTTTGTAACATTATACATTCAGAAATTATTTGTATTGCATTTCAAATCCGTCCTTTTATAAACTAGTCTTCATTTCATTTCATCCTTTTTTTTACATTCTCTCTTTTCATTCATCGTTTTTTTATTCATCTCTCTCTCTCTCTCTCTCTCTCTCTCTCTCTCCCTCTCGTTTTTGCATAAACCCTAGTTTCTCAACCGAATCTCAGAGTAAGTTCATGTTTTTATCCTCAAGTGATCATCTCAAAATGTCTTCAGCACATCTAGTTCAACGAACTTTTGGCTATCATCCATTGAAGACTTGTTCTATACCGTATAATGAACAAGAGGTTCTTTGCGAAACAATGGTGGATTTTGAAAATCTTGTGGAACATGATTTCAAAATCAAAGATGCAATGCTTGTACAAGGTTGGTCAAACTACTTTGAAAGATTGGTTGGACCAGTTTATCCTCTCTTGGTTGAGGATTTCTGGACTCATGCAACGGTTACTCCAATTGCTGTCATCTCCTTCGTTTTAGGGCATGAAGTTGTGGTGACTGAGAAATTGTTAAGGAAGCTGTATAGTCTTGAAGATACAGAAGGAATTACAAGTGCTCTTCCTGGAAGAGTTGATTGGGAGAAAGTTGATAAAGAACTGTTCTCAACCGGGATAGCATCTTATATCACTACTGCCCTGAAGCCTTCCTATAGAGTTTGGGCTTAGATTATTTTGGGTTCTTTCTATCACAAAAAGTCATCTCTGGCTGCTACGTACATTAATCAGGATCATAAGTATGTTCTTTTCTGCATTGGAAAAGGCATAAAAGTTAATCTCTCTCACATTCTCTTTCAACATTTGAAGACAAATATTGAAGATTCAAGAGATGAAGAACGTAAGAAGAATCCAAATTTCAAGAAGAACACTATCCATCTCGCCAGAATGATCTCTGCTATTTTGGTGGAAAGTGACTTGATGGATGCTCTGAGAGCTATTGGCACTCCTAAGTTCTTAACTGTCATTCAAGGATACATTCTGAATGCTTTTGATCTACAAAGGATGCTGCTAATTCATAAGGTAACTTCTATTCCAAGAATAATTCCAGATATTCTGATTAGAAGAAATCCAGTAGAGGATTTCTCTCACATGTACAAAGGATGCTGCTCCTACACCTCCAAGGAATCTGGCTGAGATTCTTCAGGCTCTTGAGAATGGAGATTCTGATATCCCTGCTCCAGATTATTCTGAAGATGCTTCTGTGTCAGAAGCTAATGCTAGAAAGCAAGATGCTGAGAATCATGATGATATTCTCATGATAGATGTTGCTGCTGAGCATGTTATTCCTTTGAACGATAGCTGTGAAGCTACTTCTTCTAAACCTTCAGTTCTGGTGAACACTATGAAGGCTAGTCGTATTTGTGTCTTGGTCTTAGTTGTTGTCTTGTTTCTTGCATCTGCTTTTATCCCTTGTATCTTCTGATTAATTCGCATGAAAGAAATCGTTATCTTCTTCACTCTTTGTTTTTATCATCTGAATATTTTATATGCTTTTTGATGTTATGACAAAAAGGGGGAGAAACATGATAATTGACTTGGTTTACTATATCAGTTGCTTGGATTAGGTCTCAACATTCCTAACATTATTTGCAAGTTCTATGTCTTTGAGATTTTTGCAGGATTGAAGTCATTCTGAAAAAGCTCAACATGAGAAGCAAATTCATGAGGAAAAGCAATTCTGTCAAGAAGCATGTCTTGATAGATTGAAGCAAGCTTAGCACTGTGAAGCTTCAAGATCAGAAGCAAGAAGAATGAATGTTCTGATATTCTCGTTGAAGAATATGCTCAATACATTTCCTTCTCTCTTTTTGCTCTGACTGATATATTCTGGGTTATAAGAATATTCTGATTATTTTTGTCTAGTATGCTCTGAAACATTTCAGGATGTAAAGATGCTCTGATACATTCAAAGATGTTCTGATTCAATAAAGCATGCTATGATTCAAGAAGAAATTCAAAGCTCTGAAGCTGTCCTATGGAAGCAAGAAGCAGAAGCTCTGAATGTTCTGAAGTTCTAGGCAATGTGAACGTCTCGACTAAAATGAAAAATACTCAGGGAAGTCTTTTATTTAAAAATTATTCTAGTATTTATTTCAGGGAGAGACTGTTAATCTCAGGGGGAGACATATTCACACACTCCATTTATATGCTTATGCTATAACTGTGTAATTGTCTTTGGTCATCTGATTTTTTGATTGCAAATTCATATCATTCAGGGGGAGATTGTTAGAACAAGATTTGTTCTGATCAATATTCTTAGTTTTGATGATAACAATGTATATGAATTTTGTATAAGACAATGTGGTACTCTAATCCTATGCATTTTCCATTTCAGGAAATATATAAAGAGTATGCACAATTCAGCGCAAGAAGCACTGACTCAGAAGGTTCAAGATTGCAACATCAAAACATGCTCTGGCAAGACATCAGAAGATGGTCATGCAGAATCATAACATAGTCTATGAAGCATCAGAAGAACTTGAGTTCAGAAGCAGAAGCACTGAAGTTCTTATGGTATCACGCTAAGAAGCTCTTCAAGGTTAGAAGACAAGAAGATGCTCTGCACCAAGCTGTATTGACTCTGAATATTCAAACGTTGTATCAACAAAGATAAGAATCAGAATCATGTACAAGATGACAGGCTACGTTGACTGACAAAAGGAACGTTAGAAGCTATTAAAGGCAAAGTCAGTTAAAGCAGAAAAAGCAAGGCTCGAGGTAGTTGACAAAAGAGTGAAACATTCAATGCAAGGCTGTACGGAACACGCAACGCATTAAATGCCTCCCAACGGTCATCTTCTTAAACACCTATATATAGTGAAGTTCTGATCAGAAGCAAGGTTGACCGAACAAATTCAAATAACTCTTTACGCGAACAACTCTGAGCTGCTGAATCAAAGTCTTTGAACTTCATCTTCAACCTCACATATCTTGTAATAGTTAGTGAGTGTTAAGCTTAGAACTTAAGAGAAATATCACAGTTGTGATTATAGCTTTATAAGAATCAAACTATACTCTTGTAAGAATTTGTTTACATTCATTTGTAAAAGTTACTAGAGTGATCAAGGTGTGATCAGAATCTCTAGAAGTCTTAGAAGGTATCTAAGCAATGATTTCCTAGAGTGATCAAGTTGTGATCAGTATACTCTACAAGTCTTCTAATCCATTGAGTCAGGCGTAGAAGATATTTTTTTGAAGTGGTTTCTTCTGTCCGGATAACTTTAGTCATTAGTCGTACCCTGTGTAGATTCTTCCTGATGCTAAACATTTGAAAGTATTTAGCAGAAAATGCTTAATAATGAACTCATAAGATGCAATGCATATGTCTGTCTTGAATTTTTTTGAAAAACATTAAAATAAAAGATGTAAAAGAGTATTATTTGTTAGAATGTGATATCAACTCACCATTTATGGTAAACCTTAAGGAGTCAGGATACCTTTTTGGTGACAGTATGCTTTCGAACTAACCATGCTTCAGTTAGGACTTTCAAGGGTTGTGACGTGGATTGGTTCACGGTTTAAGAAACAAAGGATAACGTCTCAGCTTTTATTTGTACCCATCCCAATCTTCGTGATGTTCTTCGATCCTATGCTCAGTTAACTTTGCATTTAGGTCCTAGCAGAGCTTGAAGTTGTAACACTGAAATTTGATGATGGTTAAAGCACCGGAAGTTTATTTGGACAGGAAGTCATCCTTTTTTGCAATATTTTCTTTTGTCAAGAACTTTTAGCAACCTATTTTTTGAATTTGTTATCCCTAACTTTTGCCTGAACTGTTTATTTTGAGATTATAGTCAGCGGGATGTTTCAATTTTTGATAAGTCTCCTTCATAGGTTTTGACTTAACAACTTTTTTCTTTTGATGGATACTGACTGCCTGACTTTATGATTACAGGAACTCATCTCTAATTGTGTAAAAGGCATATAGGCATAACCGAGTTAACTGAGTAACTACCCTGTCCCAGGTTACGATTAAGGTTTTAATTTGCACGTGAAAGAAAACTTCTACTCCTTAGGCTCAAAGAGGTTGACTAGGGATTAACATACTTATATCTCCACTGTTTAAGAATTAAAACAATGCTTGTACATAGTCAACACAGTCTGTTCAAAAGCATAATGTATGAGGTTGTAGTATCATTTCGTTATCCTCCCTCAAAAGGCATACAAGCTTAGCAGGAGTCGAATATCACAAAATGAAATAAAAACAAAGTTTTAACACAGAGAGAAGAAATAAATCCAGAAAAACATATGCAATGCATTACTGATGATTATTAAAACAGATAATGTCTATCATAAGTTAAATGTTTGAACAAACATAACAGAAATTGCAAATGAAAGTAAATCTAATGACCCAAGAGCCCATCCTTCTAGCCATTCAGAGCATCCGCAATCTTGTTGTGATTAGGCATGGGGGCAGTGATCACGTTAGGAGTCGCAGGAGGTTCGAACTCAATTTCACCAACATTGATCATGTCTTGAATCTTAATCTTTAGTTTCGAACAGCTATTGGTGTCGTGCCCCGACTATTGGAATGGTAGGCACATCGCACGTTTGAATTGTGCTTAGTAGAGGAAGTGTTGATGTGTTTAGGAGGATCCTTCACAACAATCATCCCCACCTTCAACAAATGTTACAATGCCTACTCTAATGACATATTAATCTTTGTGAAATGATTCTTAGGTGCATCTGGCTTGCGTCATTGTTGTGGAACTGCCCCAGCAGATAGGTTGCGTTCATTACGACTGTAACACCCCACTTTCCCATTTTATAAAAATACGGTAAAATAATAAAAATTTATCAGAGTTCACAAACACAAGTGGAATGTCACATCATTTCAAACCAAACAGAATATGAAGTCTCAATTACTTCATCTATTTATTTCTCATTAATCAATAAAAACAGCGGAAATATTATTTTATTTAAAAATAATCACGGCACATTTTCCAACTTATTCCAAAACTCCACATAAAATTGTGGCCCTCAAATATTTGAATCAAAAACAAATATGTAACAGAATTCAATTAAAAATAACAAATAAAATAATCCCAAAAACATCCCGTGTTACATATCAGAGCGACTCAAACTAACAACACAGAAGACTTCCATAAAGCTATCTTGGACTTCCAGTGCTATTCTTGAGTACCTGCCCATTTCTCATGGTAGGGGAAATATCAGCAGAAAGGGTGAGTACTTACATACTATTATAAAAGATCTAGGAACATATATAATAACATAATTCACAGGTCGAGGTTCATGTTCACATAACATCACACTGCATATACAAACTTCATTTATTCAAACATTCGTCACAATATAAATTAACGCATCATTCACAATATCATAAACAAGTCATCACAGATCCATTCATTTATGCAACTCCATAATGCACATATCACGACAGACATGTCCCTTCCAATCACAACTCAACAAACATATAATAATAATAATGACAATGCAATGTGACTCAATGACTTGACACAATGCATGTGGTACCAAAACATTGTGGTTCATGACCACAGTTCCCGTCGGAACTCTCGACCCCTTTTTCATGGTCCAGTGTGACCCCTATTTCATGATCACACCCACGACCCCTGTTTCATGGTCATGTACGATCCCTATTTCATGACCGCACCAATTCATAGTTCATTCAATCAAACCCGATTCCTAATAGAATTCGGATAATTCGCATACACTCCATCGAGCAACGAATTATCTCCACAATGACTCCATAATTGAGTCCGGACCTACTAGGCATCTACCATATATTTTCACCTAGCAGTCTTAATGATATGTTATGCAAATGCACAAACAATACAATATGCATAATCACAAACAACAGCATGCATATCACACGATCCTCCTGATCACTCGTAAGCCATACGCTTACCGTAATTCACAAAGAATTACAACTGTTGTGTTAAGACAACACACAACATATAATTATTCAATATAATTTGCTTACACTGTGTATATCACTTACACACACATTATCATAACATAACACATCAACTACATCAGCATGCTGTCATACCCCAATTTTGACCCTAAGATCCTATACCATTCATATCCCAATCATTAATCAAGAGCTTCACTTGGAAGTTTTGTTTGTGGTGTTGCACTCACCTCATCAATAAGAGGGACCATCAAGCACCAATGATTGTTTATCTTGTATGCATATTATACTAACCCAAATACCAAAAACATTGCTTTGTTTCTTTGTAGGCTTTTGTTTTGTAGGTACCAAGCCAAGACATGCAATAAACAAGGCATTTTTCAAATTTTTGACTGATGAAATCGATTTCCCTACTGGGTAAATCGATTTCCCTGCAGCAATCTTCAACAAAATCACATTCTGGACAGCATGAAATCGATTTCCCTCCTGGGTAAATCGATTTCCCTAGTGTATTTTGCGCCAAATTCTCTTCTGGAACAGAGTGAAATCGATTTCACTCCTGGGGAAATCGATTTCCTTAAGGCGAAATTCAAAAAAAATAGAGAGGGAAGCTTGATTTGATTTTGGCACCTATTTTCTTTGACCATTTTTGTCATTTTACCAATTTTCCACCTCATCAAAATAATTCTCTTCATTAAACCCACTTAAACCCCATTTTACCACTTTTTACCATTTAAATGCCACTTTAATCACCAATTAAACACAAGCTAATTACCAAATGCAAAAAGACCAAACTACCACTACTCTTGCTCTCATCCTATAAATAGAGCCCACTACTCTCTCATTTCTCAAGCTTTGGGAGCCAACAAATCCCTTGCAATTTCTCTCCTCATCCTTACCAAAATTCACCAAAACTCTTTTTCCTTCATAAAATTTGTGAGTCACATCTTGAACCTCACAAATTTTGAGCTAAGCCACCATCCATTTCACTCTTTTTTCTTCAATTGTTGAGAGATCAAGATTTGTGTTGGTGATTCTTGAAGTAGATCTAAGTTTTGTTCAAGATTTGGTAATTTTCATCATCCTTTTTCATCTATCATAATGTGATTCTTTTGTGCTTGTGTGTGATGCATCTTTGATGCTATATTGGTGCTAATTGATAGTAATTTGATGGAAAATTCGTGCTCAAGTTGATGTGTGATCATAAGGTGTTTGTATATTTGTTCAAATCAAGTTTCATGCCTTTAAATGCTGTTTTTGCTGAAATTTACACTGAAGAAATCGATTTCCTTAAGGCTGAAATCGATTTCCTGCTGAACGTAACTTGTTTTTTTTTAAAACTGCACTATGGAAATCGATTTCCCCCTGCATGAAATCGATTTCCAGCAGGCAGAATGTGGTTTTTTGCCTTTTTTGTGCTTGTTTTGGCTTCCTTCTTCCTACACTTCATTAATATCATTGGATCTAGGGTGTTGATAGGTTTGAAATGACCTAATCCACCAAAATGGATAAATGATATTAATGATAGTGTGAGTTGATTATCTTTTGTGTTTTCATCCTTATTTTCATCTTATTTTTCTTTTGATCGATGAAAGTCTTAATATCTTGAGAATTCTATGGATTCTTGATGAAGACTAGATCAATTTGTTTTCATTCTTATCTTTTTTTTTCATCTTATTTTCTCTTGATCGATGAAAGTCTTGATATCTTGAGAATTTTGTGGATTCTTGATAAAGGCTAGATCATTTCTTCTTCTCCTTCTTATTTCTTTTGATTGATGATCTTGATACATGGAGAGTTCTCCTACATTTGTCCCGACTCGATAAAAGATCAAATATGGAAGAGAATTGTATGCGGTGATTTAAGACTTGTGGAGGTATTTATCGTGTAGTCGCTATGATTTTTATCAAGCTTCTGATAAACCTCCATTGAATTTAAATCCGAGTACATCATTCACTCACCATCGATCTTCATTACTAACTTTGATAACATACTTGACAAGTTTCAAGATGGTTATCTTTAACATCCAACCACTAACTTTAATTTCCGCCATTTATTATACCGCTCTTTATATTTCTCGCTTTATCGCTTTATTTTATCATTTCATCATATTTACATTCCGCCATTTTCTCTTTGTCCATTTGGACGTTTATAATTCCGCTATTTTCTCTTTGTCCACTTGGACATATGTTTATGCTTCCGCTATTTTCCTTTTGTCCACTTGGACCATACTTTACTTTTATGCTAAAACACTAATAAATAATCAAAATCTAAAAAACACATAAGGCTCTCTTTGGACTATTGGTTACTATCCCTAGCATTTTGGAGATTCGAACTTATGGACTTGGTGCCTCTGGACTCTTATTCTGTTATTACTCTGCTGTTATTCTGTCTGTCTGGCATTGGATTGTTGTCTGTTTGTATGTGCAGGTATTTCCTTGAAAGCCCTTGATGGTTAATTCCAAGGCATTGAGATAAGGATTTTACCCGAAAACAGCCGTTACTCTGCCCGATTTTCGTCAGAATCTTAATGTGCTTAATGAAAAGTGGTGCTAAGATAATAAGTTCATCTGGATCCCCCAAGTGATAATGTGTTGGTTTGGTATTGATAAGTCCAAAGGATGGGAAATCTACCTTGACTCATAATGTCGAGTGTTGGCTTCTTCTTCGGTTAGACCGTTTCTTTCCTTAGCTTTTATTTTACGCAATAGGATAGCCTCTTCATCTCCTCCCCTTCTTAAATTTTCAAAATCTTCTCCCTTTTTCAAAAACCTTCTTATGTTTGCAATCTTTTCAAAACCTTTTCTCAAAAAATATCTTTCGCCCTTAGTGGCCTTTTTCCTCAAAAAGTTTAGACACCGTTAATCGTCGAAACGAGTGGTTATACCCCACGATTTTGAAATTGATTGATATAATGAGATCTTTTCCGCGTGAGAGAGCTAGTGGCATACTCGTCGATTTTATCCGAGTTGGAGCCCTTCTTTCATTTGCGATGCAAAGAACTCGTTTGTTCTCATGCTCAAGATCAATGGCTGAGTATTTCTCTCCGACGACGATAAAGTGTTTATTCGTTTTTTAAATGTTTTCCCAAAAAAGCGGAACTACATTAGCTCTGACTTCTCCATTGCACCGAGGAGGTATGTAGGCCCAAAGCTAAACGCTTTGCCGAGCTTATTTTAAAAATAAAACAAACCCTTTTTTAGCACACACGACACAGATTTTCAAAAAGGTTCCTGTGGAGTACCACAGATATGAGGGGTGCTTTAAACCTTCCCCTCATATAATCAACACCCGTACCTGAGATCTCTTTCTTGTTTTAAAAACAAAACTTTGGGTTTTACGTTCTTTTCCCTTTTCCTTTGAAAAAATAAAGCGCGGTGGCGATTTCAAACGGAATATTGATTCGAGTCAATTTCATGACTTTGATATCAGATTTTCCCCGCTACAGAAAAATGGCGACTTCACTGGGGATTCAGTTTTAAGTGTGTTAAGCCTATTTTTGTTTGTCTGTGTGTTTTTATTTGTATATATTGTTGTGTGCTTTGTTTGTTTTTTTTCTTTTTTTTCTTTTTGGTGCTCGATGGTTCCTCTGTGATGAGATAAAGTTCTAACCCGAACTTTGGTGAGTAACTTGAGATAGGAGGTGGTAAGACCAATAGTCGCATGTCAGGAGCAATCCTTACCATGAGCGTCATATGGTGGAACCCCAATCAGTGGAGGCCTCATGGAAGGTAGTAGAGGTTGTTACGAACCATCGTGATAACGCTATTACTTTCAATAGTGAGTGTCCGTAGAAGCTGAATGGCCTAGAACCTTTTTAACCAATCTAAGCCTTTTTAGGATGTAGTGCAGAAACAAGATCAAGTACCAATTTGAGCTTGTTGTCATGCGATACTACGCTCAGACGAGGTCTTTTTAGGCATATTATTGGCGCCCATGAGCAATTGTGCATGCCGGTAATATCCGATAGAAGATTGAAAACTCTGGGAACCTTTGTAGAACCCGATTGGCAGGTACAAAATTCCCTAGAACACACCTTGTGGGATGGGTAGACCCATGGCTCCATGCTCGTGACGTCGAACCTAAGAACCTGGACTGTGTGATTTTGTGTGATTTGATGTGATCTTGTGTGCTCTTGATTGTGGTTGATGCATAAACCATGCATCCATGCATTCATAAAAATGACATTCACAAATGGTTTTCAAGGAACTTAGAGACATTTTTTTGTAAACATCACAGGTACCATGGATCAAAAGAGAAGCATCAAGAAGTACACTTTCCGGAATTCAAGTGCAAAGGAATTGAAAGAGCTAGCAACTTTGGTTCCTAATCTTGACAACTTCAAAAACCGTTATGGGAAATTGATCTCTATCTTGAAGACCAAAGTGGAAAAAGGGATTCTTGAGACTCTTGTGCAGTTTTATGACCCGGTTTATCATTGTTTTACCTTTCCCGATTATCAGCTTATGCCCACTTTGGAGGAGTATTCTTATTGGATTGGTTTGCCGGTTACAAATGATATACCGTTTAGTGGTCTGGAGAAAGAGCCTCAGGTTGATGAGATAGCAGAACTTCTTCATTTGAAAATATCAGATGTGAAAGCAAACATGACTAAAAAAGGAGGAATTTGGGGGTTGACTTCCAAGTTCTTGATTGGAAAGGCTTCTATGTTGGCTAGTAAAGGAAGTATGATTGCTTTTGAGACATTTCTGGCCTTGCTCATCTATGGTTTGATACTCTTTCCCAACATTGACAACTTTGTCGATGTTAATGCTATTCGGATTTTCATGATTGGGAATCCTGTGCCTACTTTGCTTGGGGATACTTATCATTCCATTCACCATAGGAATGATAAGAAAGGTGGACTTATCAACTGTTGCACTCCGTTGCTCTATAAGTGGTTTATTTCGCACTTACCTCAAGCTAAGAGTTTCTTGAACAATCCTGATGGTCTCTCATGGTCTCAGAAGATCATGCCTCTTACTAATGGGAATATCCATTGGTACAATCCTGCTTATGACATTGGTGAGATTATTGATAGTTGTGGAGAATTCCCTAATGTACCTCTTCTTGGTATACAAGGAGGAATTACCTACAACCCCATTCTTGCAAGGCGTCAATTTTGCTACCTTATGCAGGAGAGACCCGCTAATATTCTTGTGTCAGGAATCTTTTATCTTAATCAAGATGGAAATTCGGATATGAGAAATCGGTTTGTGCGTGCTTGGCACCATGTTGATAGGAAGAGACATTTGGGAACAAAACAATGTGTTGCTCTCAAAGACTACACTGATTGGGTTCAAGCTAGAGCTCATACTTTTCAGATGCCTTATTTACTCGAGGAGCCTTCTCTACTCGTTACTCCACCATTGTCTTCCACTACTCATGTTGAAAGTAGTGAAGAACATCTAGAGCTCGTGGCTAAGTTGAGAGCGGAAAGAGATGCTTTGGAGTTTGAGAACAAAGAGTTGAAGATACACTTGAAAGAAAAGGATGAAATGCTTGATATCCAAGATGGTTGGTTGATGGAAAAGGATGATCAAATCCGTCATCAAGAAGAGTTGCTTCAACAACATAGTGAAAAGCGAAAGAGACAACAAGAAGATTCAGTGGCATGGAAAGAGGTTGCTGATAAGCTGATAGTCGAGAATGCTCAGTTGAAGGCCTTTTATGAAGATGATTTGGAGAAGCTCCGTAGGAAGCTGCAGAGAGGAGATGGATCTTCGTCAGAAGTGTTCCCTTCTAGTTTTTAGCTTTTCCTTTGTTTTGTAATTTTGGATCTTTGAATCCTTTTGTAAGCTTTTCTATTACTAATGAAAGAATATTGTTATGTTTTATGATGTTTTTTGCTAATGTTTACAATTAATGTCTTAAAAGTTCCTTGAAAACCAAAAATAAAAATCATTTGCATTGCATTTCATGCATCATTCTGCATTTTGGTCTTGCTTCCGAGAGTATTTCCAGAGGTCTTATTCAGTGTTCTTCATACAGAATCAAGCTGTCTCACCGGTATAACACTCGAGCTAACTGCAAGAAGAAGATGGAAGGTCTTGAACAAGAGAATCGTGAGCTACGTGAAGAGGTTGTTACTTTGAGATATGGTGTGGATCGTCTCACTGCTCTGGTTGAGACATTGATGGCTGCTCAGAATCAGAATCAGAATCAGGTTCCTCCTCCCAATGCCCAAGCTCAGGGTTAGACCACTGTGATTTCTGAAATTGCTGCTACAACCATTCCTGCTATTCCTGTTGGTGCTACTCAGCAACGTATGCCTAATGGATATCCCTGGGGCATGCCTGAAGGTTATTTGTCTGTTCCTGAGATGACTCGTCCGTTGACTCCTGTTATGGTCAACACATCTTGTAACACCCTCCTAATACCCCGCATAAATAATAAACAATAATCAGAGTAAACATGAAGAGGGCATTACAACTACCATATAATTCAAACAACAATACTCATGTCATGCCATAAAGGAGAACGTCAACCAAATTTATTCAGATTCATCATGTTAACACAGCGGAATTATCTTTAACATCTGAATAACAAACAGCCAAGTCACAGACTTAGAGCGTCAACATACAAATCCATCCAAAATAAAAAGTTCAGCAATTAATTCTAAACGACGCCCCCAGTGTTACACGACCAGAGCATGACACGGACCCAACTGACTCTAACACTACTTGACGAGCTAATCCTCACCAAGTACGAGAGCTACTCCTCAATCTGAAAAATAACAACAGTAAGGGTGAGTCTCATTCACATTTAACTAATGTTATAAGATATAAATAATAAAATATCATTTCACATGCCATTCACCCAATCACAGTTATGATCAGATTCAAACCATACAATCAGCAAGCAAACAACCAAATTAACACATATTATAACATTGGACAATCTTCCATTCATGTTATAATAGCAAAACAGCCTAATGCAATGCAACTACATGCATGTGGTACCAAAATCTGGGATAACCCAACTCACCGACCCACCATCGTCAAGGATACGGTAACACCCACTCACTAATTCCTCACAATGGGAATTAGCTACCACTGATCCACCATCGTCAAGGACCAGCCACCAATGATTATGAATGCATGCATCAACCATAACATGCTCATCACCCACATACATCGATCAATGTCATAATCATCAATAAAGCACATATTTCATACCAACAATACATGTATAATAAACACCAGTTATAACCACGTCATCATACAAGTAATACATTCATTAGTGAACCTATAAGCATATCCCACCACAACAAATAAGATCGAGTGTTTTAAAAATAATTCAAGCCACAACTCAAAACACCATTTGAGTATATAAATTATTTAATTAGCCTCACTGTACTCGAAACGGCACCAAAATCCGGTTTACGGTTTAAAAGTTACACCTCTTTAAAACTTTTCAAAATGGACAGTCGCAACAACTAACAGCACGCGGCGCCACACACGGTTCGCGGCGCGGAACGAATAGGAACTACGCCTTCGCGGCGCAAACAAAGGTTCGCGGCGCGGAACGAATAAAAACTACGCCATCGCGGCGCGGTCATATGTTCGCGGCGCGTACTGAGCGCAACAAAGCTTCCTGGCCTTCTGCCAAGCTGTTCGCGGCGCCAACTCCTGGACGCGGCGCGAACTGGCGAATCCCAGCGCTCCGAATAGTAGAAAACAGCCTGCGATTTTACCCTTCCTTCACCAAATCATTACCAATTCAACCCATTCCAATCAGATTTCGCATACAGTACAACAAACACATATTATAGCACATTATAATACATTCAAACCATCCAAATAACACCATTACACAAATCAGCATATTTATTACGTGTAAATCCTCCCAAAACCTAACATTTCTACAACCTAAGCACAACCCAATTGGTACGGATAACACGATCAATTCTATCATATTATCTATAATCCCATAATAGAAGATAAACGGAAGAGTCCCCCCTTACCTGAAGGTTGATTCTTCGTTCTTCCTCGGTCGCACTTCTCCGTTCCTCTTCTCTTTTCACGTTCAGACTTCTTTTCCCAATACTGTAACCTTCTCTATTCTACCACTCCTTCTATTTTATTAAGAATAAAATAAAATTATTTTAATTAGTAATAGGGCCTACCAATGCACCCCCTCCCTTACTAACCACAACTCAAGCCCAATTGCTTAATTCCTCATAATTCAATTGATTTAATTAAATTAAATTATGAAAATAAATGGAGTGTTACAACTCTCCCCCACTAAATAGTTTTCGTCCTCGAAAACATACCTTAGGCAAATAACTCTGGATAGGAATCCTTCATCTGACTCTCCAATTCCCAAGTCACATTCCCACCTGCTGGTCCTCCCCAAGCTACTTTGACCAGTGCTATCTCCTTGCCACGCAATTGTTTCAGCCTTCGGTCTTCAATCCTCATAGGCAAAGTTTCAACTGTCAGATTGTCCTTTACCTGTACATCATCGACTTGGATCACATGAGATGGATCAGCAATGTATTTCCTCAACTGTGATACGTGGAATACATCATGCAGATTCGCAAGCGTCGGTGGCAACGCAATACGATACGCCACTTCTCCCACCCTCTCCGTAATCTGGAACGGACCAATGAATCGCGGAGTCAACTTCCTTGATTTCAGTGCTCTACCAACACCAGTTGTGGGGGTCACCCTCAAGAACACATGATCTCCTGCTTGAAATTCAAGTGTCCTCCTTCTTTTATCATGATAACTCTTCTGACGACTCTGAGAAGTCTTCATCTTCTCCTGAATCATCTTGATCCTTTCTGTTGTCTCCTGAACAATTTCCGGTCCAATCACGGCACTTTCGCCAGATTCATACCAACATAAAGGCGTTCTACACCTCCGACCATACAAAGCTTCAAACGGAGCCATACCAATACTCGAGTGAAAACTATTATTGTAAGTAAATTCGATCAAGGGTAGATAACTATCCCAAGCACCGCCTCTTTCCAACACACAAGCACGCAACAAATCTTCTAGTGATTGAATAGTTCTTTCCGTCTGTCCATCCGTCTGCGGATGATAAGCAGAACTCAATCTCAGCTTAGTACCCAAAGCCCTCTGCAAACCTTCCCAGAATCTGGATGTAAACCTTGGATCTCTATCCGACACGATACTCGAAGGAATACCATGTAAACTCACTATCCTGTCAATATACAATTGAGCCAGCTTATCAACCAACTCTACATCAGTCTTCTGACCTTCTCGGATTTCCTCAAGAATGCTACTAGTCAGCTTCAGCATACCCAATTTAACACTGGTAGGAGTGTCTTCACATACTAAACTCAAATCTCGGAATTGCTCAATTAAATCCAATTCTCTCACCATAAGCATAGACATATGCAAGGACTTCCTACTCAATGCATCGGCAACAACATTTGCTTTACCCGGATGATAATTCAGTTCAAAATCATAATCCTTGAGAAATTCTAACCATCTTCTTTGTCTCATATTCAATTCTTTTTGGTCAAAGAGGTACTTCAAACTCTTGTGATCACTAAATACTTCAAACCTTGAACCATATAGGTAATGCCTCCACAACTTCAACACAAATACCACTGCTGCCAACTCTAAGTCATGAGTCGGATAGTTTCTCTCATGCACCTTGAGTTGTCTCGACGCATAAGCGACTACCTGTTGATGCTGCATCAGTACACCTCCTAATCCTGACAACGAAGCATCACAATAAACAACAAAAGATTCCGCCGGATTCGGCAAAATCAAGATCGGCGCACTAGTCAACCTCTTCTTCAACTCTTGGAATCCTTCTTCACACTTCGAATCCCAAACAAACGCTTGACCCTTCCTAGTCAACTTAGTTAACGGTAATGCTAACTTTGAAAAACCTTCAATGAACTTTCTATAGTAACCCGCCAGACCAAGGAAACTACGGATTTCGGAAACTGACCTCGGAGCTTCCCACTGAGACACTGCTTCTACTTTCGTTGGGTCAACGGCAATACCATCCTTAGAAATTACATGCCCAAGAAAGCTCACTTCGTTTAACCAGAACTCACACTTTGACAGTTTTGCATAAAGTTTCTTTTCCTTCAATAGTTCCAATACCACTCTAAGATGATCCGCATGCTCTTTTTCATTCTTAGAATATATTAAAATATCATCAATAAATACTACTACGAACTGATCCAGAAAAGGATGGAAGATCCTATTCATATACTCCATGAAAACCCCCAGCGCATTGGTTACTCCAAATGGCATCACTGTATATTCGTAATGACCATACCTCGTTCTAAATGCTGTTTTCTGAATATCGTCTGTCTTCACCCGAATCTGATGATATCCCGACCTTAAGTCAATTTTGCTGAACACACATGCTCCAACTAGTTGATCCATCAAGTCATCAATCCTCGGCAAGGGATACCGATTCTTGATAGTAACCTTGTTGAGTTGTCTGTAATCCACACACAACCTCATTGAACCTTCTTTCTTCTTCACTAGTAACACCGGTGCACCCCACGGTGAGACACTAGGACGAATAAATTTCTTCTCAAGTAGATCTTCCAATTGATTCTTCAACTCATTCAATTCCGATGCCGACATACGATAAGGTGCCATCGACACAGGATTAGTTCCAGGAATTAGTTCAATAGCAAATTCTACCTCCCTCTCTGGCGGCAATTCTCTTACATCTTCTGGAAAGACTTCTGGAAATTCACATACTACCGGTAGGTCACTACTCACCGCTTTCTTTTTCACTTCCATGGATGCAATCAACATGAACACGACAGCCCCGTCCTTCATTGCTTCATCCACTTGTCTAGCCGTCATCGCTAAATCCTCAACACTGACATCTTCAGGAAAAATAACCGTCTTCGTGAAACAATTGATATGAACCCGATTAAATTGCAACCAATTCATACCCAAGATAACATCAAGTTGTTCCAACGGAAGGCACACTAAGTCCATTCCGAATTCTCTACCAAAAATATCAATTGGACAGTTCAAACAAGCGAACGAAGTAGTCACTGAACCCGACGCAGGAGTGTCAATGACCATACTTCCATTAATCTCAGATATTTCCAAATTCAGTCGTTTAGCACAATCCAATGAAATAAACGAGTGAGTTGCCCCAGTATCTATTATTGCAATTAAAGGAGTGCCATGGATAAAACACGTACCTTTAATCAACCGATCCTCTGGAGTAGTCTCTGAACCAGATAAGGCGAACACCTTACCACCAGCTTGATTCTTCCTCGGCTTAGGACACTTAGGACTGATATGACCTTCTTCCCCGCAGTTGAAACAAGTTACAGTGTTCCCTTTGCACTCAATAGCAATGTGACCTGCCTTTCCACATCTATAGCACTTCTTTTCCTCACTTTTGCATTCGTGAATGCGATGTCCAGGTTCTCCACACTTGAAGCACTTAATAGGGGCACTAGAGTCTCCCCCACTAGGCTTCTTCAAGCCTCCAGCTTTCTGGTTACCCTTACCATAAGGCTTACCACGATCCATATGCTTTTTCCCTTTCCTGTCGACTAACTCGCGAGAGTGCGACGACTTCAGTTTAATATTGTCCTCTTCAAAGATTCGGCTGCAGTCAACCAAATCGACAAACCTGCGAATCCTCTGGTATCTGATACCCTGTTTAATCTCACCGCGGAGACCATTCTCAAACTTAACACACTTTGAGAATTCACTAGCCTCATCATTATTGTAGTGGACATAATACTTTGCTAGCTCCACAAACTTGGACGCATACTCTGGCACAGTCATGTTACCTTGTGTCAGCTCCAAAAATTCAATCTCTTTCCTACCTCTAACATCCTCAGGAAAGTACCTCCGCAAGAATTCTCTCTTGAACACAGCCCAAGTGATTGCAACACCTGCAGCTTGCAGTTCGTCCCTACTAGCCATCCACCAATCATCAGCTTCTTCAAACAGCATGTGAGTCCCATATCTCACCTTCAGATTTTCGTCACAATCAATCACCCGGAAGATCCTTTCAATCTCTTTCAGCCACTTCTGGGCGCCTTCGGGATCGTGAGTGCCTTTGAACAACGGAGGGTTGTTCCTCTGAAAACTATTCAGCTGCCTGTCAGCACCAATTCCAGCTCCATTGGCATTCCCTCCCAGCACACCAGCAATCATGCCCAGAGCCTCAGCGATAGCATCATCGTTTCTTCCTCCTCTTCCAGCCATTGTTCTGCTGAATATCAAACAATATCTATTAGAACAAGAAGTATCGACAGTGTCAACCTTACACTAATCGCATACGAGGGATTAACCGACACTAAGACTCTGACTCAAACGACCGACAATGCTCTGATACCACTATTGTAACACCCTCCTAATACCCCGCATAAATAATAAACAATAATCAGAAAAAACATGAAGAGGGCATTACAACTACCATATAATTCAAACAACAATACTCATGTCATGCCATAAAGGAGAACGTCAACCAAATTTATTCAGATTCATCATGTTAACACAGCGGAATTATCTTTAACATCTGAATAACAAACAGCCAAGTCACAGACTTAGAGCGTCAACATACAAATCCATCCAAAATAAAAAGTTCAGCAATTAATTCTAAACGACGCCCCCAGTGTTACACGACCAGAGCATGACACGGACCCAACTGACTCTAACACTACTTGACGAGCTAATCCTCACCAAGTACGAGAGCTACTCCTCAATCTGAAAAATAACAACAGTAAGGGTGAGTCTCATTCACATTTAACTAATGTTATAAGATATAAATAATAAAATATCATTTCACATGCCATTCACCCAATCACAGTTATGATCAGATTCAAACCATACAATCAGCAAGCAAACAACCAAATTAACACATATTATAACATTGGACAATCTTCCATTCATGTTATAATAGCAAAACAGCCTAATGCAATGCAACTACATGCATGTGGTACCAAAATCTGGGATAACCCAACTCACCGACCCACCATCGTCAAGGATACGGTAACACCCACTCACTAATTCCTCACAATGGGAATTAGCTACCACTGATCCACCATCGTCAAGGACCAGCCACCAATGATTATGAATGCATGCATCAACCATAACATGCTCATCACCCACATACATCGATCAATGTCATAATCATCAATAAAGCACATATTTCATACCAACAATACATGTATAATAAACACCAGTTATAACCACGTCATCATACAAGTAATACATTCATTAGTGAACCTATAAGCATATCCCACCACAACAAATAAGATCGAGTGTTTTAAAAATAATTCAAGCCACAACTCAAAACACCATTTGAGTATATAAATTATTTAATTAGCCTCACTGTACTCGAAACGGCACCAAAATCCGGTTTACGGTTTAAAAGTTACACCTCTTTAAAACTTTTCAAAATGGACAGTCGCAACAACTAACAGCACGCGGCGCCACACACGGTTCGCGGCGCGGAACGAATAGGAACTACGCCTTCGCGGCGCAAACAAAGGTTCGCGGCGCGGAACGAATAAAAACTACGCCATCGCGGCGCGGTCATATGTTCGCGGCGCGTACTGAGCGCAACAAAGCTTCCTGGCCTTCTGCCAAGCTGTTTGCGGCGCCAACTCCTGGACGCGGCGCGAACTGGCGAATCCCAGCGCTCCGAATAGTAGAAAACAGCCTGCGATTTTACCCTTCCTTCACCAAATCATTACCAATTCAACCCATTCCAATCAGATTTCGCATACAGTACAACAAACACATATTATAGCACATTATAATACATTCAAACCATCCAAATAACACCATTACACAAATCAGCATATTTATTACGTGTAAATCCTCCCAAAACCTAACATTTCTACAACCTAAGCACAACCCAATTGGTACGGATAACACGATCAATTCTATCATATTATCTATAATCCCATAATAGAAGATAAACGGAAGAGTCCCCCCTTACCTGAAGGTTGATTCTTCGTTCTTCCTCGGTCGCACTTCTCCGTTCCTCTTCTCTTTTCACGTTCAGACTTCTTTTCCCAATACTGTAACCTTCTCTATTCTACCACTCCTTCTATTTTATTAAGAATAAAATAAAATTATTTTAATTAGTAATAGGGCCTACCAATGCACCCCCTCCCTTACTAACCACAACTCAAGCCCAATTGCTTAATTCCTCATAATTCAATTAATTTAATTAAATTAAATTATGAAAATAAATGGAGTGTTACACATCTCCTATTGTTCATACTGGTCCTTTTGTCCCAGAGCCCATTTATGATGCTGCTCCAAGTGAAATTCATGACAGAATGGATGGTTTCCAAGATCAGTTTGAAGAATTGCAAAAAGAGATGAAAGCCTTGCGTGGGAAAGAACTGTTTGGAAAGAATGTGCATGATCTTTGCCTTGTTCCCAATGTGAAAGTACCTGCTAAGTTCAAACTGCCTGAATTTGAGAAGTATAAGGGAAATTCCTGTCCTCAGGCACACCTGGTGATGTATGTGTGAAAGATGTCTACTCACACTGATGATCAACGTCTGTTGATTCACTATTTCCAAGACAGTTTGACTGGAGCTGCTTCTAAGTGGTATATGGGCCTTGATAGCACCCATATTCGCACTTTCAATGACTTAGCTGAGGCGTTCGTGAAACAATACAAGTATAATGTGGACATGGCTCCTGATAGGGATCAATTGCGAGCTATGATGCAGAAAGAGAAAGAATCCTTCAAGGAGTATGCTCAGAGATGGCGTGAGGTTGCCGCCCAAGTGATTCCTCCGATGGAAGAAAAAGAGATGACTAAGATTTTTCTGAAGACTCTTGGTCCGTTTTACTATGAAAAGATGATTGCAAGTGCTCCTGTAGACTTCACCGAAATGGTGGGTATGGGTGTCAGATTGGAAGAAGCTGTGCGAGAAGGTCGTTTGGTTCGAAATCACAATTCATCTGGTGGTGCGAAGAAGTATGGTTCTTCACTCCAGAAGAAGAAAGAATCAGATGCTAATGCTGTTTCTCATGGGAGGAATAGTCGATTCAGATATCAATCTCAACAAGTGGCGTCAGTAACTCCTGTCGTGAATTCAGTGCCTGTAGCTCCTGTTAATCAACAACCAGCAAGGCGAAATCCGTATCCTCGGGTTAATATTGATCCTATCCCTATGACGTACACTGAACTGTATCCCGCTCTAATTCATAAGAAGTTGGTTCAACCAAGGTCACCACCTCCTGTGCCAGAGAAACTCCCTTGGTGGTATAAGGCTGATGCCACTTGTGCTTATCATCAGAATGCTTCTGGGCATGATTTGGAAAACTATTGGGCCCTGAAGAATGAAGGCCAGAGATTGGTTCGTTCTGGTATGCTTTCTTTCCGTGATATTGGTCCAAATGTGAAGAACAATCCGTTGCCAACTCATGAAGCGTCTGCTGTGAATATGGTATATGGTTGCCCTGGGAAGTATAAGATTTATCGTGTGGAACACATCAGAGGATCATTGGTAGAGATGCATGCCACTCTGTGTGAGTACAGTCATTATGAGCATAATCATGCTGCTTGTAGGATTTGTTCAGTCAATCCTCGAGGATGTTACATTGTGAGAAGAGATTTGCAAGAGATGATAGACCAAAGGCTCATTGAGATTCTGAGGGACAGAGATGAAGATGATGTCAATGTGATTGAACCATGCTTTGAAATCCCGGAATGTGTAGAGATTGGTTATTATGGCAAAGCTGCTGTGGAACCTCTTGTGATATGTTTGCCTGGATCTGTACCTTATAGTTCTGATAAGGTTGTACCTTACAGATACAATGCCACCATGATGGAAGCTGGAAAAGAAGTCGAGATTAAGCCTCTGTCTTCTGTTGGGAATATAGCAGATGTTAGTAGAGTGACTAGAAGCGGACGAGTTTTTACTCAGCCCCAAACAGTCGTGGATGTCCAGAGGAATCCAACTCAAGTGCCTGTGAACAATAATGATGCGACAAAAGTGAATGCTGAGTCATCTTCAGGAAAGGAAATGGATGAGATTTTGAAGCTTATTAAGATGAGTGATTATAAGATTGTGGATCAGTTGCATCGTACTCCGTACAAGATCTCTATAATGGAGCTGCTGACAAGTTCTCCTGCTCATAGGGATTCTTTGATGAAAATACTCGATCAAGCCTTTGTGGATCATGATGTGACGCTGGATCAGTTTAATGGGGTTGTGAGTAATATCACTGCATGTAACAATCTGAGCTTCAGTGATGAAGATTTGCCTGAGGAAGGAAGAGATCATAATTTGGCTTTGCACATCTCTGTCAGTTGCAAAGAGGATTCAATGTCCAATGTGTTGATCGATACTGGTTCATCGCTGAATGTCATGCCGAAATCTACTCTTGCTAAGCTGTCTTATGGTGGCACACCAGTGAGATTTAACAATGTGATCGTCAAGGCTTTTGATGGATCGAAGAAATCAGTGGTCGGAGAGGTTGATTTGCCTATTGGTATCGGACCGTTTGTCTTCAAGATTACTTTTCAAGTGATGGACATTTTCCCTGCATACAGTTGCTTATTGGGACGCCCATGGATCCATGAGGCTGGGGCAGTTACGTCAACTCTTCACCAAAAGTTGAAATTTGTGAAAGATGGAAAGATGGTTGTTATGAATGGAGAACAAGCTTTGCTGATTAGTCATCTCTCTTCGTTCCGTACCATAGAAGCTGATGAAGTGGTCATTGGAACTGCCTTCCAAGCCCTGTCTGTTAATGATGAATTCGAAAAGGATGAAGCTTCCATTGCCTCCTTCAAAGACTCTCAGCTGGTGGTTCAGAATGGACATTCAGGAGTCTGGGGACAAATGGTGAGTCTACAAGAGAACAAGAATAGAGCTGGTCTGGGATTTTCTGCCTCAGACAAGTCTGTGATGAAGTCTGAATCTGCTTTTCGTCCCTATCAGGAAATGTTTCATAGTGCTGGGTTTCTACATCCGACTCTTCCAGAGGTGGACGCTATTGTTGAAGATGAATCAGAGCCAGAAGTGCCAAACTTTGTGACCCATGGAAAGATGATTAAGAACTGGATCACCATTGACATTCCTGAGTGTACTCATGTCTCAAAGTAATTTGCTTTTATGTTTTTCAAAATCCTTTCATTCTGCCCAAGATGAAAGTGAAGTTGTTGGGCCATTTTCTGTTTGTTTTAAACATTAAAATCATCAATAAAAGTCATTTTGTTTCTGCATATACATGCTTTTTATCTTTTGCTTTTTTCTGGAAAGTGGTAACACAAAAAACCTTAAAAAATGTTTTCATTTTCCATAATCTGCACGATTACATATTTGCATATATCTTTCCTTTTCCTGAAATAATAATCATTTGTGCAGATTAATCAATAAAACCGTTGAAAGTAATGACCCTGCGCCCTCTCCTAACTTCGAGTGTCCTGTGTATGAGGCGGAAGAAGAGAGTGATGAATGTATTCCTGATGAGATTTCCCGACTGCTTGAGCACGAGGAAGACACCATTCAGCCGTATAAAGAGCCATTAGAAGTCATCAACTTGGGTTCTGAAGAAGATAAAAAAGAAGTCAAGATTGGGGCACTGCTTGGTCAAGATGTTAAGAAGAGGATGGTAGAGCTTCTTAAAGAGTATGTTGACATTTTTGCGTGGTCCTACCAAGACATGCCTGGGTTGGACACAGATATTGTGGAGCATCGTTTGCCGTTGAAACCTGAATGCCCTCCTGTCAAGCAAAAGCTAAGAAGGAGTCATCCTGATATGGCAGAAAAGATTAAGAATGAGGTCTTGAAGCAGAATGACGCAGGTTTCCTTGTCACTTCTGTATATCCTCAATGGATTGCCAATATTGTGCCTGTTCCGAAGAAAGACGGAAAAGTTCGCATGTGTGTGGATTATAGAAATTTGAACAAAGCCAGTCCGAAAGATGATTTTCCTCTACCTCACATTGATATGTTGGTAGATAGCACGGCCAAGTTTGAGGTTTTCTCCTTTATGGATGGTTTTTCAGGATACAACCAGATTAAGATGGCACCTGAAGACATGGAAAAGACAACCTTTATCACATCCTGGGGGACATTCTGTTACAAAGTGATGCCATTTGGGTTAAAGAATGCTGGTGCGACATATCAGAGGGCCATGACTACTCTTTTCCATGATATGATGCACAAAGAAATTGAGGTTTATGTGGATGATATGATTGCCAAGTCCCAGTCAGAGGAAGGGCACATGGAGGATCTTTTAAAGTTGTTTCAGCGTTTGAGAAAGTATCGTCTCCGCTTAAATCCAAACAAATGCACTTTTGGTGTCCGTTCCGGAAAATTATTGGGTTTCGTTGTCAGTTAGAGAGGAATTGAAGTGGATCCTGATAAAGTTAAAGCAATTCAGGAAATGCCAGCACCTAAGATTGAGAAACAAGTGAGAGGTTTCCTCGGACGTTTGAATTATATCTCCAGGTTCATTTCCAATATGACTGCTACCTGTGAGCCAATCTTCAAGTTGTTAAAGAAAAATCAAGGATGTGTGTGAAATGAAGATTGTCAGAAAGCTTTTGACAACATCAAAGAATATCTGCTTGAACCTCCCATTTTGCTCCCTCCGGCTGAGGGAAGGCCTTTGATTATGTACCTTACAGTACTTGAAAATTCAATGGGATGTGTGTTGGGTCAGCATGACGAGTCTGGTCAAAAAGAGTATGCAATATACTACCTTAGCATAAAGTTTACCGAGTGCGAAACAAGATACTCGCTGCTTGAGAAAACTTGCTGTGCTTTGGTGTGGGCTGCTCGCCGACTGAGACAGTATATGTTGAACCACACCACCCTATTGATTTCCAAAATGGATCCAATTAAGTATGTATTTGAGAAACCTGCATTAACTGGAAGGATTTCTCGCTGGCAAATGTTGTTATCAGAATATGATATTGAATATCGAGCTCAGAAAGCTGTGAAAGGAAGTGTGTTGGCAGAGTACCTCGCTCACCAACCAATTGACGATCATCAATCTATCAGAATGGACTTCCCAGATGAAGATATAATGTATTTGAGATCTCAAGATTGGGATGAACCATTGCCAGAAGAAGGGCCAGATCCTGAATCCAAGTGGGGTTTAATTTTTGATGGAGCTTCTAATGTTCTTGGCCATGGTATTGGCGCTATTATTATCACTCCGCAAGGTTCACATGTTCCTTTCACTGCAAGGATATGTTTTGACTGTACAAACAATATTGCTGAGTATGAAGCTTGCATCATGGGACTTGAAGAGGCCATTAATCTGAGAATTAAGATTCTTGATGTTTATGGAGATTCTGCGCTTGTGATTAATCAGATTAAAGGAGAATGGGAAACTCGTCATCCTGGTTTAATTCCTTATAAAGATTACGCCAGAAGACTATTGACGTTCTTCAACAAAGTTGAATTCCACCACATCCCTCGAGATGAGAATCATATGGCTGATGCTTTAGCCACATTGTCTTCCATGTACAAAGTGAATTTCCATAATGAGGAACCTCGGATTACAATCAGGCGTCTTGATAGACCTGCTCATGTATTTGCAGTTGAGGAAGCAACAGATGAAAAGCCTTGGTATTTCGATATTAAGCACTTCCTTCAGACCCAAGAGTACCCACTTGGGGCATCAAATAAAGATAAGAAAACTTTGAGGAGATTGGCTGGCAGTTTCTTCATCAATGCTGATGTTTTGTATAAAAGGAATTATGACATGGTTTTGCTCAGATGCGTGGATAGACACGAAGCAGACATGTTGATGCATGAAATCCATGAAGCTTCTTTTGGTACTCATTCCAATGGACATTCGATGGCTAAAAAGATGCTTAGAGCAGGTTACTATTGGCTGACAATGGAATCTGATTGCTACAAATTTGTAAAGAAGTGTCACAAGTGTCAGGTGTACGCTGACAAGATTCATGTGCCTCCGACACTTCTCAATGTTATTTCTTCCCCATGACCTTTCTCTATGTGGGGTATTGATATGATTGGCATGATTGAACCCAAGGCTTCGAACGGACATCGATTCATCCTGGTAGCAATCGATTACTTTACCAAGTGGGTAGAAGCTGCTTCATATGCTAATGTGACAAAGCAAGTTGTGGTTAGATTTATCAAGAACAACATCATTTGCAGATATGGTGTGCCGAGCAAGATCATCACTAATAATGGCTCGAACCTGAATAACAGCATGATGAGAGAACTGTGTGAAAGCTTCAAAATTGAACATCACAACTCTTCGCCTTATAGGCCAAAGATGAATGGAGCTGTTGAAGCAGCAAATAAGAATATTAAGAAGATTGTGCAAAAGATGGTTGTTACGTACAAGGACTGGCATGAGATGCTCCCATTTGCTTTGCATGGGTACCGTACATCTGTTCGTACTTCAACAGGGGCAACTCCCTTTTCTTTGGTTTATGGTATGGAAGCAGTGCTCCCTATTGAGGTTGAGATTCCATCATTGAGAGTTTTAATGGAAACCAAGTTATCTGAGGCTGAGTGGTGTCAAAGCAGGTTTAATCAATTGAATTTGATAGAAGAAAAAAGGATGACGGCTTTATGCCATGGTCAGTTGTACCAGAAAAGAATGAAGAAAGCGTTCGATAAGAAGGTTCGACCTCGTGTATTCAGAGAAGGCGACCTCGTGCTCAAAAGGATCTTGTCTTTTACCTCCGATTCAAGGGGCAAATGGACTCCTAATTTTGAAGGACCATATGTTGTTAAGAAAGCCTTCTCTGGCGGTGCATTAATTCTTACAACTATGGATGGAGAGGAGCTCCCCCGTCCCGTGAATGCTGATGTAGTCAAGAAATACTTTGCCTAAAAATAATAAAAGAACAGCTCGCTAAGTTGAAAACCCGAAAGGGCGGCTTAGGCAAAAAAGAGCGTCTCGGTGGATTGAAGACCCGAAAGGGCGGTCCAGGCAAAAATTAGAGACATAAACAGAATAAAATACCCGGTGGACTGAAAACCCGAAAGGGCGGTCCAGGCAAAAGTTAGGGATTCCTGGCAAGTAACTACATCAGACAAGACTTGATCATCAGCAGTCATCTGTTTATCATGAAGAAGTTCAACACATTTCAACGGAAGCCTTTGCTCAGGAATTCTAAGTTGAGAGAGAGGATGGGGTCATTACATTTCAATGTACCTTTTCCACAAAATTACCACTTTCCAAATTTTGTAATAATCCATGGGGTCTTGCCTTTTGCAGGCTACCATTCTATTAAAAAAGTTTGAGCCTTTACCCTTTATTGGCAATCTCATTTCTTCCATATCTCTCAAAATGTCATTTATTGTTGATAGTAATTTTTGAAATAAAAAGAAAATTGATTTCAACAAAATCCTTTTGAAAATTATAAAAGAAGTTTTACTTTGATTCATGAGTGCATTACAAGGAATGGATATGCTGATGTATTCATAATGCAAAGGAAGAAGAATGTGTTCCACTCAATGCACCTTTGGCCTAGTTCAAATATGGTGTAGAACTCAACTACTGTGTTCTCTTAGCTCTGATATTCCCTAATGTTGGGCAGCATTTATTCTAAAGCCATCAAAAGATTGTTATAGCAGTTTTTTTTGCTCTGATGTTCAGCTTGAGACATGCTTGATTATGTTATCTTCGCACTCCATCGCTTGAGTTAATTCTTGTGCTAAGTTTTGGCAGCATATGCATCATTAACATACATTAAAAACAGTCATACATTTCACATGTTCTATCATGAAGTTTACTATCAAACAGATTGCTCTTTCATTTAGAGTGTCTTAAGCAAAAAAAAAACTCACTTTCCTTGAAAATCCCCACTGAATTTGTTTCTAGGTGGATAATATGTTTCAGTTTTTCTGTTCAGATGACTACGAACAGAAGACCAGTGAGTTTCTCCCTCACATGGTCCAGTCTTTTTGGCAGCTTCTTTCCATTTTGGTCATGGATCGAATTTTTGTCACTGGATGATGAATATTGAGACTAGGCATTTATGTATGCATCCTCAAATCATTGGCAAAGTATTATTGATTGCTCTTCACCATCATTGGTACAAAGGGGCAGCTCTTTCATGCCTTCAGTGGAACGTTGGTATGTCTTATCGTCAGTGGTACGGCAGTACATCTCTTTCATCGTCAGTGGTACGTCGATGATTTATCTCTTATTATATCATCAGTGGTACGGTGATATACCTCTTCATGCCTTTAGTGGAACGTTGGTATGTGTTATCGTCAGTGGTACGGCGGTACATCTCTTTCATCGTCAGTGGTACGTCGATGATTTATCCCTTTTATATCATCAGTGCTACGGTGGTATATCTCTTTCATGCCTTCAGTAGAATGTTGGTATGTGTTATCGTCAGTGGTACGGCGGTACATCTCTTTCATCGTCAGTGGTACGTCGATGATTTATCTCTTATTATATCATCAGTGGTACGGTGATATACCTCTTCATGCCTTCAGTGGAACGTTGGTATGTGTTATCGTCAGTGGTACGGCGGTACATCTCTTTCATCGTCAATGGTACGTCGATGATTTATCTCTTATTATATCATCAGTGGTACGGTGATATACCTCTTCATGCCTTCATAGGAACGTTGGTATGTGTTATCGTCAGTGGTACGGCGGTACATCTCTTTCATCGTCAGTGGTACGTCGATGAGTTATCCCTTTTATATCATCAGTGGTACGGTGGTATATCTCCTTCATGCCTTCAGTGGAACGTTGGTATGTGTTATCGTCAGTGGTACGGCGGTACATCTCTTCATATCATCAGTGGTACGATGGTGTGATTTCTGTTAACGGAAGATTGGCATTCTGATTCAGGATGCATACTTTCTCATCCCCAGTGAAAGAGGATGTTCCCCTTTTCTCATCCCCAGTGAAAGAGGATGCTATAACCTCTCTGGCGCGAAGTGTTTTCCCCAGAGAAATTTCTTTCCAAAGTTTCATCTCCCCAACGAAGGGTTGCCTTCCCCAGCGGAGATTTGCCAGCAAGACATTTATTTTCCCCAGTGGAGTACCTTTTACTCCCCAGTGTTGTCATGCTTTATTATCATCATATGCATTCATTAAACATTGCATTGCATCTTAGGATCAAAAATTGTGTTTTATATATTTAAGTCTCTTCGATTTTGTCAAAACGAAGATTTCCAATCATCGTATCTCCAAATCGAAGAAACTTAAATAGGGGCATCTGTCATACCCCAATTTTTGACCCTAAGATCCTATACCATTCATATCCCAATCATTAATCAAGAGCTTCACTTGGAAGTTTTGTTTGTGGTGTTGCACTCACCTCATCAATAAGAGGGACCATCAAGCACCAATGATTGTTTATCTTGTATGCATATTATACTAACCCAAATACCAAAAACATTGCTTTGTTTCTTTGTAGGCTTTTGTTTTGTAGGTACCAAGCCAAGACATGCAATAAACAAGGCATTTTTCAAATTTTTGACTGATGAAATCGATTTCCCTACTGGGTAAATCGATTTCCCTGCAGCAATCTTCAACAAAATCACATTCTGGACAGCATGAAATCGATTTCCCTCCTGGGTAAATCGATTTCCCTAGTGTATTTTGCGCCAAATTCTCTTCTGGAACAGAGTGAAATCGATTTCACTCCTGGGGAAATCGATTTCCTTAAGGCAAAATTCAAAAAAAATAGAGAGGGAAGCTTGATTTGATTTTGGCACCTATTTTCTTTGACCATTTTTGTCATTTTACCAATTTTCCACCTCATCAAAATAATTCTCTTCATTAAACCCACTTAAACCCCATTTTACCAATTTTTACCATTTAAATGCCACTTTAATCACCAATTAAACACAAGCTAATTACCAAATGCAAAAAGACCAAACTACCACTACTCTTGCTCTCATCCTATAAATAGAGCCCACTACTCTCTCATTTCTCAAGCTTTGGGAGCCAACAAATCCCTTGCAATTTCTCTCCTCATCCTTACCAAAATTCACCAAAGCTCTTTTTCCTTCATAAAATTTGTGAGTCACATCTTGAACCTCACAAATTTTGAGCTAAGCCACCATCCATTTCACTCTTTTTTCTTCAATTGTTGAGAGATCAAGATTTGTGTTGGTGATTCTTGAAGTAGATCTAAGTTTTGTTCAAGATTTGGTAATTTTCATCATCCTTTTTCATCTATCATAATGTGATTCTTTTGTGCTTGTGTGTGATGCATCTTTGATGCTATATTGGTGCTAATTGATAGTAATTTGATGGAAAATTCGTGCTCAAGTTGATGTGTGATCATAAGGTGTTTGTATATTTGTTCAAATCAAGTTTCATGCCTTTAAATGCTGTTTTTGCTGAAATTTACACTGAAGAAATCGATTTCCTTAAGGCTGAAATCGATTTCCTGCTGAACGTAACTTGTTTTTTTTTAAAACTGCACTATGGAAATCGATTTCCCCCTGCATGAAATCGATTTCCAGCAGGCAGAATGTGGTTTTTTGCCTTTTTTGTGCTTGTTTTGGCTTCCTTCTTCCTACACTTCATTAATATCATTGGATCTAGGGTGTTGATAGGTTTGAAATGACCTAATCCACCAAAATGGATGAATGATATTAATGATAGTGTGAGTTGATTATCTTTTGTGTTTTCATCCTTATTTTCATCTTATTTTTCTTTTGATCGATGAAAGTCTTAATATCTTGAGAATTCTATGGATTCTTGATGAAGACTAGATCAATTTGTTTTCATTCTTATCTTTTTTTTTCATCTTATTTTCTCTTGATCGATGAAAGTCTTGATATCTTGAGAATTTTGTGGATTCTTGATAAAGGCTAGATCATTTCTTCTTCTCCTTCTTATTTCTTTTGATTGATGATCTTGATACATGGAGAGTTCTCCTACATTTGTCCCGACTCGATAAAAGATCAAATATGGAAGAGAATTGTATGCGGTGATTTAAGACTTGTGGAGGTATTTATCGTGTAGTCGCTATGATTTTTATCAAGCTTCTGATAAACCTCCATTGAATTTAAATCCGAGTACATCATTCACTCACCATCGATCTTCATTACTAACTTTGATAACATACTTGACAAGTTTCAAGATGGTTATCTTTAACATCCAACCACTAACTTTAATTTCCGCCATTTATTATACCGCTCTTTATATTTCTCGCTTTATCGCTTTATTTTATCATTTCATCATATTTACATTCCGCCATTTTCTCTTTGTCCATTTGGACGTTTATAATTCCGCTATTTTCTCTTTGTCCACTTGGACATATGTTTATGCTTCCGCTATTTTCCTTTTGTCCACTTGGACCATACTTTACTTTTATGCTAAAACACTAATAAATAATCAAAATCTAAAAAACACATAAGGCTCTCTTTGGACTATTGGTTACTATCCCTAGCATTTTGGAGATTCGAACTTATGGACTTGGTGCCTCTGGACTCTTATTCTGTTATTACTCTGCTGTTATTCTGTCTGTCTGGCATTGGATTGTTGTCTGTTTGTATGTGCAGGTATTTCCTTGAAAGCCCTTGATGGTTAATTCCAAGGCATTGAGATAAGGATTTTACCCGAAAACAGCCGTTACTCTGCCCGATTTTCGTCAGAATCTTAATGTGCTTAATGAAAAGTGGTGCTAAGATAATAAGTTCATCTGGATCCCCCAAGTGATAATGTGTTGGTTTGGTATTGATAAGTCCAAAGGATGGGAAATCTACCTTGACTCATAATGTCGAGTGTTGGCTTCTTCTTCGGTTAGACCGTTTCTTTCCTTAGCTTTTATTTTACGCAATAGGATAGCCTCTTCATCTCCTCCCCTTCTTAAATTTTCAAAATCTTCTCCCTTTTTCAAAAACCTTCTTATGTTTGCAACCTTTTCAAAACCTTTTCTCAAAAAATATCTTTCGCCCTTAGTGGCCTTTTTCCTCAAAAAGTTTAGACACCGTTAATCGTCGAAACGAGTGGTTATACCCCACGATTTTGAAATTGATTGATATAATGAGATCTTTTCCGCGTGAGAGAGCTAGTGGCATACTCGTCGATTTTATCCGAGTTGGAGCCCTTCTTTCATTTGCGATGCAAAGAACTCGTTTGTTCTCATGCTCAAGATCAATGGCTGAGTATTTCTCTCCGACGACGATAAAGTGTTTATTCGTTTTTTAAATGTTTTCCCAAAAAAGCGGAACTTGTGAATACAAGATTACACTCAAAGAGGTTTTTGATTTATGGCAAACTCAAATGAGCATTCAAACAACAAGGAGGAATCAGAAAAGCAAAGCATTTGATCACTCATGAAAGCACAAGGTGATCCACTATGCATATAAGTCGACTCAACACAAGCTGGACATGAAAAATGCAGAAAATCAGCAGCTAGGTCGACCTACTATCAACCTAGGTCGACCTAAAATGAAAGAAAATCCATATACCTCTGCTAGGTCGACTCACAGACCATTTAGGTCGACTCAAAATGAAGAAATCTTCACATCAGTCTGCTAGGTCGACCTACATGGCAACTAGGTCGACCTGATCTGTGAAAAAGTCCCCAGAATGCATCAGAAAAGGATTCTGGTCGACCTACTCCTTCAACAGGTCGACCTAACTGGGAGAAAAATTCTGCAAGCTCTGTTAGGTCGACCTAAGCACTACAAGTGGTCGACCTAACTGATCAAGAAAGTCCAAAAATCAGTTTTTCTTGGTTCTAACTGTTATGCAATCATATATATTGTGCAAGGGTAATTATTCAATCAACACCAACGACTGAAAGATACACAAACGCTTCTCATCTTCGTTCTTCATCATCTCCAACACAATTACACATAATCATTCTTGCGTTGCGGGTTAGTGATGAGTTCGATAACGTCCATGGAACGGAATTGAAGATTCCTAGTGGGTGAAGGTTCGTGGGGTTTGTTGGTGAATAAAATCTGCGGGTTTTGTCCTCCACGACGGGTGGTTCTTGGGGGTTTTTATCAAGAGGCGTTCATTGAGGATTCGGCTGAGTGTAACGATTGAGGAACGGGGAGTTCAAGGAATCAAGACACTGCAGAAGGGAATCAAAGTGAAGCTCTTGGATAACCTTGATCTGGCTCAAGATTAAGGGGGAAGAAGATTCAAAGGATCGACATAATTGGTTTATCGTTTATCGCTTTGTTATCTTCTTTGTATATACTACTTTCAACATTAATGAAAGATTACCCAATTTCAATTTGGAATTGGGGGCAGACGTAGTCGTAGCGAGGACGATCGACGAACTGCCTAAACAAATATCGTGTTCTTGTCGCTTTTACTTTCTCTTTTACTTTCTGTTCATAATTGGTTATAAGCACCAAGTGTTTGTGTTTTTGCTTGATCCAATCTTACTGCATTGCAAATCAAAGTTGTCAATCTAGAAGTTAATTGGATTTCAGTTGTTAAACGTATTGGTTAGCTATCATATTACTTCACCATCAATTCCACTTATTCCTTGGTTTTTGAAACACGTACGATCTTTGCAATAGCGGTCCAGAATAGACGCAAGTCGATTCAGAACCGCTTTCGCTCGAGTCAGTAGAAAAATCCTTAAAAACTTAGAGAGATCTATTCACCCCCCCTCTAGATCCTTAGGCCAGCGTCTAACAAGTGGCATCAAGAGCTCTGGTTTATTCCGTGCTTTGTGAAACACTTATTGGAAAGATGGCTTCTGGACCTAAAGGGGCTCATAATAGAGCTCCAGTTTTCAACGGAGAAAACTACGGCTATTGGAAGGATTGTATGTGTGTCCATATCAATGCAATTGATAGGAACATCTGGACAGCTATTGTCAATGGTCCATTTCAGATCACTATGACAAATGCAGCTGGTGCAGTTGTTCCAAAACCAGAAGATACTTGGAATGCTGAAGATGAAAAGAAATATGCATACGATTGGAAAGCGAGAAATATTCTAATCTCAGCTCTAGGAGTTGATGAATACTATCGTGTTTCCCATTGTAGATCAGCTAAAGCTATGTGGGACACATTGCAAGTTGCCCATGAGGGAACGGATGATGTCAAACTAGCTAGGATCAATACGTTAACTCAAGAGTTCGAACTTTTCCACATGGAAGATGGTGAAACCATCGAAAGCATGCAGAAAAGATTCGTTCACCTGAAAAATCGATTAAATTCTCTTGATAGACCTGTTTCCAATGCAGTTGCTACTAACAAAATCTTAAGGTGTTTGAACAGGGAATGGCAGCCCAAAGTTACAGCAATTAAGGAAGCAAATGATCTCAACACTTTAGACATTACCACTCTCTTTGGTAAACTAGAGGAACATGAACAGCATCTTAAATGCCTTGACATGCATGAGAAGAGGACAAAGAAAGAAAAGAACATGGAGAAAGAGGTAGAGAAGAAGTCAATAGCTCTAAAAGCTTCGAGCTCCAAGACCTCAAAACGAGAGCCAAAGGATAGTGACACAAGTGATGACGAAGACTCCGATGATGAGGAAATGGGACTGTTTGTGCGAAGATACAACAAATATCTAAAGAAAAATGGAGCAAAACATTCCGACAAAGGATTGATCAACTATAGAAAGCAATCAAACATGTTCAAACAAGATGACGACAACAAAGGAAAGATCAAAGGTCTTTGCTTCAATTGTGGGAAAGCCGGTCACTACAAACCGGACTGTCCATACCTTAAGAAAGAAAAGGAGAAGAACCAAAGCAAAGGTCATAACAAATCTAAAAGAGCTTACATAGCATGGGAAAGTGATTCATCTAGTGAAAGCTCGTCAAGTGATGAAGAAGAATCAGCAAACCTATGTCTCATGGCTCATCAAAACAAGAAAAAGAAAGCTGTAAGTCATCTTAAACCTGAACTCGTAGATAAGGTATCTCATTCTCAACTAAAACTTGCTTTTGAAGAATTACATAGAGATGCAATTAAAGCTTTCAAACTTTTGGCCTCAAATAAGAAAATATTTTCATATCTTGAATCAAAAGTTGAGAAAACCGAAAGGGATATGGAAGCTTTAAAACAATCTATGCTAGACATTCAAAAGGACAAAGTTGAATTAGATCCTACATCATGGTTTGGTTGTGAGACATGTCACATTTGGCAAAAAGAAGTAAGAGATCTAAAAGCCAAGTTAGACAAGGCTCTACAACCAAAAGTGACTTTTGCGGTTGATCCAAACAAGTTCAAAAGATCGTATACTCCTTTATATAGTAAATACACTTTTGTACCAAAAGTATCAACTAGCAAAACTCCATATTCTCATCATATTACCTGTCATTATTGTTGCAAAAAGGGACATACCATTGAAAAATGCAAATTTAGGAGAATTTTAGTTCCTAAAGGAGTATTTCAATGGTTGCCTAAGTGCAACAAATTGTGTACTCACTACCAAGGACCCAATGAAAATTGGGGACCTCCCTCTTTAAATTAATCTTGCAGGAAAAGTGTCTTGACATTGCCGAAAGGTTGTGGTTCCTTGATAGCGGATGTTCAAGACACATGACTGGAGACCTATCTCTTTTCGTTGAGTTTCAAGCAAAGAAAAAGGGGTATGTCACCTATGGAGATAACAATCGTGGAGCCATACTTGGTAAAGGAAGTGTTGGTAACCCTTCTACCACTACTATAACTGATGTGCTGCTAGTAGAAGGTCTTAAACATAATCTTTTAAGTATAAGTCAATTGTGCGACAAAGATTTTAAAGTAATATTTACAAATTCTGGATGCACAATAGAACATACTAAGAAAAGAGACATTATGTTTAAGGGCTTAAGAGTAAACAACATCTACATGCTAAACTTGGATGAGGTATCTAAGTCTAGTACCAAATGTCTAGTTGCTCTAGGCGATGACTCATGGCTTTGGCATAGACGTCTCGCCCACATAAATTTTGACTTACTAAATAAAGTTGTCTCAAAAGATTTAGTAATCGGCTTACCCAAAATGAATTTTTCAAAAGATCATCTATGTGATGCTTGTCAAAAGGGAAAGCAAACAAAAATCTCTTTTAAATCAAAGAACGTGGTTTCTACATCACGCCCTCTTGAACTACTTCACATGGATCTCTTTGGCCCTTCAAGGACTAAAAGCATAGGTGGAAACACCTATGGTTTTGTCATTGTCGATGATTACTCGAGATTTTGTTGGACAATCTTTTTACCTAGTAAGGATCAAACTTTTCCAGCCTTTACACAATTTGCAAGATTATGTCAAAACAAAATGAACAACAAAATAGTTGCAATTCGAAGTGATCACGGTGGAGAATTTGAAAACATCTCTTTTGAAAAATACTGTGATAAACATGGAATTGAGCATAACTTTTCAGCTCCTAGAACACCTCAACAAAACGGAGTAGTTGAACGTAAAAATCGTGTTCTAGAGGAGCTGGCAAGAACAATGCTGAATGAGGGTAATCTACCAAAGTATTTCTGGGCTGACGCAATTAGTACAGCATGTTATGTTTTGAATAGGATAACAATACGTCCTATACTGAACAAAACTCCCTATGAATTACTAAAGGGTAGAAAACCAAATGTATCTCATCTCCATGTATTCGGTTGCAAGTGTTTTGTTTTGAACAATGGTAAGGATAATCTTGGCAAATTCGATGCTAAAGCTGATGAGGGCATATTCCTTGGTTACTCACAATCTAGCAAAGCATATCGAATATATAATAAGAGATTACTTATAGTAGAAGAGTCAGTACACGTTTCCTTTGATGAATCTTATGCAAAATATGTCGAGAAAGGTCTTTCATTTAATGGTGCAGGCCCATCCACTGAAGACATTGTCAAGGATAAGGAAGATGAGGATGAGAGTATTGTAAAGAAAGATGCTGAGAGAGAGAAAGATGAGTCTCACAATGAAAATGAAAAAGAAAGCATCTCAAACAATGAAGAACTTCCCAAGGCCTGGACAAACGTGAAAGACCATCCAATTGACAATATAATAGGAGACATTGTTGCACCCTGATTTTTACCCTACGATTCTCGTTCATTTGCATCATTGTGTTTTATAATATGTTTTCTAACCATTAACCAAAATTGGCAAAAATATGTCTTGTTTCTCTTTTATTTTTGTTATAGGGACTGGATCGAAGAAAAGTGGGATTTGAGAAATGATTCGATTTAAAGTCAACATTTCAAGTCCAAGTTCAAGTCAAGATTTAGAGTTTCTTTTTCTCATTTCTTTTTCAAGTTTATGGTCATTTTGTGATTTTTTATATTAATTTTAGTATGAAATTGTCAATTTTTTTAGTTTTATTTCTTTTTATTTCCATTTTATGAAACTAACCAATTTCTTATTATCACTTTTATTATATCTCCATTATTATGCTTTTTGTTTTTTCCCAATTAAATAGAGAATAAAAAGGATGCAAATGGGGCCCTCAAAAGAATGATGTCACGGTTTCCACACCAAGGCTATTCACGATTACATATTTTCAGCAAAGAGAGAAATCACGTTTCCAGCTATTCCTTCATCAACTCATGCCTTTACCACCTCACCTGAGATCCTAATGAAATTCAAAATCAGCATGGTTCACACATTTCATATTTCAGTTTCAATTTCATAACAAATTCCATTAGAACTCAATCTTGTCCATCCATTCAAATTCATCAAGGGCTGAGAATCCACCCACAGGAATTCACACGGATTGCAAACTTTCACTCACAAATCTGTAACAAACTTTCCCACATTTTTTTCTCAATTTCCCTCTTATTTTCTTCACACAATCCTCACCCTCACTCTTCTATATAAGAAACAGTTCACATACCAGAAAAGGGAGGAGAAAGCGATAATGTTGTGCTGCCAAAATCTCACCAGAAAGTTCTCCTCCAAAACTTGATCAAACCTTCATCTTTCAAATGATAATCCTCTCACAAATTTGCAGAACCTCACGTCCATAAAACTGAACCAAGCTTCACAAACTTCATCCCTGAAATTCTTCACAAATTTCATCAGTTTCAAATCATATTGAGCAATTTTATCCACCAGTTCACGCACAACCGTACTTCACCTTCATCAATTGGTACATCAGCTCCATCGGTTTACAACCTTCAGCACCACACGGATTTGCGACCTGTACATCACATCACATCAACACATCACAATGATCTTCAGTGACAACAATCATCATTACCGCATCGACATCACGCGTAGCCTTCAGTAAATTCACCACAAACAACATCTCAGCATATCATCAATAACAAACCGGTAGCAGAGCAGATGATTGAAGCAGAGCAGAAGATTGAAGGAGAGCAAAAGGGAAATCAAGCTCACCGTGGATTCGCCCTTCGATAACATTCGGAGTCGGTTAGTTTTCTGATTCTATACGCTTCTTAGGACCTTCTTCTTTGATTGTTTACCATGTATGTTTTGTTGCCATGATTGAACCGTGTTTTGCTTGTAATGCTTGAATCTTATCTCCGTTGCATTCTGAATGTATCGTGTGGATATATATGCCATGATTTTGGTTTTGAGTTGTGTATTTTGTTGTTGTTATTTCTGAATATTAGCGTGAGAGATAGAGAGTATTTCCGAGAGAGATGTTGAGCTTGGTTCTGTTCGAAGCCATGAGAGATATAAGAGATCGAATCGAGAAAGGCGAGAGATTCATGAGAGAGTTTAGGCTATGAAAGAGCTCCGTTGTTGTTGTTTGTTGTTGCTTCGATTGAGAGAGGAAGACATGAATTTTTGTTGTTGTTATTGTTGTTTGAGTCGAGTGTTTGGCTTGAAGAGAACAGAGAGGATCGTGAGAGCAAAGCAGAGAGTCAGAGTGAGAGAGAAGACCGAATGAGAAGAGGGTGAGGCGCTACCTTCTTGTTTCATTAGGGTTTTTTTGATGTTAACTTGCTTTGGGCCTTCCATTACTCTAGAGCCCATTTTGTTTTGCTTATCCCATACGCCCTTTTTACCATTCGCACCCCTCCTGGCAGATTTGTGAGATCTTGGGCCTACTGTTATGAGCCCAACACCCTTTCTTCTGTTCACACCCCATTTTTACTTCTGTTTTGAGTCCATCTTGTTTTGTTTTTAATTGTTTTCATTTTATTTTGATATTTGTTCCAATTTCATATTCTCAAAAATACAAAAAAAACATGTTTTTTTAAATTTAGACTTTACTTTCATATTAAAAAACCACAAAAATATTTTAATTTGTTTATTTTCCTTTTTAGTTGCTTATTTGTATATATTCACCTTTTATATCTTTTTTTCCTTTTAAAATGCTTTGTTCGATTTTCTTTTATTTTCTTTTATGCACATGTTAACTCCGTTCCACGACAATTGTGAAAGTCTCCAAAGGTCGAGCAGCAGTGGAATGCGACGTTTAACATCACACACACACAAAATGTTTTGAGCCGAACTACGATTGCTCTGATTCCTAAATCGGGATACGTAGGTATTAGGTCGCGGGGCCTAAACGAGCATAATCTTGTAAATATTTCCTTTCTTTTCCCCGTGTTTCTTTTCTCTTCTTCCTTCGAGCGTTTCCCTTTAGTTTTAGCTTTAGATTTCTAGATAACACTCTTAGGTTTAGACTAACAAGAGCGGATCCCGTCGAGTACGACGGACGTGAGGAGTGCTAACCCCTTCTCCTTGCATAACCGACATCCTTACCTAGTTCTCTGGGTCGTAAGACAGTTGTTTGTTTTCTTTATAGGTTTTACTCGATGTTTTCCTTTCCCATTTTTAGGATAAATAAACAATCGATGGCGACTTCATTGATTTCATTTTGATGATTTCGATCCAGTTGTTTCAGCTGGCGACTTCTGCTGGGGACAGATTGACCTTTGCTAGGCCCATCCTGAGTGTCAGTCCTAGCTCTTGTTTGTTTTTATCTTTGGGTGTTTGCTTTCTTCATGTTTTATTTGTATATTTGTATATATTGCTTTATTTGTATTTTTGCATATATTGCTTTATTTGCTGTTATATTCTGGTTATCTGCTGTTCTGTATATATACTGTTCTGGATCTGCTGTTTTTTTTGGTGGGTGGGATGTTACTGAGGTAAAAGGCCCAATACACTGGCTATGAGTGATACCATAGGAACTAGGACTAGAGTGGCCGTGACGGACAGAAGGCGTATGCCCGATTGATCTGATCACGTATCCACGGGCAGAGCTTGGTGGAACGAGGCAACATCGTATGATGGCGCCTACGTTCGATCCTTTGTTGGCTTTTTGACCTACCCTGGCTTAGATTCACCCGTGAGTGGGGAGGGAATCAATCATTTTACAGGTACATTGCTGGTGACTATGGTTCTTGTTTGAGTGGTTCTGTTTCTGTTTGATGGTGACTGGGGTCCGACTCTATTAGTTACTATGGTTTTGCTGGTTACTTGTTTGCATTTGGCATTACATCTTGCATTGCATGTCATTGCATAGTTCTCACATTTTTCCAGGTTGCCCGAGATCTTATTTCCAGTTGTTCTTTCTCCCAGTTAACTGTTGATTGTCAAACTGTTTCCTCAACACCGCCACAGAACTAGAGCTGCCGTCAGATTGAGAATGGAAAATAAAAAACAACACAATGTGGAAGTTATAATGGAGTTTTGTGGTTCAAAATCAAAGAATGACAAGTGAAGCTTCAATCAAAGTCAGATTTATCTCCTAAAGCCAAGTATTTCAGACAGGACAACTCATCCTTGTTGCTGATTAGTCACTAGACCATGTTTCTTTACTGTTTGCATTTCTTTCAATTGTAATGTCTGTTTACTTTCAAACTTGTTTGTTTCTTACTGTTAATTTTAAATGAAATGAGCATTGCATGTTTTGATTCAATTCTTCTCATTTACTGCTTTATTTCTTTCATAAAAAAACAAAAAATATGTTTCTCTTATTTGTTTTCTTTACCATGTTGTTTATGCAAAGATTGGAGGGAGGATGATGAAAACAAGATACCCATAATTGTTGTTAGTGTGCTTTTGATTAAAACTTTGCTGATGATGTACAGGCCTTGTTTCAATTCCCAAACACTGGAGAAATAAGGAAGTTAATCCCTTGTCAACCCCTCTGAGCCTTCGAAGTTGGAGTTTTCTTTTTAAATGAAAAAACCCGCAATTTTAACCTGGGGATGGGTAGTTTTCAGTTTATTCATTTGTGCATATAAATACAAGAGTTTCATTCAAGATACCTTTCAATAAGGTTGTAATTTCAAGCTTTCCTTCACGCTCACATCAAAGAAGTGTCGAAGATGTCCTTAAGTCAAAGTGATGATGATGGTTCTCTGTAATTGTTAAGCAAGGCAGTCACTATCTTCCAAAAAAAAATGAATGAAAAAATAATGCAATAAAAGACCGCTAAGTCAAAACCTTTGAAGGAGACTTAGGCAAAAAAATATATTGGGGCATCCCGCTGACTGTAATTTCAAATAAAACAGTTCAGGCAAAAGTTAGGGATATCAAAAGTCAAAAAGAAAAAGAGAAGTCAATAAATTCAAAAACAACAAAATGTTGTAGAAAAGAAGTGACTGCCATCTCAAAGCATATTCCTTGGCTTCTGAATCATCATTGTCAAACAAGTGCTGCAAATTCCAAGTTCTCTTAAAACCTGAATGCATAGGTTGAATTAACTGAATGTAGGATGGAAGTTCATCACGAAGAAGGGGTGGGTACAAATAATTTTGAGCCTTATATCCTTTATTTCTGAACCGTGAACCAGGCCACGTTACAACCTTTTAAAAGTCCTAATTGAGGCCAGGTTTATTTTGAAGGCATACTACAGCAAGGTTGCGTTAACCTGACTCCCAAAAGTTATGCCAATCATTTGTCTTGATTTAGTTGCTTTACCCTTCATTTCCAATTCCATGTTTCTTTGCCTTTCTCTGTTGCTTTACAATGCCATTTCTGTTGATTTCAAAAACTTGCATGTTCTTTGCATTTAGATTACCAGTTTTAAACAAACATTTTTGCTTGTAAACAACATTCCTCATCAAGGAATTTCAAACAGGTGAGAAACTTGGTCCGTGATCTTATCAGGGGCATTTCATTTAAAGATTTAGTTCAAGGTTTATCTCAGTGCAAGCTATTATCAGATTTGGTTTATCATATCTATTTCAAGACTCATGCTGGGGCAAGTCTTTCCAAGTGCATATTCATTTCCAGATTTATTCAAGCTGAAGCCATGATCAGTTTGTTTTACATCAATCAGTCAATCTGGGGCAATCTCCTTCAAGAGAATCTCCAAGCAATTTATCAGTCCCTCTCAAAAGATCAGTTCAGTACAGTTTGCAAGTGTGATAGAGGAGCTTGGGGCAGTGTTCCATGTGTTGAGGAATCAGATATCTCATTCTGCCGCACAAAAGAGTCTCTCTCAGTTGTCACAAATAAATGCATTGCATTAATCATTCATATCATGCATAGAAAAATTCCATATCATGCATAGAAACAAATTCATATTCATTTGCATTTTTCGAGTTCTTGTTGCAATCAACATTCTTACCTTGAGATCAAAGTCCAACTTACTTGGCATCTATTCAATGCAGATTCATCCCTTTGGTTCATTTGTCTCCGTTTATCCGATGTTTATTCCAGATGTATCTCTTTTGTTCGGATGTTTATTCCAGAATTCGTTTATCCGATGTTTATTCCGGATGTATCTCTTTTGTTCTGATGTTAATTCCAAAATTCGTTTATCCGATGTTTATTCCGGATGTGTTTCTTTTGGTTTGATGTTTATTCCAGAATTCGTTTATCCGATGTTTATTCCGGATGTATCTCTTTTGTTCTGATGTTTATTCCAGAATTCGTTTATCCGATGTTTATTCCGGATGTATCTCTTTTGTTCTGATGTTAATTCCAGAATTCGTTTATCCGACGTTTATTCCGGATGTGTCTCTTTTGTTCTGATGTTAATTCCAGAATTCGTTTATCCGATGTTTATTCCGGATGTATCTCTTTTGTTCTGATGTTAATTCCAGAATTCGTTTATCCGATGTTTATTCCGGATGTATCTCTTTTGTTATGATGTTTTTTCCAGAACTCGCTTATCCGATGTTTATTCCGGATGTTTCCCTTTACGACCATGCTTTATCTTGGTTCCCTTTACAACCTTGTTTTATCTTGGTTCCCTTTACAACCATGTTTTATCTTGGTTCCCTTTACAACCATGCTTTATCTTGGTTCCCTTTACAACCATGTTTTATCTTGGTTTCCTTTACAACCATGTTTCATCTTGGTTTCCTTTACAACCTTGTTTCATCTTGGTTCCTTTACAACCTTGCTTCATCTTGGTTTCCCTTACAACCATGTTTCATCTTGGTTTCTCTTACAACCATGTTTCATCTTGGTTCTCACCTTATTCGGACCTATTCCTGAATATTGTGATTCCTCACCTCATTCAGATCCATTCTCGGATGTTGTGATACCTTTCTTCAGTTGTCTTTTTCATCAAGTCTTTTGTTCATTCCCTCAGCAGTTTGTCTCTCGTGGCGCTATATTCCCCATGAAGATTCGAGTATGTCTCATATCATATCATACAAAAAAAAAAGGATTCATACATTCATATCATCCTGGGGGCATCATAGGCTAAAAATCGGGCTTTGTTTGTATTTAAGTATCTCCTATCTTCTGATAGAAGAAACTTAAATAGGGGCAGCTGTTGCACCCTGATTTTTACCCTACGATTCTCGTTCATTTGCATCATTGTGTTTTATAATATGTTTTCTAACCATTAACCAAAATTGGCAAAAATATGTCTTGTTTCTCTTTTATTTTTGTTATAGGGACTGGATCGAAGAAAAGTGGGATTTGAGAAATGATTCGATTTAAAGTCAACATTTCAAGTCCAAGTTCAAGTCAAGATTTAGAGTTTCTTTTTCTCATTTCTTTTTCAAGTTTATGGTCATTTTGTGATTTTTTATATTAATTTTAGTATGAAATTGTCAATTTTTTTAGTTTTATTTCTTTTTATTTCCATTTTATGAAACTAACCAATTTCTTATTATCACTTTTATTATATCTCCATTATTATGCTTTTTGTTTTTTCCCAATTAAATAGAGAATAAAAAGGATGCAAATGGGGCCCTCAAAAGAATGATGTCACGGTTTCCACACCAAGGCTATTCACGATTACATATTTTCAGCAAAGAGAGAAATCACGTTTCCAGCTATTCCTTCATCAACTCATGCCTTTACCACCTCACCTGAGATCCTAATGAAATTCAAAATCAGCATGGTTCACACATTTCATATTTCAGTTTCAATTTCATAACAAATTCCATTAGAACTCAATCTTGTCCATCCATTCAAATTCATCAAGGGCTGAGAATCCACCCACAGGAATTCACACGGATTGCAAACTTTCACTCACAAATCTGTAACAAACTTTCCCACATTTTTTTCTCAATTTCCCTCTTATTTTCTTCACACAATCCTCACCCTCACTCTTCTATATAAGAAACAGTTCACATACCAGAAAAGGGAGGAGAAAGCGATAATGTTGTGCTGCCAAAATCTCACCAGAAAGTTCTCCTCCAAAACTTGATCAAACCTTCATCTTTCAAATGATAATCCTCTCACAAATTTGCAGAACCTCACGTCCATAAAACTGAACCAAGCTTCACAAACTTCATCCCTGAAATTCTTCACAAATTTCATCAGTTTCAAATCATATTGAGCAATTTTATCCACCAGTTCACGCACAACCGTACTTCACCTTCATCAATTGGTACATCAGCTCCATCGGTTTACAACCTTCAGCACCACACGGATTTGCGACCTGCACATCACATCACATCAACACATCACAATGATCTTCAGTGACAACAATCATCATTACCGCATCGACATCACGCGTAGCCTTCAGTAAATTCACCACAAACAACATCTCAGCATATCATCAATAACAAACCGGTAGCAGAGCAGATGATTGAAGCAGAGCAGAAGATTGAAGGAGAGCAAAAGGGAAATCAAGCTCACCGTGGATTCGCCCTTCGATAACATTCGGAGTCGGTTAGTTTTCTGATTCTATACGCTTCTTAGGACCTTCTTCTTTGATTGTTTACCATGTATGTTTTGTTGCCATGATTGAACCGTGTTTTGCTTGTAATGCTTGAATCTTATCTCCGTTGCATTCTGAATGTATCGTGTGGATATATATGCCATGATTTTGGTTTTGAGTTGTGTATTTTGTTGTTGTTATTTCTGAATATTAGCGTGAGAGATAGAGAGTATTTCCGAGAGAGATGTTGAGCTTGGTTCTGTTCGAAGCCATGAGAGATATAAGAGATCGAATCGAGAAAGGCGAGAGATTCATGAGAGAGTTTAGGCTATGAAAGAGCTCCGTTGTTGTTGTTTGTTGTTGCTTCGATTGAGAGAGGAAGACATGAATTTTTGTTGTTGTTATTGTTGTTTGAGTCGAGTGTTTGGCTTGAAGAGAACAGAGAGGATCGTGAGAGCAAAGCAGAGAGTCAGAGTGAGAGAGAAGACCGAATGAGAAGAGGGTGAGGCGCTACCTTCTTGTTTCATTAGGGTTTTTTTGATGTTAACTTGCTTTGGGCCTTCCATTACTCTAGAGCCCATTTTGTTTTGCTTATCCCATACGCCCTTTTTACCATTCGCACCCCTCCTGGCAGATTTGTGAGATCTTGGGCCTACTGTTATGAGCCCAACACCCTTTCTTCTGTTCACACCCCATTTTTACTTCTGTTTTGAGTCCATCTTGTTTTGTTTTTAATTGTTTTCATTTTATTTTGATATTTGTTCCAATTTCATATTCTCAAAAATACAAAAAAAACATGTTTTTTTAAATTTAGACTTTACTTTCATATTAAAAAACCACAAAAATATTTTAATTTGTTTATTTTCCTTTTTAGTTGCTTATTTGTATATATTCACCTTTTATATCTTTTTTTCCTTTTAAAATGCTTTGTTCGATTTTCTTTTATTTTCTTTTATGCACATGTTAACTCCGTTCCACGACAATTGTGAAAGTCTCCAAAGGTCGAGCAGCAGTGGAATGCGACGTTTAACATCACACACACACAAAATGTTTTGAGCCGAACTACGATTGCTCTGATTCCTAAATCGGGATACGTAGGTATTAGGTCGCGGGGCCTAAACGAGCATAATCTTGTAAATATTTCCTTTCTTTTCCCCGTGTTTCTTTTCTCTTCTTCCTTCGAGCGTTTCCCTTTAGTTTTAGCTTTAGATTTCTAGATAACACTCTTAGGTTTAGACTAACAAGAGCGGATCCCGTCGAGTACGACGGACGTGAGGAGTGCTAACCCCTTCTCCTTGCATAACCGACATCCTTACCTAGTTCTCTGGGTCGTAAGACAGTTGTTTGTTTTCTTTATAGGTTTTACTCGATGTTTTCCTTTCCCATTTTTAGGATAAATAAACAATCGATGGCGACTTCATTGATTTCATTTTGATGATTTCGATCCAGTTGTTTCAGACATCTCAAGGGGCGTTACAACACGCTCAAAGATAAGTAACTTCTGCCATCATTTTGCTTTTGTTTCACAAGTTGAGCCGAAAAACGCTAAGGACGCATTACTTGATGAGCATTGGCTAATGGCCATGCAAGAAGAATTAAACCAATTTAAACGAAATGATGTTTGGGACTTAGTCCCTCATCCGGGAGATCATCAAGTAATAGGCACTAGATGGGTTTTTCGTAACAAACTTGATGAAAACGGTGTTATTACTAGAAACAAAGCTAGATTAGTTGCTCAAGGTTACAATCAAGAAGAAGGTATTGATTATGAAGAGACATACGCTCCTGTAGCACGTCTCGAAGCTATTCGCCTCTTACTTGCTTATGCGTGTTCTAAAGACTTCAAACTATTCCAAATGGATGTTAAGAGTGCCTTTCTAAATGGCTATATAAATGAAGAAGTCTATGTTGCTCAGCCACCCGGCTTTGAGAATTACATGTATCCAACTCATGTTTATAAGCTGAAACGTGCTCTATACGGTCTTAAACAAGCCCCTCGGGCTTGGTACGAACGTTTGAGCAAATTTCTCCTTAGTCAAGGGTACTCTAGGGGTAAAGTTGATACTACTCTCTTTATTAAAAGAAGAGATAAGGATATTCTCTTAGTCCAAATTTATGTAGATGATATTATATTTGGGTCCACTAATGCAAAACTTGTCAAAGACTTTTCTAAGCTTATGCAGAGTGAATTTGAGATGAGTCTCATGGGTGAACTAAATTTCTTCCTTGGCCTACAAATCAAGCAACTCAGTCATGGAACGTTTGTGAATCAAACTAAATATTGTACGGAGCTGCTCAAAAGATTTGGAATGAGTGAAGCAAAGGAAATTGACACACCTATGGCAACAAATACAAATCTAGACAAAGATGAGAAAGGTAAAGAGGTTGACGTGAAATTATACCGAGGTATGATAGGTTCACTATTGTATCTTACTGCTTCAAGACCAGACATTATGTTTAGTGTGTGTATGGGTGCAAGATATCAATCTTGTCCAAAAGAATCTCACTTGAAAGCTGTCAAAAGAATTCTGCGATACTTACGTGGAACTACTACATATGGCCTATGGTATCCAAAAGGAAATGAGTGTCATTTGGTAGGATTCTCCGATTCAGATTTTGCTGGCTGCAAATCCGATAGAAAAAGCACTAGTGGAACGTGTCATCTATTCTCAAACTCACTAATAAGTTGGCATAGTAAGAAACAAGTATCGGTTGCATTATCCACTGCTGAGGCAGAATATGTAGCTGCTGGAAGCTGCTGTGCACAAATATTATGGCTCAAGCAACAACTTCTTGACTTTGGTATTAAGCTTGATCACATACCTATCATGTGTGACAACACAAGCGCCATAAACTTGAGTAAAAATCCTGTCCTACACTCACGTACCAAACATATTGAAGTAAGGCATCACTTCCTACGAGATCATGTAGAGAAAGGAGACGTTACTTTTGAACATGTAGAAAGCAAGAAGCAACTAGCTGACATCTTCACAAAACCGCTAGCAACAGAGCAATATTTCAACATTCGTAGGGAATTAGGGATACTCGATATCTCTAATTTGGGCTAATTACGTTTGTCTTCTCTTAATATTATTTCTTTACTTTATGTATATATCTATGTGTCTTGCTAACAATTTTTTGCATAAAGGTAGCTCATCATCAAGCCAGGCGTCATATTGAACAAGCGGTAACATAATTGGTGTTCACTTCCAAAAATATTATTGATACTATAATATGCTATCAATTAACATGCTTATAGTGACCTCATGCATAAAAAAAAAACTGCTCCTGCTCACATATGTGTCTCATTCTACCATTAACTACCTTTTACCTACTATACTATACATGCTAGCATTATTATCTATGGTTCTCTTGTTACTCTTCTCTGTTTTCTCTTTTTGATGTTGACAAAGGGGGAGATAGCTGCTGAGTGTACGGGGGAGCTTTGTTGAGAGAGATGCTGGATGTACGGGGGAGTCTTTTGAGTCCTTGTCACTTACTACCAAAGCTTTTGAGTATTGGTTTGCCATCATCAAAAAGGGGGAGTTTGTGAATACAAGATTACACTCAAAGAGGTTTTTGATTTATGGCAAACTCAAATGAGCATTCAAACAACAAGGAGGAATCAGAAAAGCAAAGCATTTGATCACTCATGAAAGCACAAGGTGATCCACTATGCATATAAGTCGACTCAACACAAGCTGGACATGAAAAATGCAGAAAATCAGCAGCTAGGTCGACCTACTATCAACCTAGGTCGACCTAAAATGAAAGAAAATCCATATACCTCTGCTAGGTCGACTCACAGACCATTTAGGTCGACTCAAAATGAAGAAATCTTCACATCAGTCTGCTAGGTCGACCTACATGGCAACTAGGTCGACCTGATCTGTGAAAAAGTCCCCAGAATGCATCAGAAAAGGATTCTGGTCGACCTACTCCTTCAACAGGTCGACCTAACTGGGAGAAAAATTCTGCAAGCTCTGTTAGGTCGACCTAAGCACTACAAGTGGTCGACCTAACTGATCAAGAAAGTCCAAAAATCAGTTTTTCTTGGTTCTAACTGTTATGCAATCATATATATTGTGCAAGGGTAATTATTCAATCAACACCAACGACTGAAAGATACACAAACGCTTCTCATCTTCGTTCTTCATCATCTCCAACACAATTACACATAATCATTCTTGCGTTGCGGGTTAGTGATGAGTTCGATAACGTCCATGGAACGGAATTGAAGATTCCTAGTGGGTGAAGGTTCGTGGGGTTTGTTGGTGAATAAAATCTGCGGGTTTTGTCCTCCACGACGGGTGGTTCTTGGGGGTTTTTATCAAGAGGCGTTCATTGAGGATTCGGCTGAGTGTAACGATTGAGGAACGGGGAGTTCAAGGAATCAAGACACTGCAGAAGGGAATCAAAGTGAAGCTCTTGGATAACCTTGATCTGGCTCAAGATTAAGGGGGAAGAAGATTCAAAGGATCGACATAATTGGTTTATCGTTTATCGCTTTGTTATCTTCTTTGTATATACTACTTTCAACATTAATGAAAGATTACCCAATTTCAATTTGGAATTGGGGGCAGACGTAGTCGTAGCGAGGACGATCGACGAACTGCCTAAACAAATATCGTGTTCTTGTCGCTTTTACTTTCTCTTTTACTTTCTGTTCATAATTGGTTATAAGCACCAAGTGTTTGTGTTTTTGCTTGATCCAATCTTACTGCATTGCAAATCAAAGTTGTCAATCTAGAAGTTAATTGGATTTCAGTTGTTAAACGTATTGGTTAGCTATCATATTACTTCACCATCAATTCCACTTATTCCTTGGTTTTTGAAACACGTACGATCTTTGCAATAGCGGTCCAGAATAGACGCAAGTCGATTCAGAACCGCTTTCGCTCGAGTCAGTAGAAAAATCCTTAAAAACTTAGAGAGATCTATTCACCCCCCCTCTAGATCCTTAGGCCAGCGTCTAACAGAACTACATTAGCTCTGACTTCTCCATTGCACCGAGGAGGTATGTAGGCCCAATGCTAAACGCTTTGCCGAGCTTATTTTAAAAATAAAACAAACCCTTTTTTAGCACACACGACACAGATTTTCAAAAAGGTTCTTGTGGAGTACCACAGATATGAGGGGTGCTTTAAACCTTCCCCTCATATAATCAACACCCGTACCTGAGATCTCTTTCTTGTTTTAAAAACAAAACTTTGGGTTTTACGTTCTTTTCCCTTTTCCTTTGAAAATATAAAGCGCGGTGGCGATTTCAAACGGAATATTGATTCGAGTCAATTTCATGACTTCGATATCAGATTTTCCCCGCTACACATGTACACAATGGTAGCCCTTAACAGCCAGCACAACAGCAATTTAATAACACAACATCAAAATCATCATATACTTCACATATCATGTATTGCATATTTAAACACGCACATCATTAAAGCATCATCATCACATCATCATGAACAACATATCAACGTCAATAAAAACATCATCATAATACCATCATTTGACCTCACAACATCATTAACACAAAGTGGACTACCGGTTTAATTCTCAAGAAATAATTTAACGTTTTCTCAAAATTGTCCACTCTAAAAATATCTCACATAAATCATTTTATTTTCCCAAAATAAATGTTATCTCGTTAGCTTTTCGACACTTCAAACGGCTCGTCAAACGGACACACGGAACACAAGTTATGATTTTTCAAAGTATTTCAATAAACCCGACACTGACATTTTATACTGACACCTTAAAAGCATAGTAGACCCTATTTAAATTTAATTCTAGGACTTGAAAACATTTTTATAAGAAAGTGCATTGTATAAGGTTTCTCCAGGTTCGAACGGTGAGTCAAACGGACACCCGAAACTCGAGTTATGAATATTTGAAGTTTTATAAAAATCCTGCATTTTTCCTGCGAACAGCTCTCGGGTTCCCACTCAAATCCCCTCAAAATCTCATCTAAACATCACTATAATACAAATTAAATACATAGCAACCTATATCTATCATGTATCAACAATTAAGAACCTTAAAACATGATTTCTAGCAGAAAGGTTTTGAATCCAAATCCAAACCCTAACATTTCAATTCTAGCAATTTCAAGAACCAAAGCCCTTTTCAAAATTGTTCGTAACTTCATTCAGACTCTGACACGCGAACACGCAACAACAACACATGTATATCATACACTTCATAATCATACAATCTCATAACAACAATTGCAACCATATATCATTCCAACAACAATCATCATAAGAACATAGAATTCATAAATCAACAATCATCAAAATTATCACATAACGACAAATCCCCAAAACCCCAAATCATATCATTATACCTAAACCCATATCAAGAATAATAGCATGGAAACTCCCTTACCTCGAAATTGCTCAGAAAATCCTGCGGAGATTGATTCTTGAAATTGCCCTAGTTCTCCCTTGATCTTCCTCTCTAGCTTGTTCTTCTTCCTCTTCTCACTTCTACGATGTTTTTCACTTTTCTACGTAACTCTTCCTTTTCTCAACTTCTAATTATCTTTTATTCCAATACTAACCCTTAGACCTCTAATACTTAATTCCAACCTTACCCTTCCCTAATTAAATAATTATTTAATAAATCACTAAATATTCATTCTATTATTCTATTAATAATATTAATATTAATAATAATAATATCAATAATAAGCATAATAATAATAATAATAATAATAATAAAAATATTCATAATCATAATAATAATGATAGTAATTATAATAATAAAAATAAAACTATTATTACTTATATCACATAATTACTACCTACATTTCTAGTCTACCCGTCCCACTATGGACTCCACACCTACACGCTCAACCACACACCCTTAACAAGACCAAACAATTAAAATAACACACAACGATTAAATAATTAAAAATGGGGTGTTACAATGACCTTTCTGGTATGAAAGTTGCCAAATCTTCCCAGGTATGAATGTTGGTACCTTCAAGTTGATAGTACCATTCCAGTTGTGTTCCAATCAGACTTTCTTGACACTCTGAAAATTCTAGTAACTCATACGCGATGTCGTAATGGATATTATGACATGCAAAATAACACAGAATAATACTTTAGAATAGAAAAGCATAAAACAGTAAAGAACACAGCAAATTGTTTACCCAATTCGGTATACAACAACACCTACTCTGGGGGCTACCAAGCCAGGGAGGGAATCTAATATAAGCAGTATTAATTCATAGCTAAACTCCCCCGTTTACAACTCATCACTTAAGACCTACCCAATGTAATTCCAATCTAATCCTAGACCTGAGTATCTCCACTCACCCCCCAAATCACAGCAGTGATTACAAATACACATAAATCAAATGAGAGAGAAGACACACTTCAAAACACACTTTGATCTTCTTAAAAGCTTCAATAAAGAGACACCCACTCGTGCTTAAAAGCTTAGAGTGACAAAGTACAAAAATAATCTATTCCTATACAATCATCAAAAGACAATTTCTTGGAGAACAAGAGACTAGACACACAGACACAGAACTACGGTTCTTCACAATTAACAAATCTCTCTGTGTTCCAAATTAGGATTGCAGTCTTCTTATAGGCAGATCTTGGGCCTTGGGGCTTTTTAAGAAACAAATCAGGGTTAACCAAGTTAACCTAATTCACACGTCATCAGGCTAATACAGAATGTGTTGTTAACGAAATCTTCTAGGAGAAATATTCAGCATACAATAAAATGTTTCTTAAATTGTATATTAAGAGAAATCAGGAAACATAATAGTAAAACATAACAGCTCCTAATGTCAAACATGGATGTCTTGACATCGGTCATGACATTCACTAACAAAATTTGTATTAGTTTAAACATATGCAACCTGCATAACATCACACAACGCATGTCATGAAATTGGTCAAGACATTAAATACCCAGGTATGTTTTACCACAAATGCACCCAACATGAAAACACCTACTCACTCCATCATATTTAGCAAATGTCGGAGTTTTGAATTTGGGAGGGATGCCAACCCATTAGATAAGTCCCTGTTTGGCCAAAAAAGTTGCCAAAGCAAACAATCCCATTCTTTCTCCCTTTTTCATAAAGAGATCTATGGTTCCTCATAGATGCAAACTCCTAGCTTGCTTCGCAAGTTTTCAAACTGTGTTGCATCAAGACCTTTGGTGAATATGTCAGCTAGCTAAAGTTTAGGGGATACATGTTCTAAGCAGATCACTTTGTCTTCTACAAATTCTCTAATAAAGTGATGTCTGATATGAATATGTTTGGTTCTGCTATACTAAATTGGATTCTTGGAGATGTTGATAGCACTAAGATTGTCATAGTACAAAGTCATGACATTCTGTGTAACATTGTATTCAGTCAGCATTTGTTTCATCCAAACCAGTTAAGAACAACTACTACCAGTTGCCGTGTATTCTTCTTCAGCAGTTGATAACGAAACACAATTCTGCTTCTTGCTAAATCATGATATAAGATTGTTTCCTAAGAAGAAACACCCTCCAGATGTGCTTTTTCTATCATCAGCACTTCTAGCCAAGTCAGCATCACAATACCCAGTCAGGATAGGGTCACACCCATGAGTATATAATATGCCATAGTCATTCCATTTACATATTTGAATATTCTCTTGACTTGGTTTATGTGACTTACCTTGGGTTCTGCTTGATATCTAGCACATACTCCAACTACAAATGCAATATCTGATCTACTGGCTGTTAGGTATAGTAGACTTCCAATCATGCTCATGTACAAACTCTGGTCAACACTTGTTCCCCCTTCATCTTTAGATAACTTTAGGTGTGTTGGAGCAGGAGTTCTTTCGTGACTCGCATTATCCATTCCAAACTTTTTGACTATGTTCTTGGCATATTTTTTTTGAGATAAAAAGATGGAGTCTTCCATTTGCTTAATTTGTAGCCCAAGGAAGCATGTAAATTCCCCGACCATACTCCTTTCAAACTCGGTCTGCATTTGACTGACAAAGTGTTTTACCATTTCATCTTACATTCAACCAAACACTATGTCATCCACATATATCTGAGCAATCATGATCCTTCCATCTTCATTCTTTACAAAGAGAGTTATGTCTATTCCTCCTTTCTTATCTCCATTTGTGGTCAAAAATTCAATCAATCTCTCATACCAAGCTCTGGGAGCTTGTTTCAAACCATAGAGAGCCTTTCTTAGTTTGTAGACATGGTTAGGCAGATTTGGATCAGCAAAGCCTTTAGGTTATTCCACATATACTTCCTCATTCGAGTATCCATTCAAAAAGGCACTTTTTACATCCATCTGATATAGCTTGAACTTCAAGATACATGATACTCTGATCGGTCACCATTTCTACCTAATTTCTATCATGTATTCGGTCTAAATTTGTCGACTCGGTAACACTTTGATCAATGTTTTATTGCTTTTGTTTAAATATTTCATGTTTCATTGTTTTTCTGTTTACTTTGCATTATGTTTTAATTTAAGTTATTTAGATTCTTTTGATGCCGTTTGGTTATTTGTGTACGAATTTCAGGGTTGAACAAGTCATCTTAAGTGTCAAAGCAACTATGAAGGAAGGAGAGGCAAGAAAAAGATGAAAATTCAAGGTTCTGGGGTCTAACACGGCCGCCCGTGCTTCCACGCACGGCCCGTGTCAGGAGAATGGCACTCTCCATACAAAATCCAGGGACGACACACGGCCGCCCGTGCTTCCACGCACGGCCCGTGCCAGGATGGCTGGGAGCAAAAATAAAAATAAAAAGTAACACGGCCACCCGTGCGTCCAAGCACGGCTAGTGCTGCTGAGAGCGTGAAACTTCCAATTTTAGGGCTTTTTCATTAAATCTCCACCTTGAGGGCACTTTAGACATTTCATTTGGCTGAGATTTGTACCTAGACTATTTAGTTGAGTTTTAGAGAATGATTTTGGGACTTTTTGGCAAGGAGAAGACACGATTAAAGATTGGAGAAAACAAGGGTTTGGGAGAGAAGAAGGTCTTCATGAACGGAAGCGATTGAAGATCAACTTTCATCTCAATTCTTGTAATGTATCTACTTTATATTTTGTTTTCTTTGAACAATATGAGTAACTAAACCCTAATGCTAGGGGGTGTCCCTGATTTGACTCTGTAATGATTTTGAATTCCTGAGTTCATCAATAGATTTGTTTTCTTGTTTAATTTAATTGTACAAGGTTTTTATGCTTTCTTTGTCGGACCAACAAGATTGATTTATGGTTAACAATCAGCTAGACAGCGGTTGTTAAGGTTTTTGTACGATTAGACTATAGTAGATATCACCTAGGACTAGGGATACCATATAGTTACCGGTTAACTCTTGATAACATAAAGGCTTGATTTCATCATAATTCTCTAAGGACTTAGGAGTTAGGATGAATGTTCAAAGGTTTTCCCACTAAGGACTTAGGGGAAAATAATCTAAAGGGCGGTAATTAAAGGTTATGAACTTGTTGAAGAGATCTAAATCCAAGGTTATTACAGGAACAATCACACACTATACCCCTAGCATAATACTCATATTTGTCAAAAAGCCAATTTACTTTTCTGCTTATTTTAATTATTGTTTAGTGAAAATTTGCAAACAAAACCCCAACATTAGTTTTTTGTTTAATTGAACTATAATTTGAACTCGATATTATTACGCAGTCCTTGGGATCGACATTCGGGGAATTTCCCTATTATTACTACAGAGGCAAAATAGTACACTTACTATTTTTCCGATCAAGTTTTTGGCGCCGTTGCCGGGGACTGTCAAAATATAGAGTTTGAATTTTAGTTCAATTGAAATTTTGTTGCTCGTCAACTAAAATTTTGTTTTTGTTTTTGTTTATTTGAATTTGATTTTATAAAAAAAAAAAGCCAGATTATTTTTCTTCATGAATTCTTCTATACTTTGCTCCTAACAAATTGTCTGAGTTTTGTAGCTATGTATTGTTTTGATACATTGCCACCTGTATCTCCTGCATGTTGGTCGCCTGATTCAGGAGTCACCTTGGAAGAGGCGACTAAAATTTTTAAAGCATATAAGAGAGAGGTAAGAATCCTTATGAATGAATGTAAGGAAGCTAACTTTTATCCAGAGAGGTTTATTTGGAGAAAGTTAGAGTTGGAAGAAGAATATGTGGAACCAGAAGAAAAATGCATAATGCCAGATGAAGAGGATGCAGTAAGAATAGAAGAATTTGAAGTAAAAAAGAAATATGGGGAAGAAGAAATAAGGAAAGTTGAAGATGATCGAGTTTTGGATAAAACTACAAATTTAACAATTTGTGAAGATGTGGTCACCCAACAAGAAAATCTTCAACAAGAGAGTATCCCCAAAAACTATTTTTACAACAAGGCATATGAAAGACGAGAAATTGACAAAGTACTGGAAGACATTTATGCCTTGTTCAATAAAATCAAGCTGAAAAGGATTTGGCAACAACATCATCGGTACTTTAAGTTCATGGGATTGCTACCAAACAAAAGAAAGAAAAAAGATGATGTGTTCTTTGTGTCATATATGCCACCCTAACAAAGGGAATGGACCGTCGAGCCAGGCGACGTTAAACGAAGCGCTTCGTGGGAGGCAACCCACGGTTTTAATAATTAATTTTGCTATTTGTTTGTTTTATTTTCAGGAAATAAAAGAGCGCATCTTTAGTGAAAGCTCGGAAGTGATCATTGGAGTACAATACCCTCTGTAAGTAATCTCTCAAATGCTTGTTCTAATACATTGAGGCCAATGTTTAGTTCAGGTGTAGGAGGGGTTCTTCTCAGCATTGATTTTAGTTGTTTCCCTTTTTATTTTTGTTGGGTTGACATTGTGTTATAGATTGATTGATGGATGACGAATGAATGATGAATAGTAGTTAGTGGATGAAAGGTGCAACCTGAACTTATTTCCCCAAGGCACTCTGGAAGTTGATGCAGCCGAAAGAAAAGTAACTGTTGGACGCAACTTGGTGATACTGGACAAAGAGGATTGTATGGTGTACCTGCGCCGGAAAAGAAGCCACATGACACGAGGAGTGCTTTGGAACCTGTAAGCTTACCCAACATGGTGAGGTTATGAAAAGCCAAACACAACAGATGATCATCACGAGAGTTCATTCAGGTATGACTTTATCATTCTGATTTTGCGTATGTTCTACTAACGTAGCATAATATGAGGACACACACTGAGGCATTTGTTTGTTTTTACCACCTGAGCCTTTCTAGCCATCCTAAATTATATTTTATCCGTTGTTACCCCAGTTGAGCCATATCAGTTTGTTTGTTATAACCATATCTGTAACCCGCAGCCAAACACTTCCAACCCTTGCTCGGCATAAATGTTGTGGTTTTTAGAGTTGTGCTAAAATCTAAGTTTGGGGTAGTAATCATCAAAGAAGAGGGCAAGTAAAAAAAATGAAAATAAAATTTTTGAGACATATGAATGTATGTCCCATTAAAAAAAAAAGAAAGAAAGAGAAAATTTGCCCGAATGAAAGACTCAGTTACATTAAGCACTCACGGAAGAATGAGTGAAGCAAAAGAGTCTAAGTAGAATAAATTCCCAATGTAACAAGTTAAGCACAATTACGAAAAACACAACATGAATATCGAACCCAAAACCATTTGTTTATCCATTTCCTTGTGTATCCCACCGTACCTAAACCCCATTACAACCCAGAAGACCTCAAAAAGTGTGTGAACTTTGTTAGTGTAGTGAAGGTAGAATTTATTCAAAATTAAGAGTTGATATTGCATATCTTTATTTTGTGAGTGCAAAACACTTTAACCCTGAGAGATTTGGTGAGAAGTGTGAAAAAGCTTGCAGGGTAAAAAGGTACTCTGATGTGGACGTGTGGTAGAAAGTTTGGTTCGGCAAGCCAGAGATTCTATTAAAAAGGTAGACGCAAGTTGCGAATAACATCGGCAGTGTCGTGGAAAGAAAAATCCAGGGTGACCTCTGTTTGGTCTCTTGCATCACTTAAGGACAAGCAATGAGATAAGTGTGGGGTTGTGATCGGTCACCATTTCTACCTAATTTCTATCATGTATTCGGTCTAAATTTGTCGACTCGGTAACACTTTGATCAATGTTTTATTGCTTTTGTTTAAATATTTCATGTTTCATTGTTTTTCTGTTTACTTTGCATTATGTTTTAATTTAAGTTATTTAGATTCTTTTGATGCCGTTTGGTTAGTTGTGTACGAATTTCAGGGTTGAACAAGTCATCTTAAGTGTCAAAGCAACTATGAAGGAAGGAGAGGCAAGAGAAAGATGAAAATTCAAGGTTCTGGGGTCTAACACGGCCGCCCGTGCTTCCACGCACGGCCCGTGTCAGGAGAATGGCACTCTCCATACAAAATCCAGGGACGACACACGGCCGCCCGTGCTTCCACGCACGGCCCGTGTCAGGATAGCTGGGAGCAAAAATAAAAATAAAAAGCAACACGGCCACCCGTGCGTCCAAGCACGGCCAGTGCTGTTGAGAGCGTGAAACTTCCAATTTTAGGGCTTTTTCATTAAATCTCCACCTTGAGGGCACTTTAGACATTTCATTTGGCTGAGATTTGTACCTAGACTATTTAGTTGAGTTTTATTGAATGATTTTGGGACTTTTTGGCAAGGAGAAGACACGATAGAAGATTGGAGAAAACAAGGGTTTGGGAGAGAAGAAGGTCTTCATGAACGGAAGCGATTGAAGATCAACTTTCATCTCAATTCTTGTAATGTATCTACTTTATATTTTGTTTTCTTTGAACAATATGAGTAACTAAACCCTAATGCTAGGGGGTGTCCCTGATTTGACTCTGTAATGATTTTGAATTCCTGAGTTCATCAATAGATTTGTTTTCTTATTTAATTTAATTGTACAAGGTTTTTATGCTTTCTTTGTCGGACCAACAAGATTGATTTATGGTTAACAATCAGCTGGACAGCGGTTGTTAAGGTTTTTGTATGATTAGACTATAGTAGATATCACCTAGGACTAGGGATACCATATAGTTACCGGTTAACTCTTGATAACATAAAGGCTGGATTTCATCATAATTCTCTAAGGACTTAGGAGTTAGGATGAATGTTCAAAGGTTTTCCCACTAAGGACTTAGGGGAAAATAATCTAAAGGGCGGTAATTAAAGGTTATGAACTTGTTGAAGAGATCTAAATCCAAGGTTATTACAGGAACAATCACACACTATACCCCTAGCATAATACTCATATTTGTCAAAAAGCCAATTTACTTTTCTGCTTATTTTAATTATTGTTTAGTGAAAATTTGCAAACAAAACCCCAACATTAGTTTTTTGTTTAATTGAACTATAATTTGAACTCGATATTATTACGCAGTCCTTGAGATCGACATTCGGGGAATTTCCCTATTATTACTACAGAGGCAAAATAGTACACTTGCTATTTTTCCGATCATACTCCTAGAAGTAGTCTGATTGACTCAAGTCTTGCCACAGGAGCAAAGGTCTCATGAAAGTCTACTCCCTCTACTTGAGTGTATCCTTGAGCTACCAGTCTGGCTTTGTTTCTAGTTATGACTCCTTTTTCATCAGACTTGTTCTTGTATATCCACTTCGTACCAATAATGTTGGTTCTTTCAAGTCTAGGTACAAGTTCCCATACTTCATTTCTTTTGAACTGTTCAAGTTCATCTTGCATGGCACTTATCCAAAATTCATATGTCAAGGCTTCCTTCACATCTTTGGTTCAATTTTGGATACAAAGCAAGAGTTTGCAATGGTTCCTCTTAATCTGGTCATTATACCACTGTTGAGATCACCTATGATAAGTTTCTTGGGATGGTCTTTCTGATTTCTGATAGATGGATCTTTGTTGATTGCTTCAAGTTCAGGTTTTGAGGGAGACTCATTACTATCTTCAGGTTGGTCTGACTTCTTAGCTTGAATTTCAAGGAATGTTCTGACATTCTCTGTGACATCGAATTCTCCATGTTGGTCATCAACAATAACATTGATGGATTCCATCAAGACTTGTGTTCTGGTGTTGAATACTCTATATGCTCTGCTGTTTGTGGATCCCAAGAATATACCTTCATCACTTTTGGAATCCATTTTCCTTCTTTGTTCACGATCTGTCAAGATATAGCACTTGCTTCCAAACAGATGAAAGTACTTAACAGTTGGTTTCTTTCCTCTCCAAAGTTCATAAAGATTAGAGGAAGTTCCTTTTCTCAATGTGATTCTGTTATGGACATAGCAGGCTGTGTTCATTGCTTCAGCCTAAAAGTACATAGGTAGCTTCTTTGCATGGATCATAGCTCTGGTTGATTCTTGTATAGTCCTATTTTTTCTTTCTACTACTCCATTTTGTTGAGGTGTAAAAGGTGAGGAAAATTCATGAATGATTCCTTCAGACGAGCAGAACTCAACAAATTTGGCATTCTCAAATTCCTTTCCATGATCACTTCTTATTCTGATTACAACACTTTCCTTTTCTCTTTGCAGTCTAGTGCATAGGTCCTTGAACACCTCAAACACATCTGTTTTTTCTCTAATGAAGCTTATCCATGTGTATCTGGAGTAATCATCAACCACCACATATGCATACCTTTTCTCTCCAAGACTTTCTACCTGCATTGGTCTCTATAGCGGTCAGTTAAAAATATTCGAGCGTTTGCACATTCGAAATACAGAGTCGCCACCAAATTTTATTTATCCCAAAAGGTAAGGGAAAATAATGATAAAACCCACGAAGAAAGATAAAAGGGATAAGATAGTTGTCATAACCAGATTAGGGTTCGGGAGTCGGTTAGGCAAGGGGAAGGTATTAGCACCCCTTACCTTCATCGTACTCGATGGGACCCATTTAGTTATTCTTGTGATCGATTGTTAACTTATTATCTACTTGCGTTCTAATTACTATATGGACAAGAAAGAAACGGGATTTAGATTTTTATTATTGTGCTCGCCAAGACATTTGTATCTTGTGCCTACGTATTCCCTCGTGCAATGGGAAAGTCAGAGAGATCGTAGTTCGGGGTAAAACTACAATTTTTGGTTGATTGATTTTAATGAACGATGTGTGAATCGCTTTTTATGAAAAGGTGATACGAACTAAGTTTTAAAGGGTCTTTAATGGAATCTAAGCATTCAAACAAAAGCTTAACGGCCATCGCCTAAGTGATTTAGAGAAACTTGTACAAGTACGTACAAACCCCTCTTGATTCATCCATTATAGACTAAACTCGATTCGATTTATTAGAGTATTCTTTTATATATAAAAACAAGTTGGAAAGGAAAAAAGAGTTTGATATTGACCAAGGTTTATTATGAAGAGAAAGATTTAGCGAGTTGAAATCGTTCATTTGTAGTGTTTTGTTGAAAGATGAGACAAACCGAGTTTTAGGGTTTTTTAATGGAATCTAAGCATTCAAACAAAAGCTTAACGGCCATCGCCTAAATGCTTTAGAGCAACTTGTACAAGTACGTACAAACCCCTCTTGATTCATCCATTATAAACTAAATTCAATTTGATTATCGAAAGCGTTTTGTAGAGAAACGGTGAGACAAGTCGGATTTTAAGGAGTCATTAATGGAATTTAAGCATTCTGACAAAAGCTTAAAGGCCATCACCTAAATGCTTTACAACAACTTGTACAAGTACGTACAAACCCCTCTTTATTCATCCATTATAGACCAAACTTGATTCGATTTATTAGAGAAAAGTTTGGAGTTTTGATCATGAGAAAGAAGCATTTTTTTTAAAGAAGACACTTGGTGTTGACCAAGATTTTTATTATGACATGTTTGAGTATAAAGCGTAACAGAAAAGAAACTTGATGTTAATCAAGTTTTTGAAGTTAAATTAAAACTGATTGATTTTATCGCATATGCATTTTATCTTAATTAGAAAGGAATAAAGTTTAAAGCAAATGCCAAGAGAAATGATAATCAAACACAAGATCAAGCATACAAGAATATGACAAACAAATCGTGAAACAATTCTAGCAAGACTATTTAAGAGATGAGAAACTTAAAGGGAAACTTTTTTATCATTTGAAATATTTTGAAATAAATTTCTAAACATACATCTAAAGAGATTTTTGGGTCTATTTAAAAGATTTTAAATAAAATAAACAACTCTTTTTTTGAGATTTTCTAAAGAATCTGATTTTTATAAGTTAAAAGCTTATTTATTATTTTTTGTTTTATAAAAAAAAAGAAAGAAATGAGATAAAAAAAACAAGAAAAAAAGCTAATGGGCCACGATGTTAGAACTGCTGGTAAAGGCCCATGTCAAGAAGTAACAAACAAAAAAAAGGGGATAGACCGGGTCGGTTAGATCCAAAACGGATCCGAGACCTTACCGTTAACACCATTGGGTTGAAAGAACCCTAAAAATTCTCTTTAGCGCCTCTCACTCGATCCCTATCTCAAAAAACGCTCACCATTTTTGAAATTTCTCTCTGCATTGATGAACACGGAAACAAAAACATCAACATTCTTCTATCATTCTCGACTTCTCGGTTCACTCTCAATCGGTGCTCTCTCAAAGGATTTCTCTCACGCTCTCTCTCTCGATCAGTTCGTTTCTTTGGTGTTCGTTCGTGGTCTCTCTCGCATCTCACGGTGATAGCAACACTCAGGAAACATCCTAACCCGCTTACAAAGACGGTCGCGCTCAATAGAAAGGACAGCTGTAACACCCGAGGCCGAAGAAGGCGAGGGGTGGTTGCACCGCATGGAACACCTGGGGTCAATTGGGGCTAGGGTGGTCGCCACATCGGAATGAGAGGGATCCTAAAGCCGTGTAGGTATGGGACTGCATGGTTGAAGGAAAGCTTATAAGGATTGATAGGTACTACCTATACCAACAAGATGCATCTTCTTTTCGGTAGCTCATTCCATAAGAACTCCACAGTTAAGCGTGCTTGACTTGGAGTAGTATTGGGATGGGTGACCTTCTGGGAAGTTTCCCGAAAAGCGTGCGAGTGAGGTCAAAGCATGCTGAAAAGACCTGTGTTGGTTTGTGGGGTCAGTCGATCATCCCGAAAGCAATCTGGGGTGTTACAAATGGTATCAGAGCCATACCTCTACCAGTACGATGTGGTTCGAGGAAGAACCATGCGGAAGCTGGTGGGCACGTAACACCCGAGGCCGAATAAGGCGAGGTGTGGTTACACCGCATGTAATACCCGAGACCTAAGATGGCAAGGGTGTTCGCCACATCGAAATGAGAGGGATCCTAAGGCTGTGCAGGTATGAGACTGCATGGTCGAAGGAAAGCTTATAAGGATTGATGGGTACTACCTATACCAACAAGATGCATCTTCTTTTCGGGAGCCCGTTCAATAAGAACTCCACATTTAAGCGTGCTTGACTTGGAGTAGTATTGGGATGGGTGACCTTCTGGGAAGTTTCTCAGAAAGCGTGTGAGTGAGGTCAAAGCATGCTGAAAAGACCCGTGTTGGTTTGTGGGGTCAGTCGATCATCCCAAAAGCAGTCTGGGGCGTTACAAATGGTATCAGAGCCAGACCTCTCCCAGTACGATGTGGTTCTAGGACGAACCATGCGGAAGCTGGTGGGCATGTAACACCCGAGGCCGAAGAAGGTGAGGGGTGGTTGCACCGCATGGAACACCTGGGGCCAATTGGGGCTAGGGTGGTCGCCACATCGGAATGAGAGGGATCCTAAAGCTGTGCAGGTATGGGACTGCATGGTTGAAGGAAAGCTTATAAGGATTGATAGGTACTACCTATACCAACAAGATGCATCTTCTTTTCGGTAGCTCATTCCATAAGAACTCCACAGTTAAGCGTGCTTGACTTGGAGTAGTATTGGGATGGGTGACCTTCTGAGAAGTTTCCCGGAAAGCGTGCGAGTGAGGTCAAAGCATGCTGAAAAGACCTGTGTTGGTTTGTGGGGTTAGTCGATCATCCCGAAAGCAATCTGGGGTGTTACAACAGCAAACGCGAAAATGGTAAGGGGCACAATCATGGTTGAGGATTAATAGTCAAACGACGTATTCGGCCAAGTGTGCATAACAACGTGATTGAAGATGCTACCAACAACAAGGTTTGTACGAAAACCTTCAGTTCTCATCATAAATATTCGGTCTCCTTCATAGATTACATGAACTCTAACATTCGCAATCGTGTTTGGACCATTCCGACTGATAAACTGAAATTTTGTTTCGTATGGTTTTTTTTTGTAGGGGCAAAGGAGAAAACGATTTAAAGCCAGTAGCAGTACATAGCCAAAACAAACGATTGAAGATTGTGCAACATCACCTCAACACCATAGAGTTCTAGCAAGCTAGTTTCTCTTCAAGTGCTTTTCATCGGTGAACATAAAGAAACTCAACCATAACATCAAGCTTATCAGAATATCAAATGAAAAATAAAATGCCCCAGGTATGTGTTATACCTTCTCACTTCATCTGAATGTTTTTTCTTCTGGTTCTTGGTGATTGGATGGATGCAGAGTGAGGCTTTGAGTGGAGGAGTGTGTGTTATGTTGCAGTTTGGCTATGAAGATGTTGATAAAACAATTATGAATCGGGGTGAAAACAGGGTGAGATCCTTCTAATTTCTTTATCTCTGAATCTCTTCTTCTACATTTCTGAAGGGTTTCTTTGAATGGAAAATGATGATAGTTTAGGGTTTCAATGAATTTGTGTTATATGAAATGAGTATTGTGTTCTCCTCTTTACCATTTCTGAAAATCGTTTTTTTGGTATGATGAACAAGTTTATGGTTTGTGAATGTTTGGTCTCTGCTGCGGCTAGGGTTTGCAGATGAGCCTCCCCCCTTTTCTTCAATGAAACAGTGGAATATATAGTCTGTAGGTTTGGATGTGATTCTAGGGTTGGATGGGTGTTGTTTAGGTTTGGAAACAAATTAGGAAAATATGCGGTATGCTTTTTTGTGTAGCAGTAAACTTTTTGCTATTTTCTTGTCAATGCAGGCAGCCACATAGAAAGGACAGGGCAAGAGTTTTTGTCTTGTTTTGTGGACCACAAAGTCTTGAGTAGGCCACAAAACTGGTCCATGTGCAGTTGCTCAGACTATTTGCTGTTGTTTATTTGGAATCTCTTCTTTGCTAATTTCTTTTGTGAACCAAAACCAAGTTTTGTGATTTGCAATAGGATTGCTTTTAGGCCCATGATTAATTATGAAATTGTACGAGGCCTTTTGTTGATTGAAAACAAATCCCTTGACAAGATTCTGATTCCTTCATCAAACCCTAATGATGAACTAGTGTATCCTCTTGAAAATTCTTGTTCATGTTCATTTTTTGTGTGGATTATAACCATTTCTTTCTCTTGTTTCATGTGCAATGGCATTGGTGGTAAATCAATAAGAAGTTTGAATGAAGATTGAAGATTGGAAACTTCAAAAGAAGAAGATTGGAGACAAAAATAGAACTTAGCTTTGTGTAACTTTCATGTTTTGTAATAACCGTTGAATGGACCTTGAATTTGTTTTTGTAATGAAATTTGAACCATAAATGTAGTGGACTTTTGAATGAATGAAGAATGTTGAATGATCTTTGTACTTGAATTTAAATGACGTCTTGATTATTATGAATGAATGATGGAATTTGCATCCCGACCAAATCGTTTGAAAACCAAAACAACATAATCTTTGAATTCAAAATGAATCGAGACAAGATTACTTGAACCTTACGGATTAATGGTTAACTTTAACGCGTTAAGAGCTTGCATGAATACTTCCACTAATGAATCTAAATTCAAATCAATTCCTAAATCTAATCCAAACTTGCATATCAAACAAATAGCATACCGCCTCTTTATGTTCAACATTTGTACTATGGTTCAATAATAATCGCAACGTCTTGAGGAAGCCACGAAAATGAGAACACATAATTCAATGATCATTAATTGGAAAACATATAATGCTCTAGCAACACAGGGAGATAAACCTTAATCTCGCGGCTCATTGTATAGAGATAAAAACAGATGAATTAATCTTTATTTGATAAGAACACCAATAAAAACACCAAATAGCACGCGGGCCACTGCTCAAGAGAAAAAAAAACAGATGAATTTGTCTTATCTGGTGAGAAAGTCTCAAAACCAACGAGAAACCCTAAATTGCACAAATGTCGTTCATTTGAAATCATATCTTAGTGAATGAATGAAGGATATGCAAATGGTCTAGTGGAACGAAATGCATGGGTCAAAAATTGGGGTATGACAGATGCCCCTATTTAAGTGTCTTCAAGCCGGAGATATGATGATTGAAATCTTTCGTCTCGACGTGATTGAAGGGACTTAAATATAAGAATACACAATTTTTGGCCCTGCAAAGGTGTACATGATATGATATGCATGATGAAAACTAATGGAATAAGATGTCACAAGAGACAAACTACCACTTGGGAAACCAAGTAATGGACAAAAGAATTCCACAACGGAATATCGACAAACTGGGAAAGGGATTTCAAATCTACCAGGGGAAAAATACCTCACTGAAAGAGAAACAAAGGATACACCAACGTTTATTGGAGGTGAACTACCAACTTTTACTGATGGTACAAGAATCTTCATCTGGACATCGACTTTTTACTTGAGGATGCAGGAATCTTGTCATCTGAATACCAACTTTCACTGATGGTACAGGGATCTTCATCTGGACATCGACTTTTTACTTGAAGATGCAGGAATCTTGTCATCTGGATACCAACTTTCACTGAAGGTACATGAATCTTCATCTGGACATCGAGTTTTTACTTGAAGATGCATGGATCTTGTCATCTGAATACCAACTTTTGCTGATGGTACAAGGATCTTCATCTGAACATCGACTTTTTACTTGAAGATGCAGGACTCTTGTCATCTGGATACCAACTTTCACTGATGGTACACGGATCTTCATCTGGACATCGACTTTTTACTTGAAGATGCAGGAATCTTGTCATTTGGATACCAACTTTCACTGATGGTACAGGGATCTTCATCTAGACATCGACTTTTTACTTGAGGATGCAGGAATCTCGTCATCTGGATACCAACTTTCACTGATGGTACAGGGATCTTCATCTGGACATCGAGTTTTTACTTGAAGATGCAGGAATCTTGTCATCTGAATACCAACTTTTACTGAAGGTACAGGAATCTTCATCTGGACATCGACTTTTTACTTGAAGATGCAGGAATCTTGTCATCTGGATACCAACTTTCACTGATGGTACAGGGATCTTCATCTGGACATCGACTTTTTACTTGAAGATGCAAGAATCTTGTCATCTGAATACCAACTTTTATTGAAGGTACATGAATCTTCGTCTGGACATCGACTTTTTACTTGAAGATGCAGGAATCTTGTCATCTGAATACCAACTTTTACCGAAGGTACAGGAATCTTCATCTGGACATCGCCTTTTTACTTGAAGATGTAGGAATCATGTCATCTGAATACCAACTTTCCCTGAAGGTACAGGAGTCTTCATTTGGACATCGACTTTTTACTTGAAGATGCAGGAATCTTGTCATCTGGATACCAACTTTCACTGAAGGTACAAGAATCTTCATCTGGACACCGACTTTTTACTTGAAGATGCAGGAATCTTTATCAACGGTGTAAAATAAATACACTATTGATCCAAATTTCATTGACTCGAGAGGTCTAAATAATTAGAGACAAAAATCAACCCAAGAATGAGCTGAAGAGAGACGGTCAACCAAGACTCTTCCTTGTGAGGAATAAGCTCATTAAGGATTTATCCTATCCAAAATGGAAAGGAAAGATAAAGCAAAACACTCCCACGAGGGATAAACTCAGTGGGGAATTTAGGAAGGATATACACTTTTCTGCTTAGGGAAACGCACGTCATTTGGAGATAGACACGACCTAATGGAGTAGGTCAAAAAGAAACATCGAGAAATGTGTATGCACATGAATAATGTAGGTATAGATGATGTAATTATGAATGAATGTCATGTATATGCTGACAAAACAGACAAAGATAGAAGTACTGGCAATGACCAAAATTTCATAGCACAATCAAGTACTCGGCAAGCCTCATTGGGGATGACAAAAGTCACTATGGATTAAAATTTTGCTATCACACTTGAATCTCTTGGTGGGAGGGTAACACACATTTGGAGCAAAGTTCGTAGCCCAACTTATTAATAATCATGAACTCCGCCTTGAAAGAGAGGGAAACAAACTTTAGGGATCACTGGGGATCATTCAAATTCAGTGTTCAATTGGGGGACATTAAATCACACATCCAAAAACCACTATATGCGAATATCTGCAAACAATGTCATGATGATAGCCTGTTTTGAGCGACCGCTCAGCTCTGTACTTGGAGATTTAATCATTCCTTTTGTGTTCACAAACTGAAAGAAAAACCTTTCGTCGTCATTTTTTATTTTTTTTAAAAATATTCAAACTCTTGGAGAGATTCGTCAAATCTCGACGTAACTGCCCCAGATCGCATGGTTTATTAGAAGAAAACATCTTAAGAGGATTTTTACAGAAAACCTGGCATCCAAAAATTCTCCAATATCTTCAAACACTTGGAGAAATTCGTCGAATCTCGACGTAACTGCCTCAGATTAACTGTATTTGGCACAACGGAGTCTTCAAACTTCACCCCATAACAGTAAACAACGGTGAAAGCATCACTTGGGAAAGCAGCCTGTCCATGCTTCAAAGTCTTTAGGCAACATGCCCCTGGGTGTGATCATTCTTTGAAATGATTCGCCAAATTCTCAATAGATTTTCAAACCTCAAAAGATTAAATTCAAACATTGATGCTTATATGTAATCTTTCTTAATATCAAGCAATGTTAGCAAGCAAAAAAAATGTTTATGTTGAGAATGATAATTCTAATGCAACATTCATGTTAGGTCTTGAAGTTTTTATTGAACACATGTCGCAACATCCTGTGAATGAATCACTGGTTAAGACGCGTTGTTGATTTTTTTAAAGACATCATGCATAAGTGATACCAATAATAATCTTTACACAACTCATGGGAGTCAGAAAACACTATCTTATCAAAGTACGCTTTCGAAATAAACCTTGCTTCAATTAGGACTTTTGAGGGTTGTAACGTGGTCTGGTTCACGGTTTTCAAAAAAAAAGATTTAAATGCTCAAAGTTTATTTGTCCCCACCCATTCTCCGTGATGTTCTCCCATCCTAAAATCAGTTAATTTAACATGAGTGTTATCCTTTTAAAAGGACGACCTTGTGACAGTTAAGGAACCAATGAGTTTTTATAGTAACAGTCACCTCTTTTCCTCATAGTCACACGAATATGTTCTTTTGATTAGGACTTATACTTTGCAATCCTTTCCTTTCACTTTTCGTCTTTGTTTTCCCTAAATTTTGCCTAGACATATTCTTTTGAATGAATTGAAGGTCTAGCGGGATGCCCTAATTTTTGCCTAAGTCCTTTATTTTCAATTTATTGACTTAGTGGGGCTTTTCTCTTTTTTTCTTTTTTTTGAACAAATCGTGTGATCATAAGTCATTTTGACGTATAGAAAAGATTGTGACCGACTCAATCTTTGGTAGATGAGGGATAACCATTTTAGCTGGTCCTTAGGTGCATACTTTTTGAATTTTGAACGCTCAGAATTAACTGAAGACTACCCTACCCCAGGTTAAAATTTTGAGGGTTGTTTATTTATTTTTTAGAAAAGAAACTCCTACTTCAAAGCTCAAAAGGGTTTAACGAGGGATTATCTTCCTTATATCTCCAGTGTTTGGGAATTTAAAACAATGCCTTACATCATCAGCAGGGTTTTATTCAAAACTATACAACCAGAATTTTAATTTTTTCAATTTCATCATCCTCCCATCAAGAGTTGCATAGGAAAAAAGGAAAGTTGGTATCATAATGCAGAAAAAACATTTTATGAGTGAATACAAATGGATTACGTCAAAACGAACATACTCATCGTATTATCACTATCATTCAAAAACAAACAAGTTCTTACTCACAGTCAAAGCATTATCAATTATTAAAGATTACAAAAAATATGAAAAGCAGAAGTGAACTTAATCGTTTGAGAAGACTCTTTCCATTTGGACTTGTGCTTAAGGAACATCCTTAATTTCCAGGCATCCATCAACCTTGCCTTCATCCCTACTTAGGCAAATAATCTGAACATTGGGTCCATGCTTCCTTTAAAAAAAGACACAACACGACTCTTGATCAGTTTTGTACTTCAGCTTTCAAGTAATTATCTCTTTACGAAGTTCAAGGATCTCTTGCTCAATGTTTTCCATTTTCTCTTAGCTCGAGTATTGTACTGATGAGACAAATTGATTGTGAAGATCAAGAGACGGGAAAAAAGACCTTGGACAACTCTTAAAAAGAAAGACCAAATGCAACATGACGCATGATATGTAAATGCTGGTTTTATTTGACTTTTAAGGAACTCAAGATATTGAATTATAAACAACGAAGCATGAAAATAGAAAGTATATCCAAAATTGGACCAAAGCGTCGATCGAGTTATCATCAAAATTAATCATCCATTTTGATGGATTAGGGTTTTCACCCCCATCAACATCCAAGATCCATTAAGTTTGATGAAACTTATGATGTTTACAAATAAAGACCTCTAAGTTCCTTGAAAATCAAGTGAAAAACAGTTTTCGTGGATGCATGAATTTATGATCCACAGGTAGTAGATTTCAAATCAAATGGATACAGAAAGATTCTGATTACTCAACATAAAGTAGCACACAACAGGATAATTCTAAGGTTTTTTTTTGTCAAGGTTCTAGACACGGTTCTCAGAGTTACGAGCTCCTTTTGAAAACTTGATCATCTAGCAAATAACTTCCCATCCAACCTCGTTTTCAAATGAAGCCTATTCTGAGTGTGGTTTTCGCACTTATCCACAGTAATAGTTACGTTACGCAAGTTGGATGCGAAACCACCATTTCCTAAAAGTCATGGTTTAGTGTTTTTTCTAAAGGACCTACTCCAGGCAGGGTTTTAGTACTTCCCACTTGACACTACGTCAAGCAAGCTTAATACTAGACCACCAACTTATCTTACGTGTCACTCGAGCTCGGGTGTAGAGCTTTTCCTCACAAGAGACGGATAATCAAAAGTTCCAACAATGACAATGAACAATCAAACAATGATAAAATAAAGCCAATAAATAAGAAAGTAAATAAAGATAACAATAATACAAGAAAAACTAAACTAGGGTTGACTATCGTAGGTAGTCCCCAGCAGAGTCGCCAGTTGTAGCTGCCGGCAAAAAATATTTGAGCGTTTGCACATTCGAAATACAGAGTCGCCACCAAATTTTATTTATCCCAAAAGGTAAGGGAAAATAATGATAAAACCCACGAAGAAAGATAAAAGGGATAAGATAGTTGTCATAACCAGATTAGGGTTCGGGAGTCGGTTAGGCAAGGGGAAGGTATTAGCACCCCTTACCTCCATCGTACTCGATGGGACCCATTTAGTTATTCTTGTGATCGATTGTTAACTTATTATCTACTTGCGTTCTAATTACTATATGGACAAGAAAGAAACGGGATTTAGATTTTTATTATTGTGTTCGCCAAGACATTTGTATCTTGTGCCTACGTATTCCCTTGTGCAATGGGAAAGTCAGAGAGATCGTAGTTTGGGGTAAAACTACAATTTTTGGTTGATTGATTTTAATGAACAATGTGTGAATCGCTTTTTATGAAAAGGTGATACGAACTAAGTTTTAAAGGGTCTTTAATGGAATCTAAGCATTCAAACAAAAGCTTAACGGCCATCGCCTAAATGCTTTAGAGAAACTTGTACAAGTACGTACAAACCCCTCTTGATTCATCCATTATAGACTAAACTCGATTCGATTTATTAGAGTATTCTTTTATATATAAAAACAAGTTGGAAAGAAAAAAAAGAGTTTGATATTGACCAAGGTTTATTATGAAGAGAAAGATTTAGCGAGTTGAAATCGTTCATTTTTAGTGTTTTGTTGAAAGATGAGACAAACCGAGTTTTAGGGTTTTTTAATGGAATCTAAGCATTCAAACAAAAGCTTAACGGCCATCGCCTAAATGCTTTAGAGCAACTTGTACAAGTACGTACAAACCCCTCTTGATTCATCCATTATAAACTAAATTCAATTTGATTATCGAAAGCGTTTTGTAGAGAAACGGTGAGACAAGTCAAATTTTAAGGAGTCATTAATGGAATTTAAGCATTCAGACAAAAGCTTAACGGCCATCGCCTAAATGCTTTAGAGCAACTTGTACAAGTACGTACAAACCCCTCTTGATTCATCCATTATAGACCAAACTTGATTCGATTTATTAGAGAAAAGTTTGGAGTTTTGATCATGAGAAAGAAGCATTCTTTTTAAAGAAGACACTTAGTGTTGACCAAGATTTTTATTATGACATGTTTGAGTATAAAGCATAACCGAAAAGAAACTTGATGTTAATCAAGTGTTTGAAGTTAACTTAAAACTGATTGATTTTATCGCATATGCATTTTATCTTAATTAGAAAGGAATAAAGTTTAAAGCAAATTGCAAGAGAAATGATAATCAAACACAAGATCAAGCATACAAGAATATGACAAACAAATCATGAAACAATTCTAGCAAGACTATTTAAGAGATGAGAAACTTAAAGGGAAACTTTTTTATCATTTGAAATATTTTGAAAGAAATTTCTAAACATACATCTAAAGAGATTTTTGGGTCTTTTTAAAAGATTTTAAATAAAATAAACAACAAACTCTTTTTTTGCGATTTTCTAAAGAATCTGATTTTTATAAGTTAAAAGCTTATTTATTATTTTTTGTTTTATAAAAAAAAAGAAAGAAATGAGACAAAAAAAACAAGAAAAAAAGCTAATGGGAAAGTCAGAGAGATCGTAGTTCGGGGTAAAACTACAATTTTTGGTTGATTGATTTTAATGAACGATGTGTGAATCGCTTTTTATGAAAAGGTGATACGAACTAAGTTTTAAAGGGTCTTTAATGGAATCTAAGCATTCAAACAAAAGCTTAACGGCCATCGCCTAAATGCTTTAGAGAAACTTGTACAAGTACGTACAAACCCCTCTTGATTCATCCATTATAGACTAAACTCGATTCGATTGATTAGAGTATTCTTTTATATATAAAAACAAGTTGGAAAGAAAAAAAGGAGTTTCATATTGACCAAGGTTTATTATGAAGAGAAAGATTTAGCGAGTTGAAATCGTTCATTTTTAGTGTTTTGTTGAAAGATGAGACAAACCGAGTTTTAGGGTTTTTTAATGGAATCTAAGCATTCAAACAAAAGCTTAACGGCCATCGCCTAAATGCTTTAGAGCAACTTGTACAAGTACGTACAAACCCCTCTTGATTCATCCATTATAAACTAAATTCAATTTGATTATCGAAAGCGTTTTGTAGAGAAACGGTGAGACAAGTCAAATTTTAAGGAGTCATTAATGGAATTTAAGCATTCAGACAAAAGCTTAACGGCCATCGCCTAAATGCTTTAGAGCAACTTGTACAAGTACGTACAAACCCCTCTTGATTCATCCATTATAGACCAAACTTGATTCGATTTATTAGAGAAAAGTTTGAAGTTTTGATCATGAGAAAGAAGCATTCTTTTTAAAGAAGACACTTAGTGTTGACCAAGATTTTTATTATGACATGTTTGAGTATAAAGCAAAGCCGAAAAGAAACTTGATGTTAATCAAGTGTTTGAAGTTAACTTAAAACTGATTGATTTTATCGCATATGCATTTTATCTTAATTAGAAAGGAATAAAGTTTAAAGCAAATTGCAAGAGAAAAGATAATCAAACACAAGATCAAGCATACAAGAATATGACAAACAAATCGTGAAACAATTCTAGCAAGACTATTTAAGAGATGAGAAACTTAAAGGGAAACTTTTTTATCATTTGAAATATTTTGAAAGAAATTTCTAAACATACATCTAAAGAGATTTTTGGGTCTTTTTAAAAGATTTTAAATAAAATAAACAACAAACTCTTTTTTTGCGATTTTCTAAAGAATCTGATTTTTATAAGTTAAAAGCTTATTTATTATTTTTTGTTTTATAAAAAAAAAAAAGAAATGAGACAAAAAAAACAAGAAAAAAAGCTAATGGGAAAGTCAGAGAGATCGTAGTTCGGGGTAAAACTACAATTTTTGGTTGATTGATTTTAATGAACGATGTGTGATTCGCTTTTTATGAAAAGGTGATACGAACTAAGTTTTAAAGGGTCTTTAATGGAATCTAAGCATTCAAACAAAAGCTTAACGGCCATCGCCTAAATGCTTTAGAGAAACTTGTACAAGTACGTACAAACCCCTCTTGATTCATCCATTATAGACTAAACTCGATTCGATTTATTAGAGTATTCTTTTATATATAAAAACAAGTTGGAAAGAAAAAAAAGAGTTTGATATTGACCAAGGTTTATTATGAAGAGAAAGATTTAGCGAGTTGAAATCGTTCATTTTTAGTGTTTTGTTGAAAGATGAGACAAACCGAGTTTTAGGGTTTTTTAATGGAATCTAAGCATTCAAACAAAAGCTTAACGGCCATCGCCTAAATGCTTTAGAGCAACTTGTACAAGTACGTACAAACCCCTCTTGATTCATCCATTATAAACTAAATTCAATTTGATTATCGAAAGCGTTTTGTAGAGAAACGGTGAGACAAGTCAAATTTTAAGGAGTCATTAATGGAATTTAAGCATTCAGACAAAAGCTTAACGGCCATCGCCTAAATGCTTTAGAGCAACTTGTACAAGTACGTACAAACCCCTCTTGATTCATCCATTATAGACCAAACTTGATTCGATTTATTAGAGAAAAGTTTGGAGTTTTGATCATGAGAAAGAAGCATTCTTTTTAAAGAAGACACTTAGTGTTGACCAAGATTTTTATTATGACATGTTTGAGTATAAAGCATAACCGAAAAGAAACTTGATGTTAATCAAGTGTTTGAAGTTAACTTAAAACTGATTGATTTTATCGCATATGCATTTTATCTTAATTAGAAAGGAATAAAGTTTAAAGCAAATTGCAAGAGAAATGATAATCAAACACAAGATCAAGCATACAAGAATATGACAAACAAATCATGAAACAATTCTAGCAAGACTATTTAAGAGATGAGAAACTTAAAGGGAAACTTTTTTATCATTTGAAATATTTTGAAAGAAATTTCTAAACATACATCTAAAGAGATTTTTGGGTCTTTTTAAAAGATTTTAAATAAAATAAACAACAAACTCTTTTTTTGCGATTTTCTAAAGAATCTGATTTTTATAAGTTAAAAGCTTATTTATTATTTTTTGTTTTATAAAAAAAAGAAAGAAATGAGACAAAAAAAACAAGAAAAAAAGCTAATGGGAAAGTCAGAGAGATCGTAGTTCGGGGTAAAACTACAATTTTTGGTTGATTGATTTTAATGAACGATGTGTGAATCGCTTTTTATGAAAAGGTGATACGAACTAAGTTTTAAAGGGTCTTTAATGGAATCTAAGCATTCAAACAAAAGCTTAACGGCCATCGCCTAAATGCTTTAGAGAAACTTGTACAAGTACGTACAAACCCCTCTTGATTCATCCATTATAGACTAAACTCGATTCGATTTATTAGAGTATTCTTTTATATATAAAAACAAGTTGGAAAGAAAAAAAAGAGTTTCATATTGACCAAGGTTTATTATGAAGAGAAAGATTTAGCGAGTTGAAATCGTTCATTTTTAGTGTTTTGTTGAAAGATGAGACAAACCGAGTTTTAGGGTTTTTTAATGGAATCTAAGCATTCAAACAAAAGCTTAACGGCCATCGCCTAAATGCTTTAGAGCAACTTGTACAAGTACGTACAAACCCCTCTTGATTCATCCATTATAAACTAAATACAATTTGATTATCCAAAGCGTTTTGTAGAGAAACGGTGAGTGTTGTTCTCGGTTTTTGTGGGATGCGAACTGACTCTTCTTTTATTTTTGAGTTGTGAAAATTAGAGAGTCGCCACCGACTTTTATTTTATCCAATTAAGGAAAGGTTTATAAAAGAAACAGAAAAAGACCTTAAAGAGATTTTGGGTTCGGGGGTAGGTTATACAAAGGGAAGGTGTTAGCACCCCTTTGTATCCATGGTTATCCATGGGCTCTTAATTTCTTAGCTCACTTGTTTGAATCGTTTGTCTTGCTTTGAAATGCTTGTATGTGGTTTTAAATATTTTGTAAAGAATTAACTTTGTAATGATCCTTGTACGGATGTATACAAAGTGTTTTATCTTTCGAAAGATATTTTGATGGTTTGAAAAAAAAGATTTTTAACTTCGTAATGATCCTTGTTTGGATATATACAAAGTGTTGTCTTTTTGAAAGTTTTTGTTTTGGAAAAATAGTGATATGTGAAACATTTGTTGTTTTGTTTGATTTGAGCCAGCAATTAGGAGATCTACCCTAAGTTCATAAGGTTCTTTCCTATTTCTTTTAGAAAATCTTCTTTGACTGGATACAGAAAGAAATTATTTGAATCGCATTTGAAACAGTAGAATTGATTTTGAAAAGAGTAACAGAGGGATTACCCTAAGAGGTGCAAGTGTGATTGTGTTTTATTTTCAGATATTTTTGTCTTTGAAATTAGTGATCTAGCGCTTCAGTTATTATTCTTGCCATACACGCAATTTTATATGTACAGAAATTAAAGTGCAGGAATGTAAAATGCGGAAAATAAATCTACGCTATTACATCGATTGTGCGAGAAATGTAAACTATGCTATTTACATGAATTTGACAACCTATACACTTATCTATGAATTTAAATTGCAATAAGATAAAAGGAAAATATTTTTGGATTTTTGGATGGTAGATTTTAATTAAAATTAATGCATAATTAATTTAATTAAAAGATTAGGAATTACAAATAAAATTTAAACCTAAAAAAAAAATTAAGTCTAAAATATGTCCAAATGGTTTGTTAATTAATTTTAAAATAAAATAAATTTTTTTTTTTGGGATTTTTTAAATTGTTTTGGAGATTATTAAGCTAATTAACATATAATTATACAAATAATTATACACATAAATTAAACTTAAAGAGAAAAATATTCTAAATATGTACAAAATTAGTTTATAATATATAGACCTAATTTAATAAAAAGAAAATATTCTTTTTTTTTTTTTGATTTTTTGATAGGTTAGAAATAATTAAAAGATAAATATAACAATATTATCTAATTAATTAAACAAAATATTTTAATTATGAAGAAAAATAACATATTTTCATGTCAAAAAATAATATATTATTTTATCAACCTAAAAATATTTTTATTATATATTTTTTATTTTTAAAACTATTTTTAAATAATTATGCAAAGAAAATAAAATAAAATGGAAAATATATTAAATAAGTGATCTAGTGTGGTTGGCTGGAAGGTCTATGGTATGGTCAAACAAAGCGTGCACGTTGGATGAAGTGATCAGATTGATCTGATGGCTCAGATGTTGAGGGCACATGGTATATGCGTGGATGGCAAGCACAGAGTCTGGCTGGATTTAAAAAAACGCACGCGCGTAAACTAGCCAATCAGAGGACACCACGTCCTCGTCTTCAACCTTGCAAACCTGTAAAAGTTTCAGCTACAAATTAGCTACGGATTTTTTCCAACTATTTCGTAGTTGATCACTCCGATCTCAAACCTGCATGAAACAAAATGAACAAACAAAATAGTAACCCAGATCAATCAAATGACATGCCCTAAGCTCGAATATGCCCTTGTTGTCACCTAATTTGGTCTCTATCGCAGATCCCCATTTTTGAAGCTTCGAAACCCTAAAATGGAAACTCCGTATACCTGCGCTTAAACTCAAATTAGACAAACCAGAAACGTTCTACAAGTTCATATGATCATGAATATGTATTTAAAACAAGTTTATGGTGCATGAATTAGTGTAACGGAGTTCAAATAAAATTCACTGAACCATGACTTATGGAGCTCGATTCTGTGAGTTTCAAGGCCTGGAAATGATTGGAATAGGTTCAGTGATACTTGAGGAAGATGTTTGAATGTTTAAATCTCACTGAATTAGCCTTAAATCCAAAATTCGAATTTCAAGTTTCTTGCAAAAAATTTGGTTGATACAAGAGTGATACAAGCATGTGTTTTGTTCTGAATTTGTGTCCTTATGCTTACTGAAGTATGCTAAGCTATTTATGAGCAATAAGAGTGCTGCAAACTTAAGCTAACAATTATTGATTGTCTTTGAACTTTTGAATTTTTTAATATAAAAAGCTTTGAATTCTTTGGCCATGGCTTCATTTTTCTTCACCACTCTTGCTCTAGGCCTGCTATACATCTCTATGCTGCAGAAGTTATGCTATCTTGGTGACTCAAGCTAAGGACAAAAGCTTTGGATAATTGTCTTGAACCATTTCTTTTTTAATTTAATTTTAAATGTAATTAAATTAAATTAAAAAAGAAACCAAAATTTCATGGGCCAAATGTTGGTCATGGGAGCCCTTTAACATCATTAGAAACATGTTTGGATCATGAATGCTTGGCCTCTTTTGGAAAAAAACATTTTTGATCAATGTTGGTTTCATGCATTTTTCGAAAAAATAGCCAACTTCAACAAGGCATAAATCCCTCAATTTTGATCATATGAAGGAGTTCTTGTACTTTTTAGAAACCTAAAGATGTCCTCTACAAGCTACTTTGGAAACTTTTTTGCATTTGGAGAAGTTATCTTGATGTTATGGGCTTTGACAAAAAAACACTTTTGTTGACTTTGAAAATGACCTGTAATGTCTGAGTTCATATTTTCCAAATGGTAAACCCAATGACCATGGGATCAATTTAATTTGAAAGATAATTGAGTTTCCTTCAAAATAAGCTTTGGTTGGAATTTTTTGAATGAACGAGGAGAGAGTTATGGCCGGTCAAAGTTTAGTTGACTTTTTAGAAGAAAACCCTAATTTTGAAACTTAGGGTTTTGTTGATTTCTGAACTTTTCTTGATGAATTATGATCAACCATTGATCAAATGATGAATCTTTTGACAAAATATGGATGTTGACAAAAAATTTCATTTTTGACTGTCTGTTGACTTTTCGGTCAAACTGGTCGTCTGTTGACTGTTTGAGCTGCTGAGTGTGCGTCCTAGCGAATCGAAGTTTGAAAATTTGTCTGATGGTACTTTGAGACATATGGAGATCCATGAAATCCATTTGAGGTCTCAAAAAAAGCTTGTTCTCCTGAAAAAAAACAAAAAACCCTAATTAGGGACTGTTTGTGTAGGAGACAGTTAAGCGTACCTGATTTTTGTGCAGTGTTGAGTCTCTGCTGATCATGTGATTATCAGAAGACTTCTAGAACAAAAATCTTGGAATTTTGAAATGTGAAAGATTGATTTGAATGGTGATATAAAACACGGAGAATCGTGCTGTCAGCGGGTTTGATTGTTAACTGGCTGTCCGGGCATTAACGTAACAGTTAAAGTGAAAACTCAACAGTTAAAGTTAATTTTTTTTTGTTTTTTGTTGTGTTAATGGTGAAAAATTATTTACCTGAGTTGTTAGAAAAACAGAAACATAACAAATAAATAAAAATATATTGTACGCGAACAAAATTACTGATAATAATATTTGAAAAATATTTAATGCACAGAAAAATAAATATTTAACTAGCAATAAACACACATAATATTATCTTGCTAATTAAACGACGGTATAACAGACAATATAATATTTAATACTGACAGTACAAATATTACATAATACAACGAACAGTACGACAAATAAAATGAACGGTACATTATTTGAAAGCGAAAGATACGACAAACTTTAAGTATGACGATTAAAAACCCATGCTATAAATAACAACATATAGATGCACGGAAGTGTAAGCATCCCAGGTCCGCATTTCTTAGGACTATGTAGACAGAAAAAAGACATGATCACCACCAAAACAGTGATGACCATAAGAAAAAACGTATCCATCCACTTTGCCATTTTTGCCGGGGAAGAATAGAAAATAAATAGGAGATAGAAATTTGGGAAATGAGTGAAATTTGATGTGAGAATTTATGGAAAAAATGAGGGGTATATATAGAGTGAAAAGAAGGATAGAGACGTTGGGGAATGAAGTGATACCGTACAAAAAAAGAAAATTTGAGTGGTAGTAAGATTTGAAAGAAAGTGTATGGTAGGGTTTGAAAAGAAAGATGTATGGAATAAAGTTAGGATTTGATTTGAAAGAAAGAGATTTGAAAAGAAAGGAAAAGATTTGAAATATAGTACAAAAATTAGTGGGAAACAAAAAACTAATAATAATTTAATTGTTACCAGTACAGTCTGAATCCCCGGACTCTGCGCCTGCAAAAATTTAATTCTGTACCAATTGCATCAGTACTATTGTTAGCTGAAGATTTCGTTTTGTAGTATTTATCCTTCGAAGAAGTAGAAAATCGAAGGAAAGATGGTTACTGATGGCCATCCCTTAAAAATAAAAGAATGGCTACTGATGGTCATGCTTCGAGAGTAAAGATTTCTAAGTTCGCTATGAAGATAATGAATACTGAAAGCTAGTGAAAAGTATGTGTCTTCGGGGACTTAGACAAATTTATAAATATATTCAAGTATTACTACTTAGCGTGTGTTTTTTTCGTAGTGTTTGTTTAATACACTGCCACGCGTCGAAGACAGACTCAGGCGGGAAGATTTGAAATTCGAAGACGGTTTCGTAAATGTCCAAGTAACAGATGGCATCGCTAGAAGTTCTTATGAGAAACGTGGCAGCAGATTAGTATAAGACCGTTAAGGTCGAAACTAGTATAAATAGGAGTCTTAATGTTAGGATTCTGTGTGTTCATTTTGTACAAATCACTCACATATTTACTCAAGTATCAAGCGTTAAGAGAAAGAGTTCGCTGAGAAAATGTACGTATGACACCACCATTTTAATACATGTGTATTATCTTTTGTTTTTAAATATCTTCCAGAATTACTGCATTTCGTTTACTTCTTGCCATTTACATTTCTGTATCTTTACTTTAATGTCATTTACTTTCGAATTACTTTCATGTTATTTACTTTCAAAGTCTTTTACATGGGTTTTTAGGCCATAAAACTTCTCAATGTTTTCTTTTCAGGGATCTAATTCAAAATGCTCTCAATGATGGAAGGTTGAAGTTTGCTGACAAGACCAAGAGTCATATGAGGGTCGATACCAATCCCCTAAACATTGCTGACGCTAGCCTCTGCGAGGTAGAAGATATCAACATGGTGGAGGCCTCTGAAGTTGAAGTTGTGGAGACTAAAGCAATGTTCAATGGAAAGCAGGCTACTGAAAGCCTAAAAGGTGAAATAGTCTTCAACACTGTTGTTGAAGAATCTTCCAAGACAGAAATAACTGAAGCATCGAAGGAAGAAAACAGTGAGGCCACTGAAGACCTCAGGATGAAACTCCAGAAAATCCAGATCTCTGAAGTTCCTCCAGCAGCGGTTAACATGGTCAGCGCCAGACGACCAGTGTCTGAATTTGGCGAACTAGAGACATGGCTGACGAGGCAAAATGGGGGCATCAAAGTTCCTCCAAGAACCGAAAGCCTCAAAGAATATCTCTGGAATTGCCACGAGAGAAATGGTGGTAAGCAATGGATGTGTCCAAGGTGTTCGATCATGCTGAATCGAAGGGTCGAAGCCAACTTCGAAAGGGTTCGACGCGAAAGGTGGGAACACCCAGGAAGAGAGCCAAATCCCCTACTACAACTGTACCCAAAGATGGAGGAAAGCTTGGTAGGATTTTTGGTCAGATGCCACAAAGAAAACACTGAAGTTGCTCTCTGCCCATGATGTGGGGCAGTCTATGACGAAATGCTAGCACGATCATTCGAACGTGTGTATTGCTACATGAGTCAAGAAACTCAGGGGTTGCGTCCTAACCTGTATGGTTTCGACATATGGACTCCAACAAAGAGGCCTGATAGCCCACACCCCAGAACTCGAAGGGTAACTTTCAGAATCCCTGCAGATGCGCCAAGGGATAGGTGGGTGCAAGCTGATGCAAGAACCAACAAATGGCGAAGTTGGGACCAAGGTGGTAGAACTGCAATGGCATATAGGAAACAATTTCAAAGACCAAATCGAGAGGCGTATCGATTAGAGAATTATAAAGGAAAAAATCCTATGTCTCGGTCCCAGTGGAGAAGGCATCAGAGAATAAAAAAGGCTCAGAAGGAATACAGGCCAAGAGAAGCTGGAGAATCTAGTAGCAACCAAGTCCCATACCAGGGGGCAAAGTCAAACAAACCTCCGGTGGAACGCAGATTATTCGAAGCTGAAAAACTCTTGGATGAAGAAGAAAAGATGCGTTCAAATTCTTGGAAAGAAGAGGATAGAATGACAAATGATTTTGATTCTGATGGAGTCTCATCTATAAACTTGAATTGCAATGTTGTTTCCATACTCCCTCACGAGTTTAATCAGGAAACTGAAGTAGAAGACTGTGAAGAGGCTGATATCGAAGAAATGACAAAACACAAACCTGTGTGTTACTATGTGCTGAATAATGGTGCAGTAGAAGAACAGAATGCTTTCTTCGAAAGGCCTGATGAGGGTATGCGAAATCATTTGAAGCCACTCTATATCAGGGCTAAGATTGAGAACGTTGGCATTAATAAAGTCCTAGTTGATGGGGGAGCAGCAGTGAACCTAATGCCTCAATACATGCTAAAAAGAATTGGTATGTTCGATACGGATATAAGGCTACATAACATGGTTTTATCTAACTACGAAGGCAAAATAGGACAAACACTGGGAGTTGTTCAAGTCAATTTGACAGTAGGCTCAGTTACCAGGCCAACCATGTTCATGGTTATACCAGCAAAGGCAAACTACAATCTTTTGCTTGGTAGGGAATGGATTCATGGGGTAGCAGCTGTGCCCTCAACAATGCATCAGAGGGTGACAATTTGGAGAGAAGATGGTATAGTGGAGAATATCGAAGGTGATCAGAGTTACTACATGGCTGAGGTCAACCAGGTGAACAAAACCAACTTCGACAGGAACCTGGCAAACATAGGCCCTTGTCATGCTGCAGAAGAAATGTATACCCCAAATAAAAATGCATTGTACTATTTAACTTTACACCCAAATGGATTCTAATGGGATAGAGAGATCATGGATGGTCCACCAGATACAGCACCATTGGAGAATTATCCGACAGTACGGCCAACAGGCTGGGACGATGACATTAATCATGTCTGAGTCTTCGTTCTTCGAAAAGATTTCGGCCTATGTGGCCGAGAACAAAAGGAAGGCGGCTCTCGAAGCCGAACTATCAGATACAAAGATAGATGCAGTTTTAACCAAAGAAGGAATAACAGAATTGGAGATACGTGCGAGTTTCGAACTCCCTGAACACACGGCTCCAGACGAAGAGATCATAAGAGAAGAACCAAACCAAAGGTTGGATGCAATATACGACGAGGAACCTTTGGGGTTCGAAAAAGACCCAATGGCGCCGAATATAAAGATGTTGGCCCAAGATCCACTTGAAGAAGTAAATCTTGGAGACAATGATCAAAAAAGGATAACATATATCAGCGCGAAACTAGAACCAGAATTGAAAGCAACGGTCATCAAAATGCTGAAAGAAAACAGAGATTGTTTTGCTTGGGACTATGATAAGATGCCTGGTCTAGGAAGGGATTTTGTTGAACTAAAATTACCAATAAAAGAAGGGAAGAAGCCCATAAAGCAAACTCCCAGAAGATTCGCGCCAGAGATTCACTCGAAGATTAAAGCAGAGGTCGAAAGACTCTTACGGTGCAAATTTATCCAAACTACAAGGTATGTTGAGTGGATTGCTAATATAGTACCTGTAATTAAAAAGAATGGCTCATTAAGAGTATGCATAGACCTTCGTGACCTTAATGCAGCTACTCCTAAAGACGAGTATCCCATGCCTATAGCAGAAATGCTAGTAGACTCAGCCGCAGGTTTTGAGTATTTGAGCATGTTGGATGGATATTCGGGATACAATCAAATTTTTATAGCAGAAGATGATGTATCCAAGACAGCATTTCGTTGCCCAGGGGCAATAGGCACTTACGAATGGGTTGTGATGCCTTTTGGTTTAAAAAACGCTGGGGCAACTTATCAAAGAGCAATGAATTCTATATTTCATGACTTTATAGAAACATTCATGCAAGTGTATATAGATGACATTGTGGTAAAATCTACCTCGGGTATGAGTCATCTCGATCATCTGAGCCAATCATTCGAAAGAATGAGGAAATATGGCTTGAAGATGAACCCCCTTAAATGTGCTTTCTTTGTGCAGGCAGGTGATTTCTTGGGGTTCGTAGTCCACAAAAAAGGCATAGAAATTAACCAGAACAAGACGAAAGCCATTAGGGAAACCAAGTCCCCATCCACGAAGAAAGAACTACAATCATTATTGGGCAAGATAAATTTCTTAAGGAGATTTATCTCTAACTTGAGTGGACGCACGCAAGCTTTCTCACCTCTACTTCGGCTTAAGCAAGGAAAATTCGAATGGCGTGCTGAACATCAAGAAGCTTTCGATCAGATAAAGCAATACTTGACTTGTCCACCAATTTTGTCTCCCCCAAATGGGAAGAAGCACATGCGCCTATACATTTCAGCATCAGATAAAACAATAGGCAGCATGCTTGCCCAGGAGGATGAGAATGGCATCGAGAGAGCCATTTATTACTTAAGTAGAGTACTCAATGATGCAGAGACTAGATATACTGATATAGAAAAACTCTTCCTTTGTTTGTATTTCTCCTGTATCAAACTTAAGTATTATATAAAGCCAGTTGATGTTTACGTTTCATCTCATTGTGATGTTATTAAACATATGTTATCTAAGCCAATACTACATAGTCGAATTGGCAAATGGGCTTTGGCCCTTACTGAATATTCATTAATATTTCAGCCTCTCAAGGCAATGAAAGGTCAGATTGTGTCAGACTTCATTGTCGACCATGCGGTGGTTGAGAATCATCAGCATTATGTGGACTTAAAACCTTGGAAGTTATACTTCGATGGTTCAACGCATAGAGAGGGTACTGGGGTTGGAATATTGATAATTTCTCCTGATGGAATTCCAACAAAGCTCAAGTTTAAAATCGAAGGTCCATTATGCTCCAACAATGAAGCTGAATACGAAGCATTAATTGCTGGACTTGAGGCTTTGTTAGAATTGGGGGCAACCAGAGTCGAAATTAAAGGAGACTCCGAATTGGTCATCAAACAATTGACAAAGGAGTACAAGTGTATCAAAGAGAGTTTGATCATGTATTTTGTCATCGCAAATAGGCTACTCAGGAAATTCGAATATGTGGAATTAAAACACGTATCAAGGGTGAATAACCAGGAAGCAAACGACTTGGCACAATTAGCTTCAGGATATAAAGTATCAAAAGAAAAGTTGGAGGAATTGATTGAAGTAAGAGGAAGAGCAATGTTTACTAAACTTTCGCCAAGTGATCTAGAGAACTCACAATTGGGTTATGCCAACAAAGAACAATTCGAAGTACTAAATATAGACTCGTTGGCAGACACAGATTGGAGGAGTCCAATTATTAGCTACCTAAAAAACCCTTCGACGGATACAGACAGGAGAATCAAGTATAGAGCATTGTGATATCTTTTGATGGGAAATGAATTATTCAAGAAAACTCCTGAAGGGGTATTGTTGAAATGCTTGGGTGAAGCAGAAGCATATTTGGCTCTGTCGAACGTACATAGTGGGGCATGTGGTGCACATCAAGCAGGGCACAAAATGAAATGGCTCTTGTTTCGTTATGGGATGTATTGGCCTTCGATGTTAAAGGATTGCATAGAGTTTGCGAAAGGGTGCCAAGAGTGCCAAGAACATGCAGGTATCCAACACGCTCCAGCAAACGAATTAAGTACGATAGTAAAACCATGGCCTTTCAGGGGATGGGCATTAGATTTGATTGGAGAAATTCACCCCAAGTCATCTAAAGGTCAAAGGTACATTTTGGTAGGAATAAACTATTTCACAAAATGGGTCGAAGCAATACCACTGGCAAATGTGGATCAAGAGGCTGTGATTGAGTTTATTCAAAAACACATTATATATAGGTTTGGAATCCCAGAAAGTATAACAACTGATCAGGGATCAGTCTTTACTGGACAAAAAATGCAAGACTTTGCCAGAGAAATAGGTTTCAAGTTATTTACTTCTACACCTTATTACGCCCAAGCAAATGGACAGGTTGAAGCAGCAAACAAAATAATAATTGGCCTTATTAAGAAACATGTGGGAAAGAAACCTAAGAATTGGCATAAGACTTTAGATCAAGCGCTCTGGGCTTGTCGGACATCTCCAAAAGAAGCCACAAATACAACTCCTTTCCAGTTGACGTTTGGACATGATGCAGTACTCCCAATTGAGATATGTTTGCAATCGGTAAGAATACAAAGACAAGCAGACATTCCTCCCAACGTATACTGGGAGTTAATGATGAATGAGTTAGTAGATTTGGACGAAGACAGACTTCGGGCACTGGAAATGATAAAAAGGCAAAAGGAAAGAGTGTCTAGAGCATATAATAAAAAGGTGAAAGGTAAAACTTTTGTTAATAATGACTTAGTTTGGAAAGTTATTTTACCTATAGATCGAAAGAATCAGGCACTTGGTAAATGGTCCCCACATTGGGAAGGACCCTTCCGAATCTTGAAAGTATTCTCGAACAATGCTTACGAAATTGAAGAATTAGCAGAAGATCGTAGGATCTTAAGAGTAAACGGGAAATATTTGAAGAGATATAAACCAAGTATGTACGAAGTAAGGATTGCAAAAACGTAGATACTCAGGGTACTACGAAAAGCCAAAATGGTCAGGCATGTGTCAAAACATATACGCTACATTGATCAAAATGGCTTTGCGATCAGAATAAATTTTAAATGGAAGGAAAAGAGTCTAAGGAGACACCAAAAGTGTTTTTCATTTAAAAGCATGGAAGTACATGCATTACAAGGGATCCAAAGAACAGGATCCAAGATTACAAAAAAAAAAAAGAGAAAAAAAGGGGCATATAAATAAAGAAAAAAACCCTAAGGAAAAAACTAGCTAGTTGATCCTTTGGTCCAAGCCTTCCAAGGACAGCACAGGCGAAGGTTCAGCTTCGAACATATCCCTGGCTCCAGAGCCACGCATCCGCCTCACTACACCTTTCTTCAGGAAAATGTAACTGAGGACTTGTCGCACGCTCGCGAAAAATGAACAGAGTCGCCACCAATATATTTATCCCATAAGGGAAAGGAATATCAGAAAACCTAACAAAGGAAGGAACAGGGTCTTGCGACCAGAGAATCAAGGTACGGGAGTCGGTTACGCGAGGGGAAGGTATTAGCACCCCTCGCGCCCATCGTACTCGATGGTATCCACCTATGTTTGTTTCTATCTAAAGGGTGTATAACTATGTCTATGTCTAAATGCGAAATGAATGCAAAATGTAGGGAAAAGAAGAATTGTACTCGCACGGGCCCTACCCCGCTGCCTACGTATCCTTTTCAGGAATCAGAGTTACCGTAGCTCGGCTCACGATTTTCTGTTTGTTTTTGTGTTTTTTAGTTGGGCGGCGTTAACGTTCGCGCTCTTGCATAAGGGATCGCCTAGGATGCGTACGAGCGGAAATAACGGTGCCCTTAGGTGCCAACAAGGCAAAAGAAAAAGGAATGATTGGTTTGTGTCTTTTAGGGTAATTCCATGATGACGAGAACCTTCTACAAGGTCTCGCATCACTTCCTCACTTTTGTTTTAAGTCTGAACATTTATTAGGTTTTTTGAAGTGTTTTTGGTTGGTGTTTTTTATGGGGATTTTAATTTGTGACTTAGATCATACCAAAAGAATTTTGTTTTGCAAATTTAGAGAAAGCACATCGAGGCCTACGCCACAATCGTTTCTCTAAATAGCGGTTAAGAAATACATCGAGGCTTCACACCTCAACCATTTCTTCTCCGCTAAGTAGGAAAGAACATACATCGAGGCCTACGCCTCAATCATTTCTTTCCTACCATGAAATAAAGCAACGGTATGATCTTCATCGATTTTTATTAAGTATTTTAAAAGTTGAAAAGAAAAAGAATGAAAGAAGGGAACTATCTCTAAATTCTAGTCTAAGTTGTCCTATTCTAAGTCTAATGTTAACATGGAGTCTAAAATAGGCAAAAAATATGGCCAAAGTCAAGTAACAAAGTCACACAAAAATCATACCAAAATTAACACGTAAATGATACAAAAGCAATCCAAACATTGGTGCAAAATTAAACTAAAAAATACTACTATTTTTATATTGATTTTTATGGGAGAAATTGAATTACAAGTCAAGCGAAAAAAACTAAAACAAATAGCCTAAAACTAATATTTTTTAGTGATTATTATTATATGTCAAAACATGTATTTAAGTCTCAAAATGATAGTGGAAAAATTAGTGCGTTATCACCTAAAAGAAATTGGTAAAGAGCTAAGTAAAGTCTAAATCTACTAATTAAAATAAAATGAAATCAGGGGGTACAAAATGAATTGGATGGTGTAAATAGCAATGGGCGCAGGGCCCAGATCTGGCCCAAAAGACATTTTTTGTATAGTTTTTGTTCAGCAAAAGAAAGTGTCATGGGCCAAGGGAGGTGCGGTTAACAGAAGGCCCGAGAGGTGTCTTTGTTCATGGATTTTTGTACACAATGAGAAAGGAGTACATGGGCTCAATGGGGGTGTAAGGAGTAATTCGTGAGAAAGCCCGATCTTGTTTGTGTGCTTAATCCATTTTTTATGCAGTATCAATTTCAATCAATCCACAATAATCAATAAAAATGAAAAAAAGATTAGAGTGAGAGGGAAATAAATAAAAACGAAATTGGGAATCTAGGGTTACTTGTTTGTGCCGATTCAACTTCTCTTTCTCCCTTCTCACGAGCTCTCGACGGCGACTCACCGAAGCTTTGACGGCGCGCGGCGGAAGATGTCAACCTTCTCCGATTCTCCGTCTCCTCTCCTCTCGTTCTCGTTCCCTTTCACTCGCTCAAGAACTCGTTTCAATCCTTCTCAGTTTTTCTTCGTCTCAACCTCTCGCGCTTCAAACTCCCTCCATCTCGATCTGAACCCGGAGAACACCAGCTCAAGGCAATCGGAGATTCGTATAGTGCGTTTATCCCGTTGAAACTGATGCGCAAAAAGGTTGATGTTGTTGCGAAATCGGCGGTGCAAAGTGAAGAAGAGAATCGTGATTGTTATTGATGAAATTGTTGATTCTCGGTGCGATTGAAGCGAGGTCACAGCCAGGGTTGAATGAAGATTGGGAAATGGTGAACCGTGAATGAAGAGAGGACCGGTCTTTGAGAATGAAGAGGTGAGTCCCGACTGATTCTTGTTATCGCTTTCCTCTTCCCCTTCTTCTTCTCTGTTCTGTAGTTCTCTGTATTGATGGTGATGTTACATTCGTGATGCGCTGTAGTGTGATGATGATTGAAGCGTATTGAGTGGAGACGATTCTTGATAGGGATGAAGGTTGTCAATTGTTCAGAGCAGAGAAGATTGGTCAGGAATGATGAAGATTGGAGATGAGGATGAAAAATGGAAGAAGAATGAGGAAGAGTGGATGAAGAGGTTCTGTTATGTAGTTGAGGTGAAGGTTGTTGGTGATTGATGAAGAGGATGAAGGTGTGTAGAGATTGATGAAGATGAATGAGAGGAGAATGTGAGAGTGAAGGTTTGAATTATGGAGGGAGTAGAAGTTATATAGAGATTGAGAGTGATTGAGGGCCCTAGGATCTGAAATTCGGTTATGAGATGGAGGGTGGGGATTGAAGTTTGTTTTTGAGTTAGTTTTGATTCTGTTAAGTTAGTTAAGTGGTTAGGGTGGTGGTTAGGAATCTGTTATGAATCGGTTAGGTTTGTAACTGAATTTGTAACTAGGTTGTTAGTTTCTGTTATAGGTTTTGTTAGGAGGTTAGGGTAGTAGCTTCCGTTAAAAACAGTTAGGGAAATTAGTTAGGTGATTAGAAGCTGCTGACTTGAACTCTGTTTTTTGTTAAGAGTCAGTAGGTTAGTTATATGTCATGGTTTGTAGTGAATTTGAACATGAGATGGTATGGGCATGGTTTATTTCTTTGAACTTTTGTCAACTGTGAAACTATACTGCCCTGATGATTGCGTAGATGGATGGTTGTGTTTGTTATTGGAAATTTCGTTTGACAGTTTCTTTGATTTTTTTTTGGTTCGGTTTTGGTGATTTTCTGAACAATTATGAAGTGCTATGAAGTGCTATAGGAATTGAAGTATTTCATGCAGGTAGAAAAAGCTAATGGAAAACCTGTTAGAAACAATAGGAGTATAATGTGACAACTAGGTTAGGAATTTGAATTGTTTTTGCTTGTTGAATTGTGCGGGGAGTTTTTTGATGCTTTGCCTTGAGACTGTTACTGTTAGTTAATAAACAGTTAGGCTGGAAATTGATGAGGTTAATGGAAGAGTGTTGGATAGTTCGAGATAGGTAACAATTAAGTAAAAGGCTGTTTTGAATTGTGTTATGATGGTTCTGTTTGGCTGTATATGTACAGGATGTTGCCATGACATTTGTTCTGACTGTGTGTGTTTGGTTTGTTTGGCCGCCTTGGTTTCTTTATGTGCAGGTGTGGCATTGATTTTAACAAGGCATATCAAAGTGAAATGCACCATTGCTTGGACAACAAGAAAATACCTATCAACATGGTACAAGTGAGATGGATTTAAAGAATCGGGGAAGAAGATAGAATTTTAGGAAGTGTTGCATTTTCCATGTAATTCTCTTTGCACTTGCAATGAGTCGGACATGGACTTCAAACTGTACTTCGCATTGGCTTTTGAATGTAGCTTGTAATTGGCTTGTATTGTCTTGTAATGAAATTTGCCCCTTTTGTAATAATTCTCTTCCAATTCAAACTTTGAAATTTATTTTCTATTTGCTTTGAATTGTAATCCAAGCCTTTGGTCAAAGCTCAAAAGTTCTGGTCAAAAGCCAATTGTCCTTATTTTGTACATTTTCTTGTAAATCTTCCATTTTCATTTGGTGACCCCGTATTGAAACGACTCCCATATTGATTTTGAAGCAACACATGACAAGCTATCACTTTGGATTCAAAATTGCATTTCCCTCCTAAATGTTCAAATGAATCTTCATATATTTCTTTCAATTTGCAACTTGAACAAGAGTCATAAAACAAGAACCCAGGGTGATTCATTATGAACTTCAGTAACAAAGTTGACCGTCCATGGTTGACTTTGACTAAGAGTTGAAATTTTGCCAAATGTCTTTAACAATTGAAAGTGGCCCAATACCTTCTTCAAACGAATGAATACACACCCTTTTGGCGAAGCTTCGAACGAATAGCTTGTATTCCCAGTAATCAAATGAACCAAACTTGGAATCGGAGGATAAACCAGATGACACCCTGCATGAAGTATGAACTTTAAGCCATATGAAACCTCAACTCTATTTACAACCTCGATCCCCTTGCAAAGCTTATTGATTAATGATGTATGTTATGTTAATGTCCTAGTGAAAAGATGATGCATATGAAATGAGAAGCCTAGGCCAGTTAGAAATAAAAGGATAGGACAAATTTGGGGTATGACAGCTGCCCCTATTTAATCGTCTTAAACCTGAAGGTGAGATTGGCGCTAGCCTTTCGAACATTCAAGGTAGAAGAAGATTAAATATCAAAGTACCCGAAATTTGTCCTGAAGAGAGGATAGTGTAAATGTTATCTTTATTTTTTTATTTCGATATCTGCTGGGGAAAGAGAAATTTTTGTTTTTCTGGTGGAAAGGTTTATGGTGTGTAATGGTTGAATGGGAAAAGAAAATAATGATTTGCTGGGGATTGGGAATTGGTTTTACGGTGAGAAATTATGGATGAATGGTGGTTGCCAGGCGAGAACTGACTTCACCGTGAGAGAGGGTTGAAAATGATGGAAAGGATTTACCAGGGCAGGGACTGGAATTTGAAAATGTTTGCCAGGGCGAGAACTGGACTTTGAAAAAGTTTGCCAGGGCGAGAACTGGACTTTGAAAAAGTTTGCCAGGGCGAGAACTGGACTTTGAAAAAGTTTGCCAGGGCGAGAACTGGACTTTGAAAAAGTTTGCCAGGGCGAGAACTGGACTTTGAAAAAGTTTGCCAGGGCGAGAACTGGACTTTGAAAAAGTTTGCTAGGGCGAGAACTGGACTTTGAAAAAGTTTGCCAAGGCGGGAATTGGGCTTTGAAAAAGTTTGCCAGGGCGAGAACTGGACTTTGAAAAAGTTTGCCAGGGCGAGAACTGGACTTTGAAAAAGTTTGCCAGGGCGAGAACTGGACTTTGAAAAAGTTTGCCAGGGCGAGAACTGGACTTTGAAAAAGTTTGCCAGGGCGAGAACTGGACTTTGAAAAAGTTTGCCAGGGCGAGAACTGGACTTTGAAAAAGTTTGCCAAGGCGGGAATTGGGCTTTGAAAAAGTTTGCCAGGGCGAGAACTGGACTTTGAAAAAGTTTGCCAAGGCGGGAATTGGCCTTGAAAAAGTTTGCCAGGGCGGGAACTGGGCTTTGAAAAAGTTTGCCAGGGCGAGAACTGGACTTTGAAAAAGTTTGCCAAGGCGGGAATTGGGCTTTGAAAAAGTTTGCCAGGGCGGGAACTGGGCTTTGAAAAAGTTTGCCAGGGCGAGAACTGGACTTTGAAAAAGTTTGCCAAGGCGGGAATTGGGCTTTGAAAAAGTTTGCCAGGGCGGGAACTGGACTTTGAAAAAGTTTGCCAAGGCGGGAATTGGGCTTTGAGGAATGATTACCAGGACGGGAACTGGGGTTTGAGGAGATTTGTGATGTAGTAGCAGATATCAATCAGAGTTTGTAAGGACAATTTTTTTATGTGGGGAAGTATCATCGTCTTGATTGAGTGATAATTTGTCTTATCTGGCTTATGCTTTGTATGCATGTTTGAATTTTTCTATGGCGTAATGATCCACTTTGATGGATATGCTACGCTTTTGAGGATGCAATGTCATATGCAATGGATTCTATATGTAAAGTGCCAAATAAAGGCGTTAGCATGATTATTGGGGTCCGTTGCTTGTGGTCTTGAGCTATCAATATGAATCGGTGTTGGAAAACCTACAGTACCAAAGATTATTGGCAACTACCTTGAGGGTTGGAATGTAGCTCTGTTGGGGAGGAAGTGACTTCATCTAACTTTCCCTACATCTTGAATTGCTTGGGGATGGTGAGCTTGAGGAGATTCCCTCGATTCGCCATGTTGAGGATGAGAACTTCAGAAGAGGAGACCAGGTCGGGGGAATGGGACAAATCCCATGAGAAATAAACTCATGTGCTTGGAGAGAAACCATGGTTCCAGGAGAAATAAACTCCTATGATCGGGGAGAAGGCAATAAAACTCAGAAGATTGTGCCCCAAGCTTCGTGAACTACGAGGGAATTTGCCCCAAAGGATCCTTGGAGAGATTTGTCAAATCTTGACGTAACTGCCCCAGATTGGTTGAACTCAAGAGAGATTCCTCGACTTGATTTCCCCAGATATGCTGAATTTGAGAGGTCGAACCTCGATTTAATTGCCCCAGATTGACCAACAGTGAATGGATGCTTCAGTTGACAGAGTTTTTACACAACTCGCCCCTTAGAGTAATGAGTCTTTGAAGTGAATGGCTCATGGAATCGATCAACTTTTTCTGCAGTTGTTCATTGTTGGATCTTCCTTGATGTCAAGTGTCTATTCACAAGTAAAAGATATTTGTTTTGAAGATGCTAATATTAATGCAATGCTTATGCTAGCTTCGAAATCAAAGTTATTAAAACAAAGTTGTGACATTCAGTGTTTGAATTATTTGTCATATCGATATCAGCATAAATGGTAAGCAAACATCTAGGAGTCAGTTTTTCACAGCTTGCTTTTGAAATAAACCCTGCTTCAATTAGGTCTTTTAAGGGTTGTAACGTGGTCTGGTTCACGGTTTTAGAAAGAAAGGATTTAAGGCTCGAAGTCTAACCTAACCCACCCATTCTTCGTGATGTTCTCCAGTCCTAAGTTCAGCTTAACCTGATACGAGCGTTCATCCTTCAATAGGAGTTTGAGATGATTGAAGAATTAATGAAGTATTTGGACACGACAGTCACTTTACCTTTCATTTTTGGTGTCTGATCACCCGACTTTGTTCTTTTGATGAGGATCTTTATTTTGTAATCCTTGTTTTTCGCTTCTGCTTTTTTGTTTCCCTAACTTTTGCCTGGACAAATTCTTTTGAATTTTATTTTGGAGTCCAGCGGGATGCCCTAATTTTTGCCTAAGTCACTTGTTTTCAAGTTGTTGACTTAGCGGGCTCTTTTTTTTTTTATTCACCTCTCTTTTTTTTTTTTTGACAAGTCGTGTGATCCTGAATCTTCGATTTGTGGGAGGTAATTGTGACTGCCTCATTCTTTGATTGATGGGGGATTACCATTGTGGTATTGACTTTCCTCAATCTTTTTAAAGATAACCATTGTTGTATCCTTGGATGCACACTCCTGATGAATTTTGATTGCTCGATCAGGTTAATTGAACGCTACCCTGCCCCTGGGTTAAATGTGAGGGTTTTTTTTTGTATAGAAAAGAAACTCCTACTTCAAGGCTCAAAGGGGTTAACGAGGGTTGCACTCCCTTATATCTCCAGTGTTTGGGGATTTGAAACAATGCCTGTACATCCTCAGCGGGGTTTTATTCAAAAACCCACAATTAGAGATTTTGCGTTTTTATTTTTTCATCATTCTCCTTTTGATATTTTTTGCTTAATCATGAGTTTGATATCGATAGACAAAAAGATATGAGTGAACACGAATGGATTGATTCGAAACTAGCATATGCAATGCAATTTTATTTTTATTAAAAACAAACAAGTTTTACATGGAAGAAACATTTAACAAAACAAGGAAAATTACAAATGAAAATGCAGAAATGAATTGATGATTGCCATAGTTGAGGAGGCTTGACTCCGTCTGGACTTGTTGATCTTGAATACTTTCTGCAGTTCTTTCCAAACACTTCAGATTACTTCAAAAGAAAACTCCAACAAAGTCACCCAAGAGATGTAATTTTTTTGCCTTACTTTAGGGATTCGAGCAATGCGAGTGATGCAATGCTCAAGATAAGAGTACGTCTTGCTTATCCCTCGTGCGGGAGCCCCAAGCATAGTTGCTAGAGTGGTAATCACCATCAAACATGGAGAAACCTTGCATGGCCGTCAAACTTAGAAAAGCTATATGTTGTGAGGAAAGAATTTGTTGATTCTGGAGACTTTCTGAAATCTAGGCATTTATTCGAGCAAAGGAATTCCATTCACCCATATGTTTCCTTCTTGAAGGGTTATATGCCTCCCATCAATCAAATGTTGTACTTTGGCTTTGAAAGCATTGCAGTCCTCAGTTGAGTGCCCCATTGATCCAGCGTGATATCCACATTGCACATTAGGGTCATACCCAGGTGGAAACGGTTGTGGTGGAGGCTTTAGAGATTTGGGAACCACCAATGAGCTTTGAACTAGATATGGAAGAAGTTTAGTGTATGTCATAGGAATCTGGTCCAAAGGAGCATTTCTTCGTTCCAAATTACTTCTAGGTTGGCGTTGATTCGGATGACCTTGTTGATGTGGAGCACATTGCTTTTGTGGCAGATACTGAACCGGCTGTTGTTGGACCATCTGGGGTTGTTGATTGATAGTGGTGGCAAAGGCTTGTGGAATATATTGGCCAGGAGAAACTAGTACCATCTGATAGTTAGGAACCTGAACCTGAGGATAAGCAGGGATTTCCTCTTCTGCGATCTCAGAAACTGCATTTATTTCACTTTTCTCTTCTTCTGTGAGTTCAGAAACATAAGCAATATCCTGAATCTTACCCATCTTTAAGGCGTTTTCAATTCGTTCTCCTACGACAACCAAATTTGAAAATTCAGAGGAAGCACATCCAACCATCATGTTCAAATAAGGATCTTTCAAGGTATTCATGAACATGTCTACAAGCTCTCGTTCCAAAAGAGGAGGTTGGACTCTGGAAGCTAATTCTCTCCATCTTTGTGCATACTCTTTGAAAGACTCATCAACCTTTTGAGTTGAACTTTGGAGTTGTAGTCTAGTAGGAGCCATGTCACTATTATACTTGTAATGCTTTAGAAAAGCCTCTGCTAGTTCATCCCATGTACGGACACGGGTTCGTTCGAGTCGTGTATACCATTCAAGAGATGCCCCACTTAGGCTATCCTGAAAGAAATGCATTAGAAGCTTGTCATTTTCTGCATACGGAGCCATCTTGTTACAGAATGCCTTGATGTGACTCATCGGACAAGTAGTACCCTTGTATTTCTCAAAACTGGGGACTTTGAATTTAGCAGGAATCTTGATATCAGGCACTAGGCACAAATCAATAGCATTTAAACCGGAGGAGCTTCGACCTTCTAAAGCTTTCAATCTTTCTTCCAGGAGATGGAATTTTTTCTCATTTTCCTCGATTGGGAACTTGAAAGCTTCGAGTTCAGAATCGTTCTCATGATGTGAATCCTCCTTATTTGGAACTTCCACGGGCACAGGTTTTGATCCCCCATTAGCAACAGTGGTCGGAGTATCATTGATCAACTTTACAACACTTTGTCTGAGCTCTTCTTGCCCCTGAACAACAACATTGAGAGTCTCCAAGAGTTGGGTCATCCTCTCCCCCATAGTATCCATGTCCTTACGAAGTTCCGCCTGATTTTGTTCAAGACGGTCCATGATTCTCCTCTGATTAATCCTTGTATGATACGGATGTAGGGAAGTCAGCTTTGATGATGAAGCAGAAATCTAAATTGACAGGGACCCCAATTAGCTTCTGATGTGGAACCATGACATGCAATATGATATGAATGCAATGTTTCATTTGTGGAGAACCATAAAGTCTTTTCACATACTTTTACTTCCTTTTTTGAAATCAAAGCTTTATTTCGTATAGATTATCTTTTCTTTTTTCCTTTTTTCCTTTTTTCCTTTTCTGGTTTCCTTTTTCTTTTTTTTTTTGGAAATAGACTTTAGGATCCCCCATAAATGAAGTGGATACAACAATGATGTTATGCAATGCAACAGCATGGGATCAAGGTCCATATAATCTTAGTAACCACTGTGCAATCCTCTGAATAACTGATGTAGGTCAGATGTCGTGAGATCAAAGGTCCGACACCTTTTTGAATACCAGGAGAACCAATAGTCACCAACAGAACGGAATAGTCACCAACGGTACCTGTCATGTATATCCCTCCCCACTCACGGGTGTAGTCTAGGTCAGGGTAGGTCAAAATGGCAACCAGCGTTATCAGTCCTCCTGAGGCACCAATGTTGTTGCATCTACATGCCAACAATGATACCCCATTTGGACCTCGACTGGGCGTGGGTCTCATGATCGCACTAGACAAGACCTGACATCTCATCGGCGTCATGACTATCCACTCTATCCTAGGTATCCTATGTGTCACTCTGGCCTGGGTATTGGGCCTTTTACCTCATAGAACATCCCACCCAACCTGCAAAACAGAACAGAAGACCCCAAGGAACACAGAATATAATCCATATGCATGATGTGCAAACAGAAATAAACATGATATGCAAGCAGAAAAATAAACATGCAAACATATATACAAGGTATAGACATAAAAACAAATAAACACCCAGTAAATAAACAAACAAACGCAGGCTAGGATCGACTCGCCAAGGATGGACCAGCAACAGGTCTAGCAACATCCCCAACAGAGTTGCCAGCTGTCGCACGCTCGCGAAAAATGAACAGAGTCGCCACCAATATATTTATCCCATAAGGGAAAGGAATATCAGAAAACCTAACAAAGGAAGGAACAGGGTCTTGCGACCAGAGAATCAAGGTACGGGAGTCGGTTACGCGAGGGGAAGGTATTAGCACCCCTCGCGCCCATCGTACTCGATGGTATCCACCTATGTTTGTTTCTATCTAAAGGGTGTATAACTATGTCTATGTCTAAATGCGAAATGAATGCAAAATGTAGGGAAAAGAAGAATTGTACTCGCACGGGCCCTACCCCGCTGCCTACGTATCCTTTTCAGGAATCAGAGTTACCGTAGCTCGGCTCACGATTTTCTGTTTGTTTTTGTGTTTTTTAGTTGGGCGGCGTTAACGTTCGCGCTCTTGCATAAGGGATCGCCTAGGATGCGTACGAGCGGAAATAACGGTGCCCTTAGGTGCCAACAAGGCAAAAGAAAAAGGAATGATTGGTTTGTGTCTTTTAGGGTAATTCCATGATGACGAGAACCTTCTACAAGGTCTCGCATCACTTCCTCACTTTTGTTTTAAGTCTGAACATTTATTAGGTTTTTTGAAGTGTTTTTGGTTGGTGTTTTTTATGGGGATTTTAATTTGTGACTTAGATCATACCAAAAGAATTTTGTTTTGCAAATTTAGAGAAAGCACATCGAGGCCTACGCCACAATCGTTTCTCTAAATAGCGGTTAAGAAATACATCGAGGCTTCACACCTCAACCATTTCTTCTCCGCTAAGTAGGAAAGAACATACATCGAGGCCTACGCCTCAATCATTTCTTTCCTACCATGAAATAAAGCAACGGTATGATCTTCATCGATTTTTATTAAGTATTTTAAAAGTTGAAAAGAAAAAGAATGAAAGAAGGGAACTATCTCTAAATTCTAGTCTAAGTTGTCCTATTCTAAGTCTAATGTTAACATGGAGTCTAAAATAGGCAAAAAATATGGCCAAAGTCAAGTAACAAAGTCACACAAAAATCATACCAAAATTAACACGTAAATGATACAAAAGCAATCCAAACATTGGTGCAAAATTAAACTAAAAAATACTACTATTTTTATATTGATTTTTATGGGAGAAATTGAATTACAAGTCAAGCGAAAAAAACTAAAACAAATAGCCTAAAACTAATATTTTTTAGTGATTATTATTATATGTCAAAACATGTATTTAAGTCTCAAAATGATAGTGGAAAAATTAGTGCGTTATCACCTAAAAGAAATTGGTAAAGAGCTAAGTAAAGTCTAAATCTACTAATTAAAATAAAATGAAATCAGGGGGTACAAAATGAATTGGATGGTGTAAATAGCAATGGGCGCAGGGCCCAGATCTGGCCCAAAAGACATTTTTTGTATAGTTTTTGTTCAGCAAAAGAAAGTGTCATGGGCCAAGGGAGGTGCGGTTAACAGAAGGCCCGAGAGGTGTCTTTGTTCATGGATTTTTGTACACAATGAGAAAGGAGTACATGGGCTCAATGGGGGTGTAAGGAGTAATTCGTGAGAAAGCCCGATCTTGTTTGTGTGCTTAATCCATTTTTTATGCAGTATCAATTTCAATCAATCCACAATAATCAATAAAAATGAAAAAAAGATTAGAGTGAGAGGGAAATAAATAAAAACGAAATTGGGAATCTAGGGTTACTTGTTTGTGCCGATTCAACTTCTCTTTCTCCCTTCTCACGAGCTCTCGACGGCGACTCACCGAAGCTTTGACGGCGCGCGGCGGAAGATGTCAACCTTCTCCGATTCTCCGTCTCCTCTCCTCTCGTTCTCGTTCCCTTTCACTCGCTCAAGAACTCGTTTCAATCCTTCTCAGTTTTTCTTCGTCTCAACCTCTCGCGCTTCAAACTCCCTCCATCTCGATCTGAACCCGGAGAACACCAGCTCAAGGCAATCGGAGATTCGTATAGTGCGTTTATCCCGTTGAAACTGATGCGCAAAAAGGTTGATGTTGTTGCGAAATCGGCGGTGCAAAGTGAAGAAGAGAATCGTGATTGTTATTGATGAAATTGTTGATTCTCGGTGCGATTGAAGCGAGGTCACAGCCAGGGTTGAATGAAGATTGGGAAATGGTGAACCGTGAATGAAGAGAGGACCGGTCTTTGAGAATGAAGAGGTGAGTCCCGACTGATTCTTGTTATCGCTTTCCTCTTCCCCTTCTTCTTCTCTGTTCTGTAGTTCTCTGTATTGATGGTGATGTTACATTCCTGATGCGCTGTAGTGTGATGATGATTGAAGCGTATTGAGTGGAGACGATTCTTGATAGGGATGAAGGTTGTCAATTGTTCAGAGCAGAGAAGATTGGTCAGGAATGATGAAGATTGGAGATGAGGATGAAAAATGGAAGAAGAATGAGGAAGAGTGGATGAAGAGGTTCTGTTATGTAGTTGAGGTGAAGGTTGTTGGTGATTGATGAAGAGGATGAAGGTGTGTAGAGATTGATGAAGATGAATGAGAGGAGAATGTGAGAGTGAAGGTTTGAATTATGGAGGGAGTAGAAGTTATATAGAGATTGAGAGTGATTGAGGGCCCTAGGATCTGAAATTCGGTTATGAGATGGAGGGTGGGGATTGAAGTTTGTTTTTGAGTTAGTTTTGATTCTGTTAAGTTAGTTAAGTGGTTAGGGTGGTGGTTAGGAATCTGTTATGAATCGGTTAGGTTTGTAACTGAATTTGTAACTAGGTTGTTAGTTTCTGTTATAGGTTTTGTTAGGAGGTTAGGGTAGTAGCTTCCGTTAAAAACAGTTAGGGAAATTAGTTAGGTGATTAGGAGCTGCTGACTTGAACTCTGTTTTCTGTTAAGAGTCAGTAGGTTAGTTATATGTCATGGTTTGTAGTGAATTTGAACATGAGATGGTATGGGCATGGTTTATTTCTTTGAACTTTTGTCAACTGTGAAACTATACTGCCCTGATGATTGCGTAGATGGATGGTTGTGTTTGTTATTGGAAATTTCGTTTGACAGTTTCTTTGATTTTTTTTTGGTTCGGTTTTGGTGATTTTCTGAACAATTATGAAGTGCTATGAAGTGCTATAGGAATTGAAGTATTTCATGCAGGTAGAAAAAGCTAATGGAAAACCTGTTAGAAACAATAGGAGTATAATGTGACAACTAGGTTAGGAATTTGAATTGTTTTTGCTTGTTGAATTGTGCGGGGAGTTTTTTGATGCTTTGCCTTGAGACTGTTACTGTTAGTTAATAAACAGTTAGGCTGGAAATTGATGAGGTTAATGGAAGAGTGTTGGATAGTTCGAGATAGGTAACAATTAAGTAAAAGGCTGTTTTGAATTGTGTTATGATGGTTCTGTTTGGCTGTATATGTACAGGATGTTGCCATGACATTTGTTCTGACTGTGTGTGTTTGGTTTGTTTGGCCGCCTTGGTTTCTTTATGTGCAGGTGTGGCATTGATTTTAACAAGGCATATCAAAGTGAAATGCACCATTGCTTGGACAACAAGAAAATACCTATCAACATGGTACAAGTGAGATGGATTTAAAGAATCGGGGAAGAAGATAGAATTTTAGGAAGTGTTGCATTTTCCATGTAATTCTCTTTGCACTTGCAATGAGTCGGACATGGACTGTTCGCATTGGCTTTTGAATGTAGCTTGTAATTGGCTTGTATTGTCTTGTAATGAAATTTGCCCCTTTTGTAATAATTCTCTTCCAATTCAAACTTTGAAATTTATTTTCTATTTGCTTTGAATTGTAATCCAAGCCTTTGGTCAAAGCTCAAAAGTTCTGGTCAAAAGCCAATTGTCCTTATTTTGTACATTTTCTTGTAAATCTTCCATTTTCATTTGGTGACCCCGTATTGAAACGACTCCCATATTGATTTTGAAGCAACACATGACAAGCTATCACTTTGGATTCAAAATTGCATTTCCCTCCTAAATGTTCAAATGAATCTTCATATATTTCTTTCAATTTGCAACTTGAACAAGAGTCATAAAACAAGAACCCAGGGTGATTCATTATGAACTTCAGTAACAAAGTTGACCGTCCATGGTTGACTTTGACTAAGAGTTGAAATTTTGCCAAATGTCTTTAACAATTGAAAGTGGCCCAATACCTTCTTCAAACGAATGAATACACACCCTTTTGGCGAAGCTTCGAACGAATAGCTTGTATTCCCAGTAATCAAATGAACCAAACTTGGAATCGGAGGATAAACCAGATGACACCCTGCATGAAGTATGAACTTTAAGCCATATGAAACCTCAACTCTATTTACAACCTCGATCCCCTTGCAAAGCTTATTGATTAATGATGTATGTTATGTTAATGTCCTAGTGAAAAGATGATGCATATGAAATGAGAAGCCTAGGCCAGTTAGAAATAAAAGGATAGGACAAATTTGGGGTATGACAGGACTCTCCCGTAGGGAAGACAAGTCACACTCCCTCGACGGTCAACACCGATAGAGACAGCTTTAACAAGTCCTTTAAAGATCATTAAAGGAATGTTAATTTTCCTCCCTCGAAGACCACAGAGGATGAACTCCAAGTCTTCAACCATGATGTTGTTTTCATCGATCCGCCGAGGTTGGAAGTTCCCCACGAGCATCTGGTGCCAGATCCTGATGACTTTGGCACTGAAGCGATCATTGTCCATAAGAGTTCTCAACATGAGATGAGTAGTCATGCTGAAACTGTTGTCATCAAAAGTTTCACCTGAGTTATTGCATCTTATTAGGTTGGCAATAGTGGTGGGAGTGATGCTGAGACGAGCGTGTCGAATTTCAGAATCAATGGTAGCCCTACCTTCAGGATCTATGCGTAAAGACGCATTCATCCAGAATTCTGCCACCATGTTGGGGTAAATAGCACCCTCCAAGACTTCTTCAAAATAGAAGTCCAGTTCTTGGTTGACAAAGAGGTTTTCGATGTTGATAAAATGACGAACAAGTTCATCCTCAGAGAGTCTGAACTCGCCTCTGATGAGGGCTTTGATGTCGTTAAAGAAGAGAGTTTCAGCCATTGCAAGATAAGAAAGGTGTTCTGAGAGAGAAGTTGTGTGTTTTCTTTTTCTGTGTTTGGTTTGGAGAGAAAGCGCATGAATGAAGAAATGAAGACAATATTTGACCCTTTATATAGACTGGGAATACTGAAGGGTGGTTTTTAATTGTTAATGAGTGATTGGACTGCGGTTGGTTTTCCAAAGAAAGAAGTTATGGCTTCCGCCGTTTCCCGCCCTTGGAAGTTGAGAAGTAATCATGAAACTGATGCACGCACGTCTTAAACCGACGTTTTGGAGAAAGTGACGTCACTGTTTAATAATGATTATGGCTAGAGAAGGGGAAACGTCAAGTCTAGAGGCAAGGATGCTGCGAAAGATGTTCAGGTTCTACACGTTGCATTAAATAAAAAGCACTGTAGAGAATCTAAAGATATATTTTGGCAGAAATGTTTAGATTCGCTAAAAGTAATGCTGGCAAACATTATAGATATAAATGGGAGTCAAGCATACAAATATTATGAGTCTACAGTAGTTTCGATTACAAAACAAAGGTGCAACAAGTAACAGGACTGAAAACATCTAGTTAAAATCCTTAGGGAGATCCGTTTTGATCTTCAAGTATTGAGTCTCCCACGAAGACATGCGAAGCTCAATTAGTGCCCGTTGTTTCTTCAATCTTTCGATTTCTGGCACTAATTTTTGTGCAGTCTCGAAATGTCTAATTCCCGACTGCACCACTTCGAGCAAATCTTGTTGGTTAGATTTTTGTATGGCTGTCTGACAACGTTCAGCTTCTTTTATCTTGTCCTCGAGTGCCTTTATCTCTTGTTTCCAGGAGTTGATGTTCTTCTCATAATCATCAAAGGCCTTCTGATTTTCTGAATGTTTAAGCTTGAGGGCCTCACCTTGTTTCGTTGCGTCCACAGCAGAGTTCCATGAAGAGTCATGAGAGGCCATTGTCTCAGATAGCTCTTTTTCGACATTTTGCTTTCGAAGAATGTTGGCCTGGAGTTGCTTGAGTAGAGAGTCTAACAGAACAATTACCTCTGAAACTTTTGTGGAAACTTGAAGCAAATCTACCTTCTTTAGAAGTTGATTTAAGTTGTGACTCTTAATAGGTTCCCGGTTGAGGACGTCTACAAGATTGACCCCAAAGAATCTCTCTTTTATTTGTCGGAGGAGGCTAGGAATATCTTCTTTATCACTAGATTCTACAGTTGCAGCTGAAGAGACATTAAGTTCCGAAGGCGAAGAAGTATTCGCATCCATGATGGCCTTTAAGAAACTAAGAGGATCAGTTTGCTTAAGTTGTTCCAGCTCCAAAGGAGTAGGCTTCACGGGGGCAAGCGTCGGAGTTGTCTCAGGAATGGTTTTCGTATCAAGAGTCGAAGTCCCTTGAGGATCTTGTTTTTCTGGTTGAGAAATTTCTTCCATAGCATCTTGCTCCGACGCAGTATCTTCACTGTCATGTGTTTGGGGGTTCACATTGTCGCTGCCTGAGAATGGGTGATCTTCTTCCAAATTTTTGTCTTGATGAGTAGGTGGGGATTCGTCAGTGGAGTGACTTTCTTCGACTGGTTCATTAGGCAATATGGTAGCAATTGGCCTAACGTCTTCAAAGACTGGCGAGAGAACATGAGTTTGATTTTGAGAGGTACCTATGTTAAACAGAGCAAAGTTAGTCATAAAGATAAGCCTTTGAGGGGTTTAGTTGACGAAAGTTAAAGTTTGACAATTACCGTAAAGTTTGTCAACATTAATGGTAAAGCCATGGTCCTTGAAACCTGAAGTGGCAGTGCCAGCGTCTTCCTGCAATAACAAGGTAAATGTCAGTTTAATTATTTGGTTAAGATCACAAGATAATATGTGGGGTGGAACCCAAATACCTTGGTTGGGATATTGTCTGGACTTGAATTATGACTTTCCACAACGAAAGCATTACTAGCAGTTTTCAAAGGAGACTCTTCAGAGGACGCCTTATCACCAGGAGAAACAGTTTTAGAGGGGCTTATCCTTTTCCCTTTTCTTGAAGGGGTAACAGCTTTTTGTCTCTTCTTGTGTCCTTGTCTAGTTTGGGGAGGGGATTTATCTTCGCCATCTGAGGCAGCTGTCGAGGAAGCTTTCCGCTTCGAACCTGTTGGGGGTTTCGAGCTCTGGCAAATAGACGATAAGTAAGATGGATACTACTCACAGATTGTACAAAATCAAGAATATGAGACGAGTATGTACCGTGGGCTTCTTGCCAGTAACGATGGAATCACTTTCACTTGGTTTGTTGCTCTTAGATGTCCCAGAATCTTTTTGGGCAGAAGCTTCCTTGATCTTCCTCCTTCGTGCAACAGCTGTAGTTGAAACTGAAATCAGTATATCAGCAAAGAAAAGAAAAGTCAGTCGAAAAGATTGTCTTAATCCAAACCTTCAGGTATTGGGGTCAGGACACGAACATGTTTAAGATCTATATGAAGATGTCCTTTGAAAGTATCCAAGGTATGCTTAGTCGGAACCACTCGTTCAGCGCGTTTTTTGGTACTCTCTCGAAGAATTTTGAGAGCATTCCCACACACGAACCAGTCTGGGAAAGGAGGACTTAGAGCCACACCAAAATCAGCACTTGGTAATGGAGGGAATTTTGGAGGATTAAGTTTGAAAGCCACTTCATAACGTAGTTCTGGTCGAACATACGAGGGCAACTTCAACTTATCCAGTTTGGCGGAAAACTTTTCGCGCAAAATGACTGCAGCCTCACGAACGGTCCGACTAAGATCATCAGGCCTGTAGATAGTTTCAAAGAATTTTTGAAAAGCTTGGATTTCTTTAATATGAGTTGAAGTACCCTTTTGAAAATTCTCCTGCACATCAGTAAAAGCTGCAGTTAGTTCTTGAGCAAGGCTATCAGCATCAAAGATTTGGGAGCTATAATAATCCGTCCACCATTGATGAAAGTCTGGTGTAGAATAAAAAGCAGGTTCGAAAGAGACAGGAGGAAGATTGGTGGTGCCAACGTATTTGTCGATTTTTGTTTTACATTCTTCTTCAGTCAAGTACAAGGTATGGAAACACATATGGTTTCTTTTCTCATATAAACACTTGGGTTTTATTTGAACCAACCCAAACTGTCTCGAGACCAAATTTGGTTGGTAGCACACGAGAATACATTGACCTTTTGATGGTCGAAGGCGATGGGAAAATAACCTTGGAGTCAGAAAGGCTTCCCAAATTTCCATAGACTCAGTTTGTTGATCCTGAGATGTTGATGGAAATTTTCGAGTAAACCATTCAGGACCTATTGTTCTGTGTACAAAGGGGGCCATAGAAGGATCGAACTGGTTACGCCGGGCAAACATCATTGAATACGCCAAGAAGTGTTCACGAAGCTTTCCAATTTCTTCTTTTGGAGTTAGGTAAGCTAACCTGGTCCCTTCTATAGTTCGATTCTTGATTTTGCTATCCTCCTCATTGACGTTTCCTCGAAAGGGAAGATGAGTTTCGAATGTAGCATTAAGCCACAGTTGTAATAGCCAGAAAGGGCCAGCATAAAGCAAACTACCGGATTTGAAATTCTTGGTGAGAGTTGCAGCTTCGCTGAGGTTTTCATAAAGAGACCCTAAAAGCAGTTGGCTGAGGTTGAGCTTTTTTCCAGCGTGCAACTGATTAGCCATGCAAAGGTATCTCTTTGCAACTTGAATAGATCTTGAGCAGAAGGCACATCGTGAAAGCCATAGCGCTAGAAAAGCAATATGTTCTTCATCGGATACTGCCGTTTCGGTGGTAATATGATGCTTCTGGATGAATGCAGTATAAGTGACTTGTGAGTCATTAAAACCAATAGTATCATTATCCATTTCGTTAGGATCGAAGGTTTCGCCAGTTGGTCGAAGTCCTGTAATCGCAGCCACATCAAAAAGAGTAGGGGTAACCATTCCACAGGGGAGATGGAAAGTGTTGTGAGAAGCATCCCAAAAGTGAACCGCTGCTACTAACATGGGTTGGTTGTATTCTAAACCTGTCTTTGACAGTTGAATCAAATCGTATATTCCTAACGATTTCCAGAAGGATTCTTTCTGTTTCTCTACTTTTTCTAACCAGGCATAGTACAAATCAGGATCTTTGGCCAAAGGAATTGACCTAAACACTTTTACAGAGTTGGTCATATAGTTTAACCTAATTTTCGCTAAAGCTAAAGGAGTTACAGTTGGAGTTTCTTCCATGTTAGCGGATTTTCCTGAGGGAGAACAGCCATCTTCATCTATCCTAATTTTGCTAACTAATGGTCTAGTCTTGTAATAAGCAGGGAAGAATTTATTCAGAGATGGGATATTTTCACCTGGTAATGGACCCATAAAAGCGAGAGATTTTCCAGAAAGTTCAAAGGGAATGATTAACTGGGAAGCGTAAATTGCGCGTATTTCTTCGGTGTTAGGGTTTTGAACGTGCTCTTGTTCCCCAGACCGTGTTGTTGATTGGAGCTTCAGAGCAGGTTGAAGAACATTTGAAGATGAAGCCATAGAGAAATTTCTGATTAAGAGAACAAGATTTTGAAGAGATTGAAGATGTTTGGTTTTTTGAAGAAGATGAAGAAATAGGAATGAAAGGTTGTGTAGAAGTGCAAGACCAAGTATTTAAAGGTTTAACGGAAACCCTTTTTAAATCTTTTGGGTAAAATCCAAGGAATACGTGGAGGCTGGTGATTTAATCCAACGGCGGTCGAATAAAGTTAGCTTCACTCCTAGTATGTAGGAGTAATGATCAAGAAGTAAGGTTAAAACGTGGGAATGTAAGTTATGAGAAGACATCTTTGAAAATGACAAGACGTTTCGGAAACAGGGTCATCAATGATTATGACGTTAGTCAGCAGTCTTGGAACTCTCAAAGATCAATAAAGAACGAAATCTTACAATGACAAGAAACGCCTATTTCTGTTGACTCTCGAAACAGGCATTTATTGGGGGCAATTTGTTAGCTGAAGATTTCGTTTTGTAGTATTTATCCTTCGAAGAAGTAGAAAATCGAAGGAAAGATGGTTACTGATGGCCATCCCTTAAAAATAAAAGAATGGCTACTGATGGTCATGCTTCGAGAGTAAAGATTTCTAAGTTCGCTATGAAGATAATGAATACTGAAAGCTAGTGAAAAGTATGTGTCTTCGGGGACTTAGACAAATTTATAAATATATTCAAGTATTACTACTTAGCGTGTGTTTTTTCGTAGTGTTTGTTTAATACACTGCCACGCGTCGAAGACAGACTCAGGCGGGAAGATTTGAAATTCGAAGACGGTTTCGTAACTTTCCAAGTAACAGATGGCATCGCTAGAAGTTCTTATGAGAAACGTGGCAGCAGATTAGTATAAGACCGTTAAGGTCGAAACTAGTATAAATAGGAGTCTTAATGTTAGGATTCTGTGTGTTCATTTTGTACAAATCACTCACATATTTACTCAAGTATCAAGCGTTAAGAGAAAGAGTTCGCTGAGAAAATGTACGTATGACACCACCATTTTAATACATGTGTATTATCCTTTGTTTTTAAATATCTTCCAGAATTACTGCATTTCGTTTACTTCTTGCCATTTACATTTCTGTATCTTTACTTTAATGTCATTTACTTTCGAATTACTTTCATGTTATTTACTTTCAAAGTCTTTTACATTTCTGCAGTTTAAGATTCTTTACGTTTCAATAGTCCTTTTAATTTTCTATGTTATGTTACTTATCTTTTCGTTGAAGTCACATTTATATATAACAAAGTGATTGTCAAGACTATTTGTTCTTTAATCGAACAACGCTTATTGAAGAAGACAAATAATGAATATGGTTCGAATGAACGTTGATGACAATCTTCTTGACTATGTGTCCTAGGATCAATCTAGTCGATCCTGCGAGTAACCAAATCATATTTATTATAGTTTGGAAGACTAGCGGTTGTTTACCGGAAATCACCGTAAACAACTATTTATCTGCAAATGAATCTCAAATAAACAGCGTGTGTGAAGTGATAAACAGTACTTGGTGTTTGTGTAAGAATAAATTCAACAGCGAACCAAAATACCGTATAAAAAATATTCTAAAAAAAACTGAGTATTCATAAAACCGGGATATTTATGAAATAAAATCCAAGATTATATGAAACTCCCAATTTTTAGACAGAAGTCAATTGCCTTCTCTCTGAAAAAAGATGTGGGCAAATTTTGGGGTATAACAGTTGCCCCTATTCAATCTTCTTAAACCTGAAGAGACCGATTGGAATCTGAAGGTAGAAGATGATTGAATATTTAGATGCCCTGAAATTTGCACTTACCTCCGCCAGAAGTGATGCTAGAATTTGCATTGAATGTTGTCTGAGAAATGTCGTTGGTGGATCAAAACATTACCTGTGATGGGCTTTCAGATGCCATCTAGCGAATGTGTTGATGGTTTGTTCATCAGCATGAATCCATTGATTATATCTTGATGAAGGATTTGAAAACCTCTGCGTTGACCGTTACGGAACCGTCCGAGGTTACCGCTTTAAATCTTGGAGGCTGGTCGTTACGGAACTTGTCCAAAGTTTTTCCGCTTTAGATTTTGAATGTTGGTCGTTGTGGAACCGTCTGAGGTATCTGCTTTAGATATTTGAATGTTGATCGTTACAGAACCGTCCGAGGTGTCCGCTTTTAGATCTTGAAGGTAAATCATTAAGGAACCGTCCAAGGTATCGACTTAGATCTGAAGGTAGATCATTAAGGAACCTTCCAAGGTATCGTCTTAAATCTTGAAGGTAGATCATTAAGGAACCGTCCAAGGTATCGCCTTAAATCTTGAAGGTGGATCATTAAGGAACCGTCCAAGGTATCGACTTAGATCTGAAGGTAGATCATTAAGGAACCGTCCAAGGTATCGACTTAGATCTGAAGGATTTGAAGTTGTTTATTCGACTGTAGTATAGTTTAGAAGCGTCAGAATGAGTCACCATTAGACCGTATCTGCTTTGCTTGTTTTGAGTTGATAGGTGATTTGAAAAAAGAGAGCTCTTCAGAATGAATCTTTGGTTTGATTATATCTGAGAGGAATACTTGTCTGGACAGAACCCAGGAGAATATTGCATGTGATTGAGAATAACTTGCTGAGGATATTCGTCCACCTGAAAAAACCAAGTTAGCAACATGCAATGTCATGATGCATGTAATGTATATGTTGAGATTCTCAATCTTAATGAGAACCGTGCATGTTATGTATGCGTTTGTCATGAAACATTATATGATATGTATGAATATGTGTATGATGTATGATGTATGGACATGACTTATGCAGTTTTGAGTGTATCAAACTTCTGGTTGGGAAAATAACTCCCTGCTTGTTATTTTGGAAACGAAGGCATTATGATCGTTGATGATCTTTGCTATCTTGTTCGAGCATACTCAGCTGGGGAACTTTCTTACGGACCAGGATGCTCTGTTGAGGGATCTTTGACTACCGCTTTGAGGATGAAGGTAACTTGAAGGTTCTGATTTTGATGCACCTTGAATGGGAATAAGAAAGATGTGTAGTCCTCCGATGTACTATTTGATCAAGCCTTGGTGTGGAGGATCACACCTCCTGGGGATAGTGATCTTGAACAGCCCTGCTGGGGAATAAGGTTTCTCGAATCACTTTGTTGGAGATAATCTCATTAAGGATTCTGTTGAGAAACGTATCTCTGTTGAGGAACTTTTCTTCTGATGCCGGTTTCGGGATGATGTCCAGATGATTGGGACATTACCTGAATGTTACTCCTGTTTTTCTTATAAACATCAATCATCTTCAAATGCATATGTTCATTCAAAATTATCATTGGGACATTTACGCGTTCAAAACAGAAAAGTGAAAACATTGATTTTGAGCATGAACTATATTGATTTGGAAAAAGAGAGCCATAATAGGCGGATTAGTACATGGAGACAAAAATCCTAGTAGTAGGAAATTGTCATAAAACTTTGAAAAGTACTTATAAAGGAAAATAGCTATGTGAAAACAATCCAGTCAAGTTTCAACTCTGCTATTGCCAATCTGTCTTTGAGTATCTGATCCCTCACTTGTTGGAAGAAAATGTTTGGACTGATAGGTGCCGTTGACGTGTTGAACCTTGAAGGTGAGTGGGTAGCCAAATGGGACATAGTCGTACGCTTTATTCCCTAACTTTTGCCTAGGCTGCCTTTTCAGGTTTTCAGTCCACCGGGATAATTATTTTTTTTTTTAGTCTCTAATTTTTGCCTGGATCGCCGTTTCAGGTTTTCAATCCACCGAGACGCTCATTTTTGCCTAAGTCGCCCTTTCGGGTTTTCAACTTAGCGAGCTTTTCTTTAAGCGAAGTACTTTTTGACTATGTCCGCATTTACAGGGTGTGGGAAATCTTCACCATCCATAGTGGTAAGCAACATGGCTCTGCCGGAGAATACTTTCTTGATTACAAATGGTCCCTCATAAGTAGGAGTCCACTTGCCCCTGGGGTCGCCCTGTGGTAAGATGATGCGTTTTACAACCAAATCACCGATTTGATACGCCTGACTTTTGACTTTCTTGTTGAAGGCTTTGATCATACGTTTCTGGTATAACTGACCATGACAAATAGCCGCAAGCCTCTTCTCATCAATCAAATTTATCTGGTCCAACCGAGTCTGAATCCAATCGTCTTCGTCTAGATTGGCTTCTTTCATAATCCTTAGGGAAGGAATCTGAATTTCAATTGGAAGAACTGCCTCCATACCATAGACTAAGGAAAACGGAGTTGCCCCTGTTGAAGTACGCGCTGATGTGCGATAACCATGAAGAGAAAAAGGTAACATCTCATGCCAGTCTTTGTAGGTTACTGTCATCTTTTGTATGATCTTTTTGATGTTATTGTTGGTAGCTTCTACCGCGCCATTCATCTTTGGTCGATATGGGGATGAATTAGGATGTTTGATCTTGAACTGCGTGCAGAGTTCGGTAATCATCCTGTTGTTTAAATTTGTGCCATTGTCTGTGATGATCCTTTTAGGGATGCCATACCGACAAATGAGATTATGCTTGATAAACCGGGCCACAACATTCTTGGTGACAGAAGCAAACGAGGCTGCCTCTACCCATTTGGTGAAGTAATCAATAGCGACCAGGATAAAACGATGTCCGTTGGAGGCAGTAGGCTTGATTTCTCCAATCATATCGATTCCCCACATTGCAAAAGGCCAAGGAGCCGTCAGAACGTTTAATGGGACTGGAGGTACATGTACTTTGTCGGCTTATATCTAGCATTTGTGACAAGTTCTGGAGTGATGATGGCAGTCTGTCTCCATGGTAGACCAGTAGTAACCTGCTCTCAGAATCGTTTTAGCCATTGTATGTCCACTTGAACGAGTACCAAAGGCACCATCGTGTATATCTTCCATAATCTGTTCCGCTTCTTTCTTGTTCACACAACGAAGCAAAGTCGAGTCATGGTTGCGTTTGTACAGGATTCCATTACTCAAAGAATTTGGCAGCAAATCTTCTTAGAAACTTTCTATCATTAATGGATGCCCCTTCAGGATACTCCTGGGCTTCGATATATCTTTTTACTTCATGGAACCATGGTTTTTCTTCCACTTCTTCAGTATTGGCCTCATTGCAATAGGCTGGTTCATCCTGTCTGTAAATGGTAATCATTGGCGCATCATTGTCTCACCTGACTTTGAACATAGATGACATGGTAGCTAGGGCATCAGCTAGTTGATTTTCTTCAAGCGGGATATGTTCAAAAGTGATTTCTTCAAAGTAAGGAATCAAACTCAGCATATATTCTTTGTAAGGAATTAGATTCGGGTGCTTCGTGTCCCATTCCCCTTTGACTTGATAAATTATAAGGGCCGAGTCTCCGTAGACCTCCAGGAACTTGATTCTCAGATCGATTGTAGCTTTGAGACCCAGCATACATGCTTCATACTCGGCTATATTGTTAGTGCAGTTGAAACATAATCTGGCAGTGAATGGTGTATGTCCTCCTGTAGGAGAAATGATCACAGCTCCAATGCCATTGCCAAGCGCATTAGAGGCTCTATCAAAAATCAAAGTCCATCGGGACCCTGGCTCGGGTCCTTCCTCCGGTCCGGGTTGTTTGTAGTCAGTAACTAGCATAATGTCTTCATCTGGGAAGTCAAAGTTCAATGCTTGATGAGCCAGATGATCAGCTACCACACTTCCTTTGATTGCCTTTTGCGAAGTGTATTGGATGTCATACTCTGTTAAGATCATTTGCCACCTTGCTATTCTTTCAGAGAGAGCAGGTTTTTCGAACACATATTTGATAGGATCTATTTTGGAGATCAGCAAAGTGGTATGGTTTAGCATATACTGTCTTAGCCGGTGAGCCGCCCATGCCAAAGCACAGCAAGTTTTCTCGAGCAGTGAGTATCTTGTTTCACAATCGGTAAACTTTTTGCTAAGATAATAGATTGCATGCTCTTTTCGGCCAGACTCGTCATGTTGCCCCAATACACACCCCATTGAATCTTCTAACACTGTTAGGTACATTATCAGAGGTCTTCCTTCCACTGGTGGTAGAAAGATTGGCGGTTTTTGAAAATATTCTTTGATTTTGTCAAAGGCTAATTGGCATTTGTCGTTCCATCTTTCTACTTGATCTTTCTTCAACAATTTGAAGATTGGCACACAAGTAGTAGTCATATGGGCAATAAATCTGGCGATGTAGTTCAGATGTCCCAAGAATCCTCTGACTTGTTTCTCAGTACGGGGTATGGGCATTTCTTGAATGGCTTTGACCTTGGCAGGATCAACTTCAATACCCTTGCTGCTGACTATGAAACCCAAGAGTTTACCGGATCTTACTCCAAAGGTACACTTGTTCGGATTCAGTCGCAACCTGTACATCCTGAGTCTGTCAAACAGCTTGTGCAGATGACCCAGATGTTCTTCTTCGGTGTTGGACTTTGCAATCATATCATCCACATAAACCTCTATTTCCTGATGAATCATATCATGGAACAGAGCTACCATTGCGCGTTGATATGTTGCTCCTGCATTTTTTAAACTAAAGGGCATCACTTTGTAACAAAAGGTTCCCCAGGGTGTTGTGAAGGTTGTTTTTTCCATGTCTTCGGGCGCCATCTTGATTTGATTGTAACCGGAGAATCCGTCCATAAAGGAAAATACCTTGCATTGTGCAGTATTGTCAACCAGTACATCGATGTGAGGTAAAGGGAAATCATCGTTGGGGCTTGCCCGATTTAGATCTCTGTAGTCTACACAGATTCTGACTTTCCCATCTTTTTTAGGCACAAGCACGATGTTAGCTATCCATGGAGGATAACTCACAACTTTTAGAAAACCGGCGTTGAATTGCTTTTCAACCTCATCTTTGATCTTCTTGGACATGTCGGGCCTACTTCTCCGCAGCTTCTACTTAACTGGAGTGCTTCCTTCTTTGATCGGCAAGCGATGGACCACAATATCGGTATTGAGACCAGGCATATCTTTGTAGGACCAAGCGAATATCTCGACATAGTCTCGTAACATTTGAATCAGTCTTTGCTTGACACTGTCTTCTAAATCAGCCCCTATCTTGACTTCTTTCTTTTCTTCGTCACTGCCCAGGTTGATAACCTCAATTGGCTCTTCATTCGGTTGTATAGTCTTTTCTTCTTGTTCTAATAGCCTTGCAAGCTCCCTAGGTACTTCACAATCTTCCTCACTTTCGTCCTCAGTTTGGTAGATCGGATTTTCAAAGTCATGACTGGCAATAGCAGAATTGTTATCAACAGGATCCAGAGTGAATGTGAATCTGCATTTATTATGTGGGTGTGTGTAAGAACACATAGCTATTTGAAAATGAATAAAGTAAAGAAAGAAACAAAAGGATCGCAAAATTTGAATATGCAAACGTCCCATGATTTTATTGAATGAACATATGATCATGGTATGACAAACCCTTATAAAAAGGACCAGTGTGCTTCAGGCAAGGCGCCTGGCTTTTAAGTTCATGGTTCGACAGTACAGGAACCATTTTTATTTTTGAACATATACACAACGCAAACAGGAAATTGCATTTACTCCTGATCAAAGGAGATAACATCTTCAGCTTCCCAGTTGTTCAATCCATTGTTGTGAGTAGGGAATATCCAGTTGCTCCAGTTGCAGTTGTCTTCTTCGTCTTCCACAGCATTGATTTCTTTGGTGACGAGGTGAGCTGTTGATCCTTCAGGATGAGCAAGATGCTCTGCTGGATATGAGAGCCCAGGCTGAGGTGCCTCTATTGGCTGAGAGAGTTACTCGATAAGATCGTCCCATCCAGTCGGGATGATGTCTTTGATAGAGACTTGTGCATTCTGGGGGGCAGTGTATTCCACCGGAAAATCATTCTCGCCATTTGGTATTTCCCAGACTTCTTCAGGAGTGACAGGGCTTGTGAGTGTCATATTGTCTTTGAAATGTTCATCCCATCCAGTTGGGGTGATGTCTTTAATAGCGATCTGCGAACTCAGGGGAGCGGAATACTTCACTATAAAGTCATACTTACCACTTGGTTCTCCCAGCGTATCCCAGACTTCTTTTGGACTAGGTGGACTTTGGTATTGCTCAGTAATGGAATTTGTGAGACTTTTGTAATCTTCGAACTGATCACCCCATCCAGTTGGGACAATGTCTTCAATGGCAATAAAAGAACTCTGAGGAGCAGTATACTTCACTAGAAAGTCGTACCTGTCGCTTGGTTCTCCCAAAGTATCCCAAACCTCCAGAATGAGGACTTTGATCATTCTTCTGAGTTCCATTAGCGTAGCCCAGACCTAGCTTATCAAACTTATAAGGTACGTTAAGGAGTTGTCCCCATACTGTGCAACCACCCTCTTCGATCACAGCTTTGGAATCTTTGAGAGAAGCCATAGTTGGAGTTATTATTGTAGCAGGAGTAGTAGAAATATGTTTGGCAGTAGAGACATCTGGAGAGACCACCTCAAAAGATTGGCAGGGGGTTTCGATGAATTCACCATCCATCTCAACATACTTGGAGTTACTCAGGTGGCCAACCACATATTCTTCTTCGCCATAAACTGTGACAACCTTGCCTTTTACCGGATATTTTAACTTCTGATGCAGGGTAGAAGTGACAGCGCTTGCCCCATGTATCCAAGGGCGTCCTAGTAAATAGGAGTATGCTGGATGAATTTCCATCACGTAAAAGGTAGAATCAAAGATCTGAGACCCCACTCTGATTGCAAGCTTAACTTCTCCGTATACTGTTCTTGTTGACCCGTCGAAGGCTCTTACCACCATATCACTTGGTTGTAAAACAACTCATTCGAAGTCAAGTTTTTCCAATACTACTTTTGGTAACACATTCAACGAGGAACCATTGTCTACCAGCACATGAGACAAAGTGGTGCCGTTACATTCGATAGAGATGTGCAGGGCTCTATTGTGATTTTTTCCAGCAGGGGTTAAATCAGCGTCAGAGAAACCGAGACCGTTATCCATTGTTACATTGGCAACACAATTTTCAAATTGGTCGACTGAAATCTCCTGTGGTACATGTGCAGCTTTCAAGAACTTCATCAGGGCCTTGGCATGAGCTTCTGAATACTTCAGCAGAGACAGCATTGAAATCTTTGAAGCAATGTGCCCCAGTTGTTCAACAATATCGTAATCACTTTTGCATATAATTTTCAATATTTCCTCCATTTCTTGCCTCGAAGGATCTTCAACAGTGACTTCAACAGGTACTTGAACTGGTTCAATTAGTGGCTCTTTGCCTCGAGCATTGACATCTTGATTAGGAATCGGGACCTGGACTGGATTAGTAGCAACATTTGGAGAAATTTCTGGTGAAAAGATCCTTCCACTTCTTGTAACCTTACTAGTTCCCACAATATTATCAACAGCTGGAGTAGTAAAATTCACGGCCTCTTCAGTCAAGGTGTCTTGTTTAACTCCATGGATATAAACACTAGTGCCATAACTCCACGGGACAGCTTTATCTGAGGAATATGGAAATGGAGCCGGATTAGTAATGATTACAGATGCTACTCTGGGTGTAGTAGAAATTTTGAAGGGAGCCTTGGTAGGGATTTTCAATGGTATGTTAGAAACCACTGAGACGTCCTCTATCTTCATCCCATTTGAAAAAACTTCGCACAAATTGTCTATAGAAGGAAGTTTCTCAAACATAATGATACGATGATCCATCCACTTTTGAATTCCTCCTTTCAAATTTTCACAACCATTGGGTAGGTGTGCGCAATAAAAGCAATCAGGGTCACAACCTGGAAATAAACCAGCTTGCATTAGCTTTCTTTTGACTTCAAGGAGCGGAGTTGACAGCTCTCTCACATCATAGATATAAACAGTGTCTATGATAGCATTAACAGTCTTGTCGTGTTTTGGCATAGGTGCAGTGATGACATTTGGAGTCTCTGGAGGATCGAATTCAATTTCCACAGCATCTATCATGTCTTGGATTTTATTTTTCAGGGCCCAACAGTGATCTGCGTCATGTCCAGGACAATTGGAATGGTATGTACATGTTGCGTCGAGGCGATAACTAGGAGAGGAAGTGTTGACATTCTTCGGAGGATCTTTCAATGTAATCAGATTTTGCTTTTAACAAGTGTTGCAATGCTTGAGAGATTGGCATGTTGATTCTGGTGAAGTTTCTTCTCGGTGCATCTGGTTGACGCGTATACTTCGGCGGTTGATCTTTTTGAGGTACAGATGCAGAGATCAGAACAGCCCCTACAGATTGGTGATGCTCACTTTTGCGACTTTTCTGACTGTGTACTGTATTGACTTCATTTCTCCCACTGATGGGCCTCTTTGTAGTACCAGAGGAGGAGCCTACTTGAATTTTTCCACTTTGAATGCCGCTTTCGACACACTCTCCGGTTAATATTAGGTCAGTGAAACCCGACGATAAGCTTCCCAGCAGATGACTGTAGAAAGGGCCAGTTAAAGTGCACATGAACATGTCGACCAGCTCGCGATCAGATAAAGGAGGTTGAACCCTTCCAGCTAGATCTCTCCACTTTTGTGCATACTCTTTGAAACTTTCTTTTGGTGCCATGGTCATGCCTCGTAGTTGAGTACGGGTTGGTGCAAGGTCAGCGTTTTATTGATACTGTTTGTAGAAGGCAGCAGCCAAATCTTCCCAGCTGTGAACTTTTGCACTTTCCAGTTGATAGTACCACTCGAGTTGTGTACCCGACAGACTTTCTTGGAAGAAATGAATCCACAATTTGTTATCTTCCGTATGAGGTAGTATCTTCCTCACATAGGACCTTAGATGCAGCTTTGGGCAAGAGACTCCATCATACTTTGCAAACACAGGAACTTTGAACTTTTGAGGGATAACAATATCTGAGACGAGTCCAAGATCATTGAAGTCTAAACCAGGTATTTTCTATATCTCCATAGCTTTCATGCGTTCTTCCAACTGCTGGTATTTGCTATCACCCTGTTCGTCTTCGGAGTGATAATCTTCTTCATCAGGAGAGAGAGAGAGTTTGGCAGAACCCTGGTTGTTGTGATTGTCTTCTTGATCACCTTCACCGACTACTTCAGGGATTGGCGCTTTTCTGGGCATCCTGGCTGGGACTCTGACTTTCCTCACGAGGTGGCTTAAACCTACATATCCCTTGGGCTTCTTTTTCTTCTTGGTCATCAAGGCTTTCAGTTCCTGTTGCCCCTTTGCTAGCTCCAAAATTGCTATCTAAACTTGGGCGTTCTGTGCCTCGAGATTCTTAATGCTTGTTTCGGAATCCATCCCTTCTAACTGAAATAAACAGCGAGGAGATGAGAAACCTGTTACGTGAACCTGTTATGCAATATTTATGAATGAAATGTATATGCAATGTTTTCAAGGATCTTAGAATTTAAATTTGTTTAAACAAGAGAGAAACAAACATTTATTAGTCAAACATTTTATTTCTTTTTTTTCTTTTCTTTTGTCTTTTTTTTTCTCTCTGCCTCTTTTGGGCTTACAAGATAAAACAAAATAAAAGATCCTTCAAGTTTCCCATGGACGCTTTCTCTTTGCACACAGGAACGTGTTGATCTGCTGTTCTTCCTGGAGTTGTCTGGTGAGCTCCAACACTTTTCTCTCATAGTCTTGACAGTGTGCTTTGAAGGTGTCTCTTTCTTCTCTTAGTTGAACCCAGGATTTCTGCTGCTCTTCTAGGTCAGTCGGCATGTCCGGATGTAGAACAACTTGAGGTTCGTCCCCTTCGACTTCTGGCTCAATAGTCACAGGTAGGATAACGGGATATGGCATGATGAACTTCTGAGCACGAGCTCGCACCCATTTGAGGTAAGGCTCCATGGGAATAGAATTCCATTGTCCTAAAGTCTTGCTTTCTACTTTGTAGACACTGCCCCAAGCATGTATAAACCTTCGTCGATATCTTTGGGAATCATCTTTGTAGTCGAACACAATGCCATGGATAATCATGTCATGAGGACCGTTTCTTCGTGCGTATCTGAATTGACGCAAAGCTAAAGAGGGATTGTGGGTGATGCCTCCCCTAATGCCAAGGAGTGGCACATTAGGGTACTCCCCACAATGGTCAATGAGAGTGATGTCTTTTTGAAAGAAATTGTTCCACCGGATATCTGAATGAGACAAAGACATAATCCTGCGAGACCATTGCATCCTTTGCTCGTTTCTCAACACTGATCGGGGAAGGTGTAATGTAAACCATCTAGCTAGTAGTGGTGCACAACACATAAGAGTTCCTCGCTTTTTCATGGTACGAGTGTGTAAAGAATGTAGAATGTCTCCCAGCAAAGTAGGTACCGGATTGCGGGTTAAGAAAATGTTGATAGCGTGCACACTTATGAATTGGTCGGGATTCGGGAATAAAACCAACCCATAAATCAAAAGAGCCACAACTTCTTCAAAAGCTTGGTAGCTTCTATCTTTTAATAGTGATCGAGCCTTTCCCATTAAGAACTTAGCAAGCAAACCCTTGACTCCACTCTTTGTTTCCCAATTGGACTCGACTTCTGACTTTCGTAAATGTAAGGCCGCAACAATGATTTCAAGCTTTGGGATCTTTTCTAAACCAATGAAAGGTAATTGATCTCGAACAGGTAAACCAATTAGTTCAGAGAATTCTTCCAAGGTGGGTACTAGCTGGTAATCAGGAAATGTAAAACAATGATGTTCGGGATCAAAGAATTGGAACAGGACCCGTATCATGTCTTCTTCAAATTTTGAGTAACCAAATGGAGTAGGTGACTGTGCTTTTCGGTGAATTGAGCATTTCTGGGAAATTCTGATATTAAGTCCTTAAGTTCAGATGGTACTGTTGAGATGTTGATGCGGATATAATCTCTGGTAGTGGGAGCCATTACCTGCAACAACAGAACAAAGGTAAAATCTTCGATCCTTGAAATGATTAGTGAGAAAATGATAGGTTTAAAGGCTTGCACGAGGTTCATAGGTGATATCCTCCCCACTGAAGTTGAGTTGGTTAAAACCTGTCTTAGAATGGTATTCAGGTTCTATAATCCTTGGAGACAACATCTCAATACGGCACTCGGACGGCCGATCAAAACATTCCTCGAGGATAACCAACTTCGATCAATTTCAAAGCCAGTCACTTAATAGGCCATAAGTCAAGTTCAACCAAAGGTTCTAAGGCAAATTAGTGTTTAATGACATTTCGGAAGCCTAACATACTCCTTGATCGTTTTCAAGGGATATTAGTACAGACCAAAGCGTCGCACTAACGGTGACTACCAGATCAACCGTATCGATACATGTCGTACAGTTTCCTTGGTTTATTGTCACATACTTAAGGTATCTCGAGATTCGGGTTAGAATCTTTCACACAATTGAAAACATCGAAGTGATCTAAACTCTAAGGTAACCCCTTTTGAAAACATTTGTTTTTTGAAATCTCCAGCAGAGTCGCCAGTTCTGTCATCCTCGGTTTTTTATGGGATGCGAACTGACTCTTCTTTTATTTTTGAGTTGTGAAAATCAGAGAGTCGCCACCGACTTTTATTTTATCCAATTAAGGAAAGGTTTATAAAAGAAACAAAAAAGACCTTAAAGAGATTTTGGGTTCGGGGGTAGGTTATACAAAGGGAAGGTGTTACCACCCCTTTGTATCCATGGTTATCCATGGGCTCTTAATTGCTTAGCTCACTTGTTTGAATCGTTTGTCTTGCTTTGAAATGCTTGTATGTGGTTTTAAATATTTTGTAAAGAATTAACTTTGTAATGATCCTTGTACGGATGTATACAAAGTGTTTTATCTTTCGAAAGATATTTTGATGGTTTGAAAAAAAAGATTTTTAACTTCGTAATGATCCTTGTTTGGATATATACAAAGTGTTGTCTTTTTGAAAGTTTTTGTTTTGGAAAAACAGTGATATGTGAAAGATTTGTTGTTTTGTTTGATTTGAGCCAGCAATTAGGAGATCTACCCTAAGTTCATAAGGTTCTTTCCTATTTCTTTTAGAAAATCTTCTTTGACTGGATACAGAAAGAAATCATTTGAATCGCATTTGAAATAGTAAAATTGATTTTGAAAAGAGTAACAGAGGGATTACCCTAAGAGGTGCAAGTGTGATTGTGTTTTATTTTCAGATATTTTTGTCTTTGAAATTAGTGATCTAGCGCTTCAGTTATTATTCTTGCCATACACGCAATTTTATATGTACAGAAATTAAAGTGCGGGAATGTAAAATGTGGAAAATAAATCTACGTTATTACATCGATTGTGCGAGAAATGTAAACTACGCTATTTATATGAATTTGACAACCTATACACTTATCTATGAATTTAAATTGCAATAAGATGAAAGGAAAATATTTTTGGATTTTTGGATGGTTGATTTTAATTAAAATTAATGCATAATTAATTTAATTAAAAGATTAGGAATTAGAAATAAAATGTAAACCTAAAAAAAAAATTAAGTCTAAAATATGTCCAAATGGTTTGTTAATTAATTTTAAAATAAATTTTTTTTTTTTTTTTGGGATTTTTGAAATTGTTTTGGAGATTATTAAGCTAATTAACATATAATTATACAAATAATTATACACATAAATTAAACTTAAAGAGAAAAATATTCTAAATATGTACAAAATTAGTTTATAATATATAGACCCAATTTAATAAAAAGAAAATATTTTTTTCTGATTTTTTGATAGGTTAGAAATAATTAAAAGATAAATATAACGATATTATCTAATTAATTAAACAAAATATTTTAATTATGAAGAAAAATAACATATTTTTATGTCAAAAAATAATATATTATTTTATCAACCTAAAAATATTTTTATTATATTTTTTTGATTTTTAAAACTATTTTAAAATAATTATGCAAAGAAAATAAAATAAAATGGAAAATATATTAAATAAGTGATCTAGTCTGGTTGGCTGGAAGGTCTATGGTATAGTCAAACAAAGCGTGCGCGTTGGATGAAGTGATCAGATTGATCTGATGGCTCAGATGTTGAGGGCACATGGCATATGCGTGGATGGTAAGCACAGAGTCTGGCTGGATTTAAAAAAACGCACGCGCGTAAACTAGTCAATCAGAGGACGCCACGTCCTCGTCTTCAACCTTGCAAACCTGTAAAAGTTTTAGCTACAAATTAGCTACGGATTTTTTCCAGCTATTTCGTAGCTGATCATCTCCGATCTAAAACCTGCATGAAACAAAATGAACAAACAAAATAGTAACCCAGATCAGTCAAATGACATGCCCTAAGCTCGAATATGCCCTTGTTGTCACCTAATTTGGTCTCTATCGCAGATCCCCATTTTTGAAGCTTCGAAACCCTAAAATGGCAACTCCATATACCTGCGCTTAAATTCAAATTAAACAAACCAGAAACGTTCTACAAGTTCATGTATTTAAAACAAGTTTATGGTGCATGAATTAGTGTAACCGAGTTCAAATAAAAGTCACTGAACCATGACTTATGGAGCTCGATTCTGCGAGTTTAAAGGCTTGGAAATGATTGGAATAGGTTCAGTGATACTTGAGGAAGATGTTTGAATGTTTAAATCTCACTGAATTAGCCTTAAATCCAAAATTCGAATTTCAAGTTTCTGGCAAAATTTTTGGTTGATACAAGAGTGATACAAGCATGTGTTTTGTTCTGAATTTGTGTCCCTATGCTTACTGAAGTATGCTAAGCTATTTATGAGCAATAAGAGTGCTACAAACTTAAGCTAACAATTATTGATTGTCTTTGAACTTTTGAATTTTTTAATATAAAAAGCTTTGAATTCTTTGGCCATGGCTTCATTTTTCTTCACCCCTCTTGCTCTAGGCCTGCTATACATCTCTATGTTGCAGAAGTTAAGCTATCTTGGTGACTCAAGCTAAGGACAAAAGCTTTGGATAATTGTCTTGAACCATTTCTTTTTTAATTTAATTTTAAATGTAATAAAATTAAATTAAAAAAGAAACAAAAATGTCATGGGCCATGTTGGTCATGGGAGCCCTTTAACATCATTAGAAACATGTTTGGATCATGAATGCTTGGCCTCTTTTGGAAAAAAACATTTTTGATCAGTGTTGGTTTCATGCATTTTTCCAAAAAATAGCCAACTTCAACAAGGCATAAATCCCTCAGTTTTGATCATATGAAGGAGTTCTTGTACTTTTTAGAAACCTCAAGATGTCCTATACAAGCTACTTTGGAAACTTTTTTGCATTTGGAGAAGTTATCTTGATGTTATGGGCTTTGACAAAAAACCACTTTTTGTTGACTTTGAAAATGACCTGTAATGTCTGAGTTCATATTTTCCAAATGGTAAACCCAATGACCATGGAATTAATTTCATTTGAAAGATAATTGAATTTCCTTCAAAATAAGCTTTGGTTGGAATTTTTTGAATGAACGAGGAGAGAGTTATGGCCGGTCAAAGTTCAGTTGACTTTTTAGGAGAAAACCCTAATTTTGAAACTTAGGGTTTTGTTGATTTCTGAACTTTTCTTGATGAATTATGATCAATCATTGATCAAATGATGAATCTTTTGACAAAATATAGATGTTGACAAAAAATTTCATTTTTGTCTGTCTGTTGACTTTTCGGTCAAACTGGTCGTCTGTTGACTGTTTAAGCTGCTGAGTGTGCGTCCTAGCGAATCGAAGTTTGAAAATTTGTCTGATGGTACTTTGAGACATATGGAGATCCATGAAATCCATTTGAGGTCTCAAAAAAAACTTGTTCTCTTGAAAAAAACAAAAAAAACCCTAATTAGGGATTGTTTGTGTAGGAGACAGTTAAGCGTACTTGATTTTTGTGCAGTGTTGAGTCTCTGCTGATCATGTGATTATCAGAAGACTTCTAGAACAAAAATCTTGGAATTTTGAAATGTGAAAGATTGATTTGAATGGTGATATAAAACACGGAGAATCGTGCTGTCAGCGGGTTTGACTGTTAACTGGCTGTCCGGGCATTAACGTAACAGTTAAAGTGAAAACTCAACAGTTAAAGTTATTTTTTTTGTTTTTTGTTGAGTTAATGGTGAAAAATTATTTACCTGAGTTGTTAGAAAAACACAAACATAACAAATAAATAAAAATATACCGTACGCGAACGAAATTACTGATAATAATATTTGAAAAATATTTAATGCACAGAAAAATAAATATTTAACTAGCAATAAACACACATAATATTATCTTGCTAATTAAACGACGGTATAACAGACAATATAATATTTAATACTGACAGTACAAATATTACATAATATAACGAACAGTACGACAAACTTTAAGTATGACGATTAAAAACCCATGCTATAAATAACAACATATAGATGCACGGAAGTGTAAGCATCTCAGATCCGCATTTCTCAGGACTATGTAGACAGAAAAAAGACATGATCACCACCAAAACAGTGATGACCATAAGAAAAAACGTATCCATCCACTTTGCCATTTTTGCCGGGGAAGAAGAGAAAATAATTAGGAGATAGAAATTTGGGAAATGAGTGAAATTTGATGTGAGAATTTATGGAAAAAATGAGGGGTATATATAGAGTGAAAAGAAGGATAGAGACGTTGGGGAATGAAGTGATACCGTACAAAAAAAGAAAATTTGAGTGGTAGTAAGATTTGAAAGAAAGTGTATGGTAGGGTTTGAAAAGAAAGATGTATGGAATAAAGTTAGGATTTGATTTGAAAGAAAGAGATTTGAAAAGAAAGGAAAAGATTTGAAATATAGTACAAAAATTAGTGGGAAACAAAAAACTAATAATAATTTAATTGTTACCAGTACAGTCTGAATCCCCGGACTCTGCGCCTGCAAAAATTTAATTCTGTACCAATTGCATCAGTACTATTTATCTGCAAATAAATCTCAAATAAATAGCGTGTGTGAAGTGATAAACAGTACTTGGTGTTTGTGTAAGAATAAATTCAACAGCGAACCAAAATACCGTATAAAAAATACTCTAAAAAAACTGAATATTCATAAAACCGGGATATTTATGAAATGAAATCCAAGATTATATGAAACTCCCAATTTTTAGAAGTCAATTGCCTTCTCTATGAAAAAATGGGCAAATTTTGGGGTATAACGGTGAGACAAGTCGAATTTTAAGGAGTCATTAATGGAATTTAAGCATTCAGACAAAAGCTTAACGGCCATCGCCTAAATGCTTTAGAGCAACTTGTACAAGTACGTACAAACCCTTCTTGATTCATCCATTATAGACCAAACTTGATTCGATTAATTAGAGAAAACTTTGGAGTTTTGATCATGAGAAAGAAGCATTTTTTTTTAAAGAAGACACTTGGTGTTGACCAAGATTTTTATTATGACATGTTTGAGTATAAAGAGTAACGGAAAAGAAACTTGATGTTAATCAAGTGTTTGAAGTTAAATTAAAACTGATTGATTTTATCGCATATGCATTTTATCTTAATTAGAAAGGAATAAAGTTTAAAGCAAATGGCAAGAGAAATGATAATCAAACACAAGATCAAGCATACAAGAATATGACAAACAAATCGTGAAACAATTTTAGCAAGACTATTTAAGAGATGAGAAACTTAAAGGGAAACTTTTTTATCATTTGAAATATTTTGAAAGAAATTTCTAAACATACATCTAAAGAGATTTTTGGGTCTTTTTAAAAGATTTTAAATAAAATAAACAACAAACTCTTTTTTTGCGATTTTATAAAGAATCTGATTTTTATTAGTTTTTTTTTTTTTTGACGGATATTAGTTAAAAGCTTATTTATTATTTTTTGTTTTATAAAAAAAAGAAAAAGAAATGAGATAAAAAAAACAAGAAAAAAAGCTAATGGGCCACGATGTTAGAACTGCTGGTAAAGGCCCATGTCAAGAAGTAAAAAAAAAAAGGGGATAGACCGGGTCGGTTAGATCCAAAACGGATCCGAGACCTTACCGTTAACACCATTGGGTTGAAAGAACCCTAAAAATTCTCTTTAGCGCCTCTCACTCGATCCCTACTCAAAAAACGCTCACCATTTTTGAAATTTCTCTCTGCATTGATGAACACGGAAACAAAAACATCAACATTCTTCTATCATTCTCGACTTCTCGGTTCACTCTCAATCGGTGCTCTCTCAAAGGATTTCTCTCACGCTCTCTCTCTCGATCAGTTCGTTTCTTTGGTGTTCGTTCGTGGTCTCTCTCGCATCTCACGGTGATAGCAACACTCAGGAAACATCCTAACCCGCTTACGAAGACGGTCGCGCTCAATAGAAATGACAGCAAACGCGAAAATGGTAAGGGGCACAATCATAGTTGAGGATTAATAGTCAAACGACGTATTCGGCCAAGCGTGCATAACAACGTTATTGAAGATGCTACCAACAACAAGGTTTGTACGAAAACCTTCAGTTCTCATCATAAATATTCGGTCTCCTTCATAGATTACATGAACTCTAACATTCGCAATCGTGTTTGGATCATTCCGACTGATAAACTGAAATTCTGTTTCGTATGGTTTTTTTTTTTGTAGGGGCCAAGGAGAAAACGATTTAAAGCCAGTAGCAGTACATAGCCAAAACAAACTATTGAAGATTGTGCAACATCGCCTCAACACCGTAGAGTTCTAGCAAGCTAGTTTCTCTTCAAGTGCTTTTCATCGGTGAACATAAAGAAACTCAACCATAACATCAAGCTTATCAGAATATCAAATGAAAAATAAGATGCCCCAGGTATGTGTTATACCTTCTCACTTCAGCTGAATGTTTCTTCTTCTGGTTCTTGGTGATTGGTTGGATGCAGAGTGAGGCTTTGAGTGAAGGAGTGTGTGTTATGTTGCAGTTTGGCTATGAAGATGTTGATAAAACAGTTATGAATCGGGGTGAAAACAGGGTGAGATCCTTCTAATTTCTTTATCTCTGAATCTCTTCTTCTACATTTTTGAAGGGTTTTTTTGAATGGAAAATGATGATAGTTTAGGGTTTCAATGAATTTGTGTTATATGAAATGATTATTGTGTTCTCCTCTTTACCATTTCTGAAAATCGTTTTTTTGGTATGATGAACAAGTTTATGGTTTGTGAATGTTTGGTTTCTGCTGCGGCTAGGGTTTGCAGATGAGCCTCCCCGCTTTTCTTCAATGAAACAGTGGAATATATAGTCTGTAGGTTTGGATGTGATTCTAGGGTTGGATGGGTGTTATTTAGGTTTGGAAACAAATTAGGAAAATATGCGGTATGCTTTTTTGTGTAGCAGTAAACGTTTTTGCTTTTATCTTGTCAATGCAGGCAGCCACATAGAAAGTACAGGGCAAGAGTTTTTGTCTTGTTTTGTGGACCACAAAGTCTTGAGTAGGCCACAAAACTGGTCCATATGCAGTTGCTCAGACTATTTGCTGTTGTTTATTTGGAATCTCTTCTTTGCTAATTTCTTTTGTGAACCAAAACCAAGTTTTGTGATTTGCAATAGGATTGCTTTTATGCCCATGATTAATTATGAAATTGTACGAGGCCTTTTGTTGGTTGAAAACAAATCCCTTGACAAAATTCTGATTCCTTCATCAAACCCTAATGCTGAACTTGTGTATCCTCTTGAAAATTCTTGTTCATGTTCATTTTTTGTGTGGATTCTAACCATTTCTTTCTCTTGTTTCATGTGCAATGGCATTGGTGGTAAAGCAATAAGAAGTTTGAATGAAGATTGAAGATTGGAAACTTCAAAAGAAGAAGATTGGAGACAAAAATAGAACTTAGCTTTGTGTTACTTTCATGTTTCGTAATAACCGTTGAATGGACCTTGAATTTGTTTTTGTAATGAAATTTGAACAATAAATGTAGTGGACTTTTGAATGAATGAAGAATGTTGAATGATCTTTGTACTTGAATTTAAATGACGTCTTGATTATTATGAATGAATGATAGAATTTGCATCTCGACCAAATCGTTTGAAAACCAAAACAACATAATCTTTGAATTCAAAATGAATCGAGACAAGATTACTTGAACCTTACGGATTAATGGTTAACTTTAACGCATTAAGAGCTTGCATGAATACTTCCACTAATGAATCTAAATTCAAATCAATTCCTAGATCTAATCCAAACTTGCATATCAAACAAATAGCATACCGCCTCTTTATGTTCAACATTTGTACTATGGTTCAATAATAATCGCAACGTCTTGAGGAAGCCACGAAAATGAGAACACATAATTCAATGATCATCAATTGGAAAACATATAAAGCTCTAGCAACACAGGGAGATAAACCTTAATCTCGCGGCTCATTGTATAGAGATAAAAACAGACGAATTAATCTTTATTTGATAAGAACACCAATAAAAACACCAAATAGCACGTGGGCCACTGCTCAAGAGAAAAAAAAAAGATGAATTTGTCTTATCTGGTGAGAAAGTCTCAAAACCAACGAGAAACCCTAAATTGCACAAATGTCGTTCATTTGAAATCATATCTTAGTGAATGAATGAATGATATGCAAATGGTCTAGTGGAACGAAATGCATGAGTCAAAAATTGGGGCATGACAGTCTCATTATATCCATATGTAATAGTTTCAAAGTTTTGGAAGTAGTGACTTGATTAATCTTTGGATGAGACATCTTGGTTTGTTTTCCAGCCTGACATTCTCTGCATACTTTACCTTCATTAATCTGTAGCTTTAGAATTCTTCTCACGACTTCCTTGTTTATGATCTTCTTCATTCCTCTCAGATGTAGATGACCTAGTTTTTTATGCCACATTCTTACCTCTTTTTCTTCTTGTGCCAAGGAACATATAGATGAATGACTTGTAGTTTTGGGTTCCCACAAGTAACAGTTGTCTTTGGATCTGACTCCTTTCATGACCACTGTCATACCCCAAATTTTTTTCCCTCATATATATGCCAATGTCATTTTATTTCGAATAAATGAATTGGCACAATTGGTAAGGAGGTAAAGCTTGCAGGTATAATGTCACGAGTTTGAATCCTAGTATTGACACTTTTCTCATTTTTTTATTTTGTTTTTAATTTCGATTTATGCATTTCATAAAAAAAAATCACAAAAATATCAAAAAATTGCATGTTTATCTTTTTAATATTTAATTTGTGTTTTTATTATAGGTTTTTTAAAATAATGATTTTTAACTTATTTTATGCATATTTCATAAAAAGAAAAAAAACAATTATACATTATTTGATTTAAATCAGATTTAATTTGATTGGGCTTTGGTCCATATTTTTATTTCCTTACTTGTTGACTGACCTAAAAGTGTGTATAAATAGGTCTTTTATTTACCAAAGGAAAAAAAAGGAACCCTATCTTCAAAAAACCTTCACGTGTAACACTAACTACAAACCCTTATATCGTTTTGGTCTTGCACATATTTCATATCATATATTTTCATCCACTAGTTGACGTACAACCTTTTTTTTAACCCTTACACTGTAAACAACCTTTTGCTTCTATATGTTTTTTTTGTTACTTTGCTACTGCAATTTCAAACGTTGCATCGCCACACCGTTAAATCGGGAAAAGCAGCTCCATCCGTGAAACAACGACAATCACAGCTTTCTCTCCAACCTGCCGATTCAATCAACGCAAGCTTCACACCAACATAAAGGAGAAGAACAAAAAGAACAACACATACAATATATGGTTTTTTACAAATTAATTTCACTAACCTGGTCCATGTCTCCATATTGTTGGTGTCTTGTTTGGTTCCCAGGTATTGAAGGAGTACAAATAAAAGGATGAAGGATTGTTACTTCCAAATACGAATCGGTCATCTCTCATCCGCACAACTCGATAGCACAAGCAACAAGCATTTTGTTCAAGCGAGCAACGCATCAACAACAATAACGGTTCGGAGAACCTCTTCGAATCGCACATCGCCTAAACACCGACTCAACTTCCGATTCACCTCCGATCAGCGTTATCACAACACCACCTCACAACCACCTCCGCTGCTATCGAATCTAATGGGTACGTGCTCTTGCTTGAAATCGATTCATACCTTGAAATAATGTTGTTGTGTGCCTATAATTTCTTTTTGTTATGTGGAGATGGATTCTGTTTTTTTAGATGAAAAGAATAGGGACTGAATTAAGGAGAAGAAATATATGAAGAAGGAGAGATGGAGGGTATCGTTTGAAGAAGAACTCACCCCTCTGATCGACCTCTGGCATCGCTCACAAGTAGCTGTCATAACCAAGTCCCACCGCGAAGCCCTCCACCTTATCGACGAACGGCGACCGCGCGAGTTCAGATCGCGACCCTCTCATCTAGCGTGAGTTCAAATCACGCCGCACCAACAACACACAATAGAGCACTAGCAGTCGAGACGAATCGACAACAACGTCGCGAGTTGAGTCGAGGAGAAATAGAGAAGAAACCACCAAGATTCCCAAGTTCACCGTTTCACCATCCAATCGGTAATTCTCCTTTCTATTTTCTTTCTCTGGCTACTGATTGAATCTTTGAATTCAATTTTGAGTGTTGAGTTTTGTTGATTTATTCGGAGAAGAAGGGAATTCTATAGAAGATGGCTTTTAGATTTTTTTTTCTTTTTCTTATGAACCGTGTAACTTATGAACCAGTGATTTAAAAACCGGACCGGACATCAAACTGGGTCACTGGTTTATTGGTCGAACCACTGGATCACTGGTCGAACCGCATGACTAAACCGTGTTAAACCGTATAACTCGGTTGAATAGACCGATCGTTATAACAAAATTATATAGTTATAAAATCTATCGAACCGGATGATTCAGTCCCTACAAAATATAACTAGTACTTATATTTTTTGAAAATATCATATTATAAAAAAATTCACATGTTGATAATTTAAATTCAAATTTTATACATAGGTATCACACACAATCAAATATTACATAATTATAAAATATAAACAAAAGTTTAATCGCAACATAATTTAATTGAATAATTTATAACAAAATAATTTCATTGTCTACTAAATTTAATTTCAATAAAAAAAAATTGTTTCAATGTTGGGATCTCCTTCTTCAATATCAAAATCATCTTTAACAAAATCAACCACATCTACCATCATTTTTTTTATTTTTTTAATTTTAATTTTTAATTAAAATAGTCAAAATGACATTGTTTTAATTTTTTAAAATAAAAAAAATAAATAAAAAAAATAAAAAAATGCATTTAAATCACCGGTTTTCCCGGTTTTAGCGGTTTACACCGATTTTGACCGGTTCACACCGATTCAATGACATTTCCGATTCAGCTATTGAATCAGACCGGTTACCTGGCCGGTTCCCGGTTCGACCGGTCCGACCGGCCGGTCCGGTTCGGTTTTTAAAACACTGTTATGAACCGTGTAAATATGTGTGTCTTGTTTTGATTGTTTTTTTATTATTTTAATAAATGCCAAGTGTCTTAATTATATTGGTCCCTGTTATTTGGTTGAAGAGTCAAAATTGATATATTTTAAAAACAATAGGGATGCTGATGGTTGGAAGGGGATCCGCCCCCATGTTGATTGTGTTTTTATGTATTTAATTGTTTCATTAATTTTAAAATTAAGAGTTTATGGTATGGGCAATCGGGATTTGGGCCTATCTAATTTCTAACCATTATCTAATTATGCCTTGTACTCCCTAACTTTTTTTTTTTTTTTTGCTTTATACCACCGGTTTAGTCCGGTTCGGGGGCGAGTTCTGGCATCAAGTGGTTCCATCCCCCTCCCGATCGCAGTTGTGGGGGATCGAACCGTGGTTCTCCCTACCAAGTCCAGCGCCAATCACCACTGGACCAACTAACTATTGGTACTCCCTAACTTCTTTTATTCCACTAACTAATACCCTTTTTAGCCTACTAATCTTTATTCATTTAATTGTCTAGTTTGGTTTTGTAAACTTATTTTAATTGAACCTAATTTTAATTGTAATTGAATCAATGAATTAGTTTTAGATCTTTATCATATACAAAGTACAATATTTTTTGTTTAATTTCATTTAGAATTTAATTGTTAAGTTTCCTATAATTAATTCTCGATTCATGTTTCATCATACTGTGCCATTCTCGTGTATTATTCTATATTTTGTTACTAACATTTTCTTGTTTATTGCGAGGTACGTTCGAGCTGTTTATCTATTATCGTGGATAATCGCAAATTCATCCTCAATCTCCTCCACTGGGTGTCTCTAATTCCAGATCTAAAGGACCAGAACGCGCTACGCCACCATAGACCTCCACCACACTGAATCATGTTTTTCATTTTCGCGCTCATTTCTTCCTCTGTCATGTAACTGCCCCAAAGCCTTGTAATAGCTGCCTGCAGGTGTTTATTGTAATAAGTTTAGGTTTTCTTTTTCTGCCTTTATTTTTCCGCCCACAGGTGTTTATTGAAATAGCGTAGGACTTTATATTTTCTGCCTTTTAATTTCCGTATGATATTAACTGTGTGGTTAGTAATTCTAGGGAGTGCAACTCTGAATAGAATTAGAATAACTAATTTACAAGATAATATATCTGAATTGAATCACGTGATTGTGCACCCACACACCTTTAGGGTAACCCTTCTTGTTGTCTTATATTGTTGCCTGTTGCCTTAATTTTGTTGCCTAAAAATAGTCAAGTCCCTTGATTCCGAGGATACCTAAAGCAAATGTTGCCTTTAAAGTTATTAAAACTCCCTCGAGGTTGCCTTATAAAGAATGATTGTCAAAAAAATTAATGACTATTATATCCTTCCCTTAGACTACTTGCTCTCTTTATGGCAGGGAAAGTCTTGTGGCGAACGATAATTTCGACGACCCTTTTCAAATCCAATGAAAGGACTACCTGCCCTCTTTATGGTATGGATAGCCCTTTCCCATTAAAGTCTAAAAGAACATTTTTAATTTAAGGGTAGTTGTTATTAATTGCTTGCTCTTTTTCAGATTCAAATTCAAATCAAAATATTTTCCCACTTCTTTTCAAAAATCAAATTAAAAAAGACTACGCTTATTTACAAACTAAAATTCTTGTTCAAATTTCTATTCACACCCTACTTTTCAAACAATTCAAACATTTTGAAAACATTTTAAAGTCTAAAAGAACATTTTTAATTTAAGGGTAGTTGTTATTAATTGCTTGCTCTTTTTCAGATTCAAATTCAAATCAAAATATTTTCCCACTTCTTTTCAAAAATCAAATTCAAAAAGACTACGCTTATTTACAAACTAAAATTCTTGTTCAAATTTCTATTCACACCCTACTTTTCAAACAATTCAAACATTTTGAAAACAAATTGAGCTAAGCAATTAAGATCCCATGGATAACCATGGATACAAAGGGTGCTTTAAACCTTCCCTTTGTATAACTTACCACCCGAACTCAAAATCTTTTTAAAAGGTCTTTTCCCGTTCTTTTATCCTTTCTTATTGGATAAAATAAAAGTCGGTGGCGACCCTTGCTATCCGCGACATTTCATTTAAAGTCAGTTCACCGTATTACAACCTCCACATTTTCTTAATTAGTGACTACACATTCATCTTTGGTATATCTGACTCTTAGACCTTGATCGCACAGTTGACTTATGCTGATTAAGTTTGCAGCTAGTCCTTTTACTAGCAGAACACTATCCAATTGGGGAGCTGCAGAACATCCTAGCTTTCCCACCCTTTTGATCTCTCCTCTGGCTCCATCACCAAAAGTCACATAGCTAGTGGAATGAGTCTTGACATCTTCTAACATGTTCTTCATTCCAGTCATGTATTTTGAACATCCACTATCAAAATACCTGTCTCTTTTGGTTGACACCCTCAAGGAGGTGTGTGCAATTAAGGCAGAAGCCTTGGCAACCCATTGTTGTTTCTTGATAGGATCATGCAACTTGGGCTTGTCCTGAGCTGTTTGATAAGGGTAACCATACAGTTTGAAGAAAAACGGTTTTAGGTGACCAAACCTTCCACAGTAGTGGCATCTCCATCTTTGAAATTTCTTCTTTGTTTGGTTCCAGTTTCTCTTTCCATGATGTCATGACATCGGTCCTGACACCTGGTTGACATGGTAAGCTTCAGGTTCTGACATTTTGAATCCTAAATTAGATTCAGGCTTTCACATAAATCCTAATCCAGACATGTTTCCTACTTCCTGTCCAAGTTTTAGAATCTTTTCCAAGGAGTCAGTTCCATTGTTCAGCATTCTGATCGATCTTGACATCTGATCTAGTTTGAAGTTGAGCATGATGACTTCACCATTGAGGTGTTCTATGGTTGCCAGATGTTCTTTCTTCTCTGCTTCCAACTCTTCTATAAGTTTCCTTTGCTTCTCCCTTATTTTTCATATGCCAGCACTCTTGACATATAGCTCATTGTATGAGGCTGCAAGTTCTTCAAAGGTAGGATCCTTTTTACTGGATTTGTACTCAGGTGTACATACACTAGTTAGTGCTGCACATTTCTCTTTAGTATCACTCTCAGAGTCTCTATCAGACCAAGTGACATACAACCCTTTCTTTTGCTCCTTGAGGTAGGTAGGACATTCAGCTCTAACGTGTCCATATCCTTCACATCCATGATATTGAACCCCTTTTCCTTGATCGGGCTTCTCTTCAGCTTTGAATCTTCTACTAGGATCATAGGTCTTGTTGATGTCATTGGAATTGTTCTTGACATTGAGTCTGGACTTCTGATCAACCCTTTTAATGAACCTGTTGAATTATTTTCCAAGCATGGCTATAGCTTCTGATAAATTTTCATCACTTCCACCATTGCTTTCTCTTGAATTATATTCGTTGTTGGAAACAAAAGTTATGCTCTTGTTATTCTTTTCAACAGAGTCACAAATACTCATCTCAAAGGTTTGTAGAGAACCAATAAGTTCATCCAGCTTCATGTTGCTGATGTCCTGAGCTTCTTCTATAGCAGTCACCTTCATAGCAAATCTCTTAGGCAATGATCTGAGGATCTTTCTTACGAGCTTTTCTCCAGACTTTTTTTCTCCTAAGGCTCCCGAGGTATTTGCAATCTCATGGATATTCATGTAGAACTCATGAATGGTCTCATCCTCTTTCATCTTTAGACTCTCAAACTTGGTGGTAAGCATTTTAAGTTTAGACATCTTCACCTTGCATCTGCCTTCATGAGTTGTTTTAAGAATATCCCAAACTTCTTTAGCCAGATCACAGTGCTGCACAAGTCTGAATATGTTCTTGTAAATTCCATTGAACAAAGCATTTACTGCCTTGAAATTGCCCAAAGCCAACTCTTCCTCAGTTTTGCTCCATTGTTCTTCAAGAAATAGAACAATGGTTCCATCTTCCATTACCTTCTCAGGATGTTTCCATCCGTTTTCCACAGCTCCCCAGGCCTTGCTATCCACAGACTCTATAACAGCTACCATACGAGGTTTCTAGTAGTCATAGTTAGAGCCATCCATAATGGGTGGTCTATTCCCAAACACTAACAATTCCTTCTCCATAGTACCAGAAAATTTGTTGTCCCTCGATCTCACCCAGATGTAAATAGGCAGGGTGCCTGTTCTACTGCCAATTGAAAATTTTATTAACTCACACGCGATGTCGTACTGGATGTTATGACATCCACAATAACACAGAATAATACTTTAAAATAGAAAAGCATAAAACAGTCAATAACACAACAAATTGTTCACCCAGTTCGGTATACAATAATACCTACTATGGGGGCTACCATGCCAGGGAGGGAATCCAATATAAGCAGTATTAATTCATAGCTAAACTCCCTCGTTTACAACTCCTCACTTAAGACATACCCAATGCAATTCCAATCTAATCCTAGACCTGAGTATCTCCACTCACTTCCCCTCAATCACAATAGTGATTACAAACAGGCATAAATTAAATGAGAAAGAAGACACACTTCAAAAACACACCTTGATCTGCTTAAAAGCTTCAATCAAGAGACACACACTCGTGCTTAAAAGCTTAGAGTGACAAAGTACAAAAAAAACTTATTCCACTATAATCATCAAAAGACAATTGCTTGGAGTACAGGAGACTAGACACACAGACACAGAACTATGGTTCTTCATAATTAACAAATTTCTCTGCGTTCCAAATTAGGATTGCAGTCTTCTTATATGCAGCTCTTGGGCCTTGGGCTTTTTAAGAAACAAATTAGGGTTCACATGTCATCAAGCTGTTACAGAATGTGCTGTTAACAAAATCTTCTAGGAGAAATATTCATCACACAATATAATGTTTCCTAAATTGTATATTTTAAGAAATCAGGAAACATAATAGTAAAACATAACAGCTCCTGCTCTCAAACATAGATGTCATGACATCGATCATGACATTCACCAACAAAATATGTATTAGCTTAAACATATGCAACCTGCATAACATCATACAAAGCATGTCATGATATTGGTAAATACATTAAACACCCAGGTATGTTTTACCACAAGTGCACCCAACATGAAAACACCTACACACTCCATCATATTTAGCAAATGTCGGAGTTTATAATTTGGGAGGGATCACAACCCCTTAGATAAGTCCCATTTCTTAAAATTCCAGTCCAGGTACTTTCTGAAGTTCCATGGCTTTCATGCGCTCTTCCAGCAACTTGTATTTGTCCTCTAGATGTTCATCCTCATAGTAGTAGTCCTCTTCTTCCTCAGAGGGCTGGACAGAATCGTGATTACATTTTGCATCAGTTTTGATATAAGCATCATTGTCTTGTTCATTGTCGTCCTCTTTTGAAACCTTGACTTCTCCAGCTTTCTTGAGTGGTCCTTGAAATCTTCTCCCCATGTTAAGGACACCCACCGATCTTCTGGTATTTTTCTCCTTCTTGGTCAGAAGAGTTTTCAGATTGTCTTGCCCCTTGGACAAGTTTAGAATCAAAGTTTGGAAATGGGTGTTCTGAGCCTGAAGGTCTTTGACTGATTGCTTGATATCCATTTTAGCTGAAATAAGCAGCGAGAGAGGATGAGAAACTCGTTGTCAGAAACCTGCTATTGGATGTTATGAATGCAAATGAAACATTTTAAGGATCCTTAGGGAATTTAGTTTGCAACTTTAGAAAATGAATCGGTTGCATCTTTGTTTGAAGAAGTTTCATTTTGGATGTCCTTCTATGAGAATCGAGTTCACCATATCGAGTGGATCATAGCCTCTTATTCAGGATACCGGTACTTCCGACTTTGAAGGCACATGGCTAAAGGAAAATAAATCCCCTTGCTCATGATAGGTATATACTTTTTTATTTGAAGACATATGGCCAGAGGAAAATAAATCATCTTGCCCATTGATAGCAATTCAGTCCTTGGTAATAGCACCTGAAATTGTGCGCCCAAAACTCCTAAGATCCTTGAAAGGGTTAGTTAACATGCTATGTTATGATGTCACGATGTTATGCAGATGTTATGCATTTGGAAAAGTATAAGGTAATAAGGAAGAACAAGTCCTACAAACAAGACCTACAAGGAAATCAAAGGGTTAGCAGCACACACAAGCACATCACACAAGTGTCCTTGGGTTTAAAGGCTTGCATGGCGTCCATAGGTAAGTACCCTTTCCACTGAAGTTTAGTTGGTTCAACCTGTCCTAAAATAGTAACTGGTTTCTAAGGAATCTCAATATCTCGGATCTTTCTCGAAAGCATTATCTCAGTCAGCGCTCGATGGGCTGACTGAAAACATCTTGAAAGATTGATCTCAATGGGTGTAGCATCGAGTATCAACCAGCTTCGGTCAAGAATCCAAATCCAGCCATATCGCTACTTCCTAATAGGCCAAAGTCAAGTTCAACTAGGGTTCTAAGGGAAAATTAGTGCTTAATGACACGACATGGAAGCCTAATGTGTCCTCGATCATATTCAAGGGCCATCAGAACAAACCAAACCGTCGCACTAACAGTGGCCACCATATCAACCATATCGGGACAAGCTGTATAGTCTCCTTGGTCTATTGCCACTTACCTAAGCTACACTAGATCCGAGTGTAAGATCTTTCACACAAGAACATTCCCAAGAAGTATCCTTAATAATAAAGCAAACAAGACAAACAATTGAAAACATTTAAAGTGATCTAAAACTTTAAGGTAACCCCTCTTTTGAAAAATCCCCAACAGAGTCTTTAGTTCTGTAACACGGTGGGAGAACTGACTTTATTAAATATTGCGAATAGCAAGAGTCGCCACCGACTTTTATTTTATCCAATTGGGAAAGGCAAAAAGAACAAGAAAGACCTTTGAAAGATTTTGAGTTCGGGGGGTAGGTTATACAAAGGGAAGGTATAAGCACCCTTTGTATCCATGGTTATCCATGGCTCTTAATTTCTTATCTCATTTGTTTTTGTTTGATTTGTTTGAAAGTGTGGTGTGTGTTTAGAAAAGATTTTGAAAAAAGAACTTTAACTTTGTAATGATCTTCGTACGGATGTATACAAAGTGTAGTCTTTGAAAATTATTTTAAAAAGGGGGGTGTGAAAAGTATTTTGAATTTGTTTGAATTGAGCAAGCAATTAAGAACTACCTACCCTAAGTTTAATTTCTTTCTTGTTCTTAAAGTCTTTCGTTAAAGGAAAGAGACTATCCACACCATTAGTTAGTGGGAAGTCTTTTCATTGGATGTATTCGGGACATCGAGGATCATCGTATAGTCATAGGGATATCCCTACCATAAAGAGGGTTGGAAGTCCTATGAATTGATGAGAATAGTCATAGAGGCAACAAGTAACGATACCTTAGCAATCGAAGAGACTATCATCATTTAATCAAAGGCAACATCGAGGGACGAGATCATTTTAATCGTAGGCAACATCGAAGGGACTATGATCTTTGTATGATGATTTAAATCGAATGCAACATGCTATGGTATCCCTAAGCTTGAGAGACTTGACTATTGTTCGAAAGGCAACGAAAGAGAGGAAACCTTAGAGGTGGGTGTGTGAACAGTGTTTTGATTCAGATATTTATCTTTGAGTTAGTGATCTAACAGTTAATTGATTAATCTTGCCATACAATCCTATTATCCATGCATCTAAACAGTTATATCAGCAATGTCACCCTCGGTTTTTTATATCTCGCGTGAGATACGAACTGACTCTTCTTTTGTTTTTGAGTTTTGAAAATCAGAGAGTCGCCACCGACTTTTATTTTATCCAATTAAGGAAAGGTTTATAAAAGAAACAGAAAAAGAACTTTAAGAGATTTTGGGTTCGGGGGTAGGTTATACAAAGGGAAGGTATTAGCACCCCTTTGTATCCATGGTTATCCATGGGCTCTTAATTGCTTAGCTCACTTGTTTGAATCATTTGTCTTGCCTTGAAATGCTTGTATGTGGTTTTAAAATACCTTTGTAAATTGGCTTTGTAATGATCCTTGTGCGGATGTATACAAAGTGTTTTATCTTTCGAAAAGATGTTTTGAAAAAAAAAATCTTTAATTTCGTAATGATCCTTGTTTGGATATATACAAAATGTTGTCTTTTTTGAAAGTTTTTTGTTTTGAAAAAAATAATGATATATGAGACATTTGTTGTTTTGATTTGATTTGAGCAAGCAATTAGGAGATCTACCTTAAGTTTATAAGGTCCTTTCCTATTTCTTTTAGAAAATTCTCCTTTGACCGGATGTAAACAAAAGTTTGGATTTGCATTTGAAACAGTAGAATTGATTTTGAAAAGAGTAACAGAGGGATTACCCTAAGAGGTGCAAGTGTGATTGTGTTTTGATTCAGATATTTTTGTCTTTGAAGTTAGTGATCTAACGCTTCAGTTTTTATCTTTGACATACACGCAGTTTTATATGTACAGAATTTAAAGTGCGGGAATGTAAAATGCGGAAAGTAAATCTACGCTATTACATCGATGACGCGGGAAATGTAAACTACGCTATTTACATGATTTTGACAACCTATACACTTTATCTAGGAATTTAAATTGCAATAAGATAAAGGAAGTATTTTTGGATTTTTTTAGATGGTTGATTTTAATTAGAATTAATGCATAATTAATTTAATTAAATGAGAAAAATGAGAAATAAAATTTAAACCTAAAAATTAAGTCTAAAATATGTTCAAAATGTTTGTTAATTAATTTTAAAACAAAACTAATTTTTTTTTGGATTTTTTGAAGTTGTTTTGGAAATTATTAAGTTAAATTAACATATAATTATACAAATAATTACACACATAATTAAAACTTAAAGTGAAAAATATTCTAAATATGTACAAAACTAGTCTATAATATATAAACTTAATTTAAATAAAAAGAAAATATTTTTCTTGATTTTTTGATGGGTTAAAATAATTAAAAATCAAATATATAAATATATACTAATTAATTAAACAAAATACTTTAATTATTAAGAAAAATAAAATATTTTTGTGTAAAAATTAATAGATTATTTTATAAACCTAAAAATATTTTTATTATATTTTTTTGATTTTTAAAACTATTTTAAATTAATTTTGCAAGTTATATTAAATAAAATGGAAAATAAATAATTAATGATCAAGTGTGGTTGGCTGGAGAGTCCATGGTAAGGACTAGCATGTCATAAGCGTTAGATGAGCTGGCAAGTTGATCTGAGGGTGATTAGAGTGGAGGCACGTGGTAACAATAGAACCTGCAAAACACTGGATCACAAATTAATTTAAAAAAACACGCGCGCGCTCTGGCCAATAGGGAGAGGCCACGTCTTCATCTTCAACCTCTCGCCACCACTTTTAACAGCGCTTTTGTAAAAACAACACTGTAATAAGTGAGTCTGAAACCTGCAAAATAGCGAATAGGGGTAAACTCATGCAAAAAAATTTCGCGACCTATGAAATAAACTAGCCTTGATCCACTGAGTTCAAATATGCCATTAGTTTCTCCTAATTTTGCCTAAATCGAATAATCCTAAAATGGAGCTCAAGAACCCTAGAATGGCAACTTCGTGTACAAGCATCCAAACCTCAATTAAACTTCCAAAAACGACCAGTACATCCAACTAAACTCAAATATATATCTACATCTTGTTAAACATGCGTGTATGATCAGATATGAGGTGATTTATGTTTGAACCAACCGTGGCTTGTGTGGCTCGATTTGTGAGGCTTTGATGCTTAAAATTTATTTGGATAGGTTCAATGAAGTTCATAGATGATGTTTGAATACTTAGTTTGGATTGAAACTAGCTGAAACTTAAAATTCGAATTTCAAATTTCTTGCAAAATTTCAAGTATGATACAAGTGTGTTACAAGCATGGATTTGATTCTGCAATTGTGTGTCCTTCCTACTGAAGTGTTCTACTTCATTTATAAGCAATGAAGTGCTTAAAATTGAAGCTATCAAGCATTGATTGCTTTTTTGAACTTTGAATTTTTTAATATAAAAAATCTTGAATTCTTTGGCCATGGCTTTGAATTTTCTTCAATCTCTTGCTCTAGGCCTGCTATGTACTTCTCTTGCTGCAGAGTTGAATCATTCTTGGAGGCTTTAGCTTAAGAATCAAGCATTGTATCATTATCCTTCACCATTTCTTTTTCAATTTAACTTTAAATGTAATAAAATTAAACCATAAAAGAAATAAAAATGCTATGGGCCTTAGGTTGGTCGTGGGAGGCCCTTAACATTGTTAGAATCATGTTTGGATCATGGAAACTTGGCCCCTTTTGGAAAAAAAACATTTTTGATCAATGTTGGTTTCATGCATTTTCCCAAAATATAGCCAACTTCAACAAGGCATAAATCCCTCAATTTTTATCATATGAAGGAGTTCTTGTACTTTTTAGAAACCTCAAGATGTCCTCTTCAAGCTACTTTGGAAACTTTTTTTCATTTGGAGAAGTTATCTTGATGTTATGGCCTTTGACAAAAAACCACTTTTTGTTGACTTTGAAAATGATATGTAATGTTTGAGCTCATATTTTTCAAATGGTGAATCCAATGACCATGGGATCAATTACATTTGAAAGATAATTGAATTTCCTTAAAAACAAGCTTTGGTTGGAATTTTTTGAATGAACGAGGAGAGAGTTATGGCCGGTCAAAGTTCAGTTGACTTTTTAGGAGAAAACCCTAATTTTGAAACTTAGGGTTTTGTTGATTTTTTATCTTTCCTTGATGAATTATGATCAACCAATGATCAAATGATGAATATTTTGACAAAATATGGATGTTGACAAAAAATTTCATTTTTGACTGTCTGTTGACTTTTCGGTCAAACTGGTCGTCTGTTGACTGTTTGAGCTGCTGACTGTGCGTCTGAGTGAATTGAAGTTTGAAAATTTGTATGGTGGTACTTTGAGATATATGGAGGTCCGTGAAATCCATTTGAGGTCTCAAAAAACTTGTTCTCCTGAAAAAAACAAAAACCCTAGTTAGGGACTGTTTGCGTAGGAGACAGTTAAGCGTACCAGATTTTTGTGCAGTGTTGAGTCTCTGCTGATCACGTGATTATCAGAAGACTTCTAGAACAAAAATCTTGGAATTTTGAAATGTAAAAGATTGATTTGATTGATGGTACAAAACACGGAGAATTACACTATCAGCGGGTTTGACTGTCAACTGGCTGTTCAGGCATTAACGTAACAGTTAAAGTGAAATTTCAACAGTTAAAGTTAATTTTTTCTTTTTGTTTTTTGTTTTGTTAATTTTGAAAATTTATTTACATGAGTTGTTAGAAAAACACAAACATAATAAATAAATAAAAAATACTGTACGCGAACGAAATTACCGATAATAACCTTGAAAATTATTTATTGCACAGAAGAATAAATATTTAACTGGCAGAATAAAAGATTTTGAAAATAATAGAATATAGTACAAAAATTAGTGGGAAACAAAAACTAATAATTATTTACTCGTTACCAGTACAGTCTGAATCCTCGGACTCTGCGCCTGCAAAATTTAATTCTGTACCAATTGCGTCAGTACTATTTATCTGTAAATAAATCTCAAATAAACAGCGTGTGTGAAGTGATAAACAGTAATTGGCATTTGTGTAAGAATAAATTCAACAGCGAACCATAATACCGTATAAGAAAAATTCTAAAAACCGAGTATTCATAAAAATCAGGATATTTGTGAAATAAAATCCAAGATTATATGAAACTCCCAATTTTTAGACAGAAGTCTGTTGCCTTCTTTCTGAAAAAGATACGGGCAAATTTTAGGGTATAACAGTTGCCCCTATTCAATCTTCTTAAACCTGAAGAGACTGATTAGAATCTGAAGGTAGAAGATGATTGAATATTTAGATGCCCTGAAAATTTGCACTTACCTCCACCGGAAGTGATGCTGGAATTTGCCTTTGAATGTTGTCTGAGAAATGTTGTTGGCAGATTGAAACATTACCTGAGATGGGCTTTCAGATGCCATCTGGCAAATGTGTTGATGTTTGTTCATCAGAATGAATCCATTGATTATATCTTGACGAAGGATTTGAAAACCTCTGCGTTGACCGTTTCAGAACCGTCCAAGGTTACCGCTTTAAGTCTTGGAGGCTGATCGTTACGGAACTGTCCGAAGTTTTTCCGCTTTAGATTTTGAAAGTTGATCTATGAGGAACCGTCTGAGGTATCAGCTTTAGATCTTTGAAGGTTGATCGCTTTAAGGAACCGTCTAAGGTATCGACTTAGATCTGAAGGTAGATCATTGTGGAACCGTCTGAGGTATCCTCTTTAGATCTTTGAAGGTTGATCGTTATGGAACCGTCTGAGGTATCCGCTTTGGATCTTGAAGATTGATCGTTGTGGAACCGTCTGAGGTATCCGCTTTAGATCTTTGAAGGTAGATCATGAAGGAACCGTCCAAGGTATCGACTTAGATCTGTGTTGCTTGTTTTGAGTTGATAGGTGATTTGGAAAGAGAAATCTCTTCAGAATGAATCTTTGGTTTGATTATATCTGAGAGGAATGTTCGTCTGAATAGAATTCAGGGGAACACTGCATGTGACTGAGAACAACTTTTCTGAGGATATTCTTCCACCTGAAAAAAAAAATCAAGTTAGTGACATGTAATGTTATGATGCATGTAATGTATATGTTGAGATTCTCAACCTAAATGAGAACGTGCATGTCATGTATGCGTTTGTTATGAAACATTATATGCTATGTATGAATATGCGTATGATGTATGACTTATGCAATTTAGAGCGTATCAAACTTCTGGTTGGGAAAATAAATCCCTGCTTGCTATTTTGGAAATGAAGGCATTATGATTGTTGATGATCTTTGCTATCTTGTTCGAGTACACTCGGCTGGGGAACTTCCTTACGGACCAGGGTGTTCTATTGAGGGATATTTGACTACCGCTTGGGGATGAAGGTAATTTGAAAGTTCTGATTTTGATGCCCTTTGAGTGGGAATAAGGAAGATGCGTAATCCTCCGATGCACTATTTGACCAAGCCTTGGTGTGGAGGATCACACCTTCTAGGGATAGTGATCTTGAACAGCCCTGCTGGGGAATAAGGTTTCTCGAATCACTTTGTTAGAGAGAAACAATCTCATTGATGATTTTGCTGAGAAATACGTCTCTGTTGAGGATTTTTTCTTCTGATGCTGGTTTCAGGATGATGTCCAGATGATTGGGACATTACCTGAATGCTACTCCTGTTTTTCTTATAAACATTAGTCATATTCAAATGCATATGTTCATTCAAAACTATCATTGGGACATTTATGTATTCAAAACATAAAAAATGGAAACACTGATTTTGAGCATGAGCTGTATTGATTTTGAAAGAGAGCCATAATAGGCGGATTAGTATAAGGAGACAAAAATCCTAGTAGTAGGAAATTGTCATAAAACTTTGAAAAGTACTTAATGGCTATGTGAAAACAATCCAGTCAAGTTTCAACTCTGCTATTGCCAATCTGTCTTTGAGTATCTCATCCCTCACTTGCTAGAAGAAAGTGATCGGACTGATTGGTTCCTTTGATGTGTTGAACCTTGAAGGTGAGTAGGTAGCCAAACGGGACATAGTCGTACGCTTTATTCCCTAACTTTTGCCCAGGCTGCTTTTTCAGGTTTTCAGCCTACCGGGATAATTATTTATTTTTTAGTCTCTAACTTTTGCCTGGATCGCCCTTTCAGGTTTTCAATCCACCGAGACGCTCATTTTTGCCTAAGTCGCCCTCGCAGGTTTTCAACTTAGCGAGCTTTTCTTTAAGCGAAATACTTTTTGACTATGTCCTCATTTACAGGGTGTGGGAAATCCTCGCCATCCATAGTGGTAAGCAACATGGCTCCGCCGGAGAATACTTTCTTGATTACAAACGGTCCCTCATAAGTGGGAGTCCACTTGCCCTTGGGGTCACCTTGTGGTAGGATGATGCGTTTTACAATCAAATCACCGGTTTGATATGCCTGACTTTTGACTTTCTTGTTAAAGGCTTTGATCATACGTTTCTGGTACAACTGACCATGACAAATAGCTGCGAGCCTCTTCTCATCAATCAAGTTTATCTGGTCCAACCGAGTCTGAATCCAATCGTCTTCATCTAGATCAGCTTCTTTCATAATCCTTAGGGAAGGAATCTGAATTTCAATTGGAAGAACTGCCTCCATACCATAGACTAAGGAAAATGGAGTTGCCCCTGTTGAAGTACGCGCTGACGCGCGATAACCATGAAGAGCAAAAGGTAACATCTCATGCCAGTCTTTGTAGGTTACTGTCATCTTTTGTATGATCTTCTTAATGTTCTTGTTGGCAGCTTCCACCGCGCCATTCATCTTTGGTAGATATGGAGAGGAATTATGATGTTTGATCTTGAACTGTGTGCAGAGTTCAGTAATCATTCTGTTGTTTAAATTTGTGCCATTGTCTGTGATGATCCTTTCATTGATGCCATACCGACAAATGAGATTATGCTTGATAAATCGGGCCACAACATTCTTGGTGACTGAAGCAAATGAGGCTGCTTCTACCCACTTTGTGAAGTAGTCAATAGCGACCAGGATAAAACGATGTCCGTTGGAGGCAGTAGGCTTGATTTCTCCAATCATATCAATACCCCACATTGCAAAAGGCCAAGGAGCCGTCAGGACGTTTAACGGGACTGGAGGTACATGTACTTTGTCGGCATATATCTGGCATTTGTGACAGGTTCTGGAGTGGCGATGGCAGTCTGTCTCCATGGTAGACCAGTAATAACCTGCTCTCAGAATATTTTTAGCCATTGTATGTCCACTTGAATGAGTACCAAAGGCACCATCGTGTATGTCTTCCATAATCTGTTCTTCTTCCTTCTTGTTTACACAACGAAGTAAAGTCGAGTCATGGTTGCGTTTGTACAGGATTCCATTACTTAGAAAGAATTTGACAGCAAATCTTCTTAGAAACTTTCTATCGTTAATGGATGCCCCTTCAGGGTATTCTTGGACTTCGAGATATCTTTTTACTTCATGGAACCATGGTTTTTCATCCATTCCTTCGGTATCAATCTCATTGCAATAGGCTGGTTCATCCTGTCTGTAAATGGTGATCATTGGCGCCTCATTGTCCCACCTGACTTTGAACATGGATGACATGGTAGCTAAGGCATCAGCCAATTTATTTTCTTCGCACGAGATATGTTCAAAAGTGATTTCTTCAAAATAAGGAATCAAACTCAGTACATATTCTTTGTATGGAATTAGATTCGGGTGCTTCGTGTCCCATTCCTCTTTGACTTGATAAATTACAAGGGCCGAGTCTCCGTAGACCTCCAGGAACTTGATTCTTAGATCGATTGCAGATTTAAGACCCAAAATACATGCTTCATACTCGACTATATTGTTAGTGCAGTTAAAGCATAATCTGGCAATGAATAGTGTATGTCCTCCTGTAGGAGAAATGATTACAACTCCGATGCCATTGCCAAGTGCATTAGAAGCTCCATCAAAAACCATAGTCCATCGGGATCCTGGCTCAGGTCCTTCCTCCGGTCCTGGTTGTTCGTAGTCAGTAACTAGCATAATGTCTTCATCTGGGAAGTCAAAGTTCAACGCTTGATAATCATCCACTGCTTGATGAGCCAGATGATTAGCTACCACACTTCCTTTGATCGCCTTTTGTGAAGTGTACTGGATGTCATACTCTGTTAAGATCATTTGCCATCTTGCTATTCTTCCAGAGAGAGCAGGTTTTTCGAACACATACTTGATAGGATCCATTTTGGAGATCAAGAAAGTGGTATGGTTTAGCATATATTGTCTTAGTCGGCGAGCCGCCCATGCTAAGGCACAACAAGTTTTCTCGAGTAGTGAGTATCTTGTCTCACAATCGGTAAACTTTTTGCTAAGATAGTAGATCGCATGCTCTTTTCGGCCAGACTTGTCATGTTGCCCCAATACACACCCCATTGAATCTTCTAACATTGCTAGGTACATTATCAGAGGTCTCCCTTCCACTGGTGGTAACAAGATTGGCCGTTTTTGGAGATATTCTTTGATTTTATCAAAGGCTAATTGGCATTTGTCATTCCATCTTTCCACTTGATATTTCTTCAACAGTTTGAAGATCGGCACACAAGTAGTAGTCATATGGGCAATAAATCTGGCTATGTAGTTCAGACGTCCCAAGAATCCTCTGACTTGTTTCTCGGTACGGGGTATGGGCATTTCTTGAATGGCTTTGACCTTGGCAGGATCAACTTCAATACCTTTGCTGCTGACGATGAAACCTAAGAGTTTACCGGATCTTACTCCAAAGGTACACTTGTTCGGGTTCAATCGCAATCAGTATTTCTTGAGTCTGTCAAACAGCTTGTGCAGATGACCCAGATGTTCTTCTTCAGTGTTGGACTTTGCAATCATATCATCGACATAAACCTCTATTTCCTGATGAATCATATCATGGAACAAAGCTACCATTGCATGCTGATATGTTGCTCCTGCGTTCTTTAAACCAAAGGGCATTACTTTGTAACAAAAGGTTCCCCAAGGTGTCGTGAAGGTTGTTTTTTCCATGTCTTCGGGTGCCATCTTGATTTGATTGTACCCTGAGAATCCATCCATAAAGGAGAATACCTTGCATTGTGCAGTATTGTCAACCAGTACATCGATGTGAGGTAAAGGGAAATCATCTTTGGGGCTTGCCCGATTCAGATCTCTGTAGTCTACACACATTTTGACCTTCTCGTCTTTTTTAGGCACAGGCACTATGTTAACTATCCAAGGGGGATAACTTATAACTTTCAAAAAGCCAGCATTGAATTGCTTCTCAACCTCGTCTTTGATCTTCTTGGACATATCGGGCCTACTTCTTCGCAGCTTCTGCTTAACTGGAGTGCTACCTTCTTTGATTGGCAGGCGATGGACCACAATATCCGTGTCGAGACCAGGCATATCTTCATAGGACCAAGCGAATATCTCGACGTAGTCTTGTAACATTTGAATCAGTCTTTGCTTGACACTGTCTTCTAAATCAGCCCCTATCTTGACTTCTTTCTTTTCTTCGTCACTGCCCAGGTTGATAACCTCAATTGGTTCTTCATGCGGCTGTATAGTCTTTTCTTCTTGTTCTAGTAGCCTTGCAAGTTCCCTAGGTACTTCACAATCTTCCTCACTTTCGTCCTCAGTTTGGTAGATCGGATTTTCAAAGTCATGACTGGCAATAGCAGAATCGTTATCAACAGGATCCAGAGTGAATGTGAATCTGCATTTATTATGTGGGTGTGTGTAAGAACACATAGCTATTTTGAAAATGAATAAAGCAAAGAAAGAAAAAGGATCACAAAATTTGAATATGCAAACGTCCCATGATTTTATTGAATGAACATGATCATGATATGACAAACCCTTATAAAAAGGACCAGGGTGCTTCGGGCAAAGCACCTGGCTTTTAAGTTCATGGTTCGATAGTACAGGAACCATTTTTATCTTTGAACATATAAACAACGAAAACAGGAAATTGCATTTACTCCTGATCAAAGGAGATCACATCCTCAGCTTCCCAGTTGTTCACTCCATTGTTGTGAGTAGGGAATACCCAACTGCTCCAGTTGCAGCTGTCTTCTTCGTCTTCCACAGCATTGACTTCTTTGGTGGGGAAATGAGCTGTTGATCCTTCAGGATGAGCAAGATACTTTGCTGGATATGAGAGCCTAGGCTGAGATACCTCTGTTGGCTGAGCGAGATACCCGATAAGATCGTCCCATCCAGTTGGAATGATGTCTTTGAGGGAGACTTGTGCATTCTGGGGAGCAGCGTACTGCATCAGAAACTCATTCTCATTATTTGGTGTTTCCCAGACTTCTTCAGGAGTGTTAGGGCTTGTGAATGTCATATTGTATTCGAAATGGTTGTCCCATCCAGTTGGGGTGATGTCTTCAATAGCGATTTGCGAGCTCAGGGGAGCGGAATTCTTCACCATAAAGTCATACTTACCACTTGGTTCTCCTAGTGTATCCCAGACTTCTTTTGGACTCGGTGGACTTTGGTATTGCTGAGTAATGGAATTTGTGAAACTTTTGCAATCTTCAAACTGATCACCCCATCCAGTTGGGACGATGTCTTCAATGGCAATAAAAGAACTCTGAGGTGCAGTGTACTTTACTAGAAAATCATACCCGCCGCTTGGTTCTCCCAAAGTATCCCAAACTTCCTCGGAAACAGGTGGAATTTCATTTGGATATTGCTGAATAATATTGTTCAAGATCACTCCATCGTCTTCAATAGCATTCACTCCTTGGCTGATGAAATGTGACATTAATCCTCCAGAACGAGGAGTTTGATCGTTCTTTTGAGTTCTATCAGCATAGCCCAGACCTAGCTTATCGAACTTGTAAGGTACATCGAGGAGCTGTCCCCATACTGTGCAACCACCTTCTTCGATCACAGCTTTGGCATCTTTGAGAGAAGCCATATTTGGAGTTACTTTTATAGCAGGAGTAGCAGAAATATGTTTGGCAGTAGAGACATCTAGAGGGACCACCTCAAAAGATTGGCAGGGAGTTTCGATGAATTCTCCATCCATCTCAACATACTTGGAGTTGCTCAGGTGGCTAACCACATACTCTTCTTCGCCATAAACTGTGACGACCTTACCTTTTATCGGATACTTTAACTTCTGATGCAGGGTAGAAGTTACAACATTTTCCCCATGTATCCAAGGGCGTCCTAGTAAACAGGAATATGCTGGGTGAATTTCCATTACATAAAAGGTAGAATCAAAGATCTGAGAGCCCACTCTGATTGGGAGCTTCACTTTTCCGTACACTGTTCTTGTTGATCCGTCGAAGGCTCTTACCACAACATCGCTTGGTTGTAACCCAACTCCTTCGAAGTCAAGTTTTTCCAGTACTGCTTTTGGTAACATGTTCAAAGAGGAACCGTTATCTACCAGCACATGAGACAGAGTGGTGCCGTTACATTCAATAGAGATGTGCAGGGCTTTATTGTGATTTTTCCCAGCAGGGGTTAAATCAGCATCAGAGAAACCGAGACCGTTATTCACTGTTAGATTGGCAACACAATTTTCGAATTGATTGACTGAAATCTCCTGTGGTACATGTGCAGCTTTCAGGAACTTCATCAGGGCCTTGGCATGAGCCTCTGAATACTTTAGCAAAGACAACATTGAAATTTTTGAAGCAGTGTGCCCCAGTTGTTCGACAATATTGTAATCACTTTTGCAGATAATTTTCAATATTTCCTCCATTTCTTGCCTCGACGGATCTTCAGCAGTGACTTCCACCGGTATTTGAACTGGTTCAACTTGTGGCTCTTTGCCTCGAGCGTTGATATCTTGATTATGAACTGGTACTTGGACTGGATTAGTAGCAACATTTGGAGAAATTTCTAGTGAAAAGATCCTTCCACTTCTCGTAATCTTACTAGTACCCACAATATTATCAACAGTTGGAGTAGTAAAATTCATGGCCTCTTCAGTCGAGGTGTCTTGCTTAACTCCATGGACATAAACATTAGTGTCATAACTCCACGGGACAGCTTTGTCTGAGGAGTATGGAAATGGAGTTGGACTGGTGATGATTACCGATGCCACTTTGGGTGCAGCAGAAATTTTGAAAGGAGCTTTGGTAGGGATTTTCAATGGTATGTTAGAAACCAGTGAGACGTCCTCTATTCTCATCCCATTTGCAAAAACTTCGCATAAATCGTCCATAGAAGGGAGCCTTTCAAACATAATGATACAGTGATCCATCCACTTTTGAATTCCTATTTTCAGATTCTCACAACCATTGGGTAGGTGTGCACAATAAAAGCAATCAGGGTCACAACCTGGAAAGAAACCAGCTCGTATTAGCTTTCTTTTGACTTCAAGGAGCGGAGTTGACAATTCTCTCACATCATAGATATAAACATGTCTATGATAGCATTAACAGTCTTGTCGTGCTTTGGCATAGGTGCAGTGATGACATTTGGAGTCTCTGGAGGATCGAATTCAATTTCCCCAGCATCTATCATGTCTTGTATTTTATTTTTCAGGGCCCAACAGTGATCTGCGTCATGTCCTGGACAATTAGAATGGTATGCACATGTTGCATCGGGGCGATAACTCGGAGAGGAAGTGTTGACATTCTTTGGAGGGTGTTTCAATGTGATCAGATTTGCTTTTAACAAGTGCTGCAATGCTTGAGAGATTGGCATATTGATTGTGGTGAAGTTTCTTCTTGGTGCATCTGGTCGACGTGTATACTTTGGCGATTGATCTTTTTGAGGTGCGGATGCAGAGATCAGAACAACCCCTACAAATTGGTGATGCTCACTTTTGCGACTTTTCTGACTGTGCATTGTATTGACTTCATTTCTCCCACTGATGGGCCTTTTGGTAGTACCAGAGGAGGAGCCTATTTGAATTTTTCCACTTTGAATACCGCTTTCAACATGCTCTCTAGTTAATATCAGGTCAGTGAAACCTGATGATGAGCTTCCTAGCAAATGACTATAGAAAGGGCCAGTTAAAGTGCCCATGAACATGTCGACCAGCTCGTGATCAGATATGGGTGGTTGAACCCTTCCAGCTAGATCTCTCCACTTTTGTGCATACCCTTTGAAACTTTCTTTTGGTGCCATAGTCATGCCCCGTAGTTGAGTACGGGTTGGTGCAAGGTCAGCGTTGTATTGATACTGTTTGTAGAAAGCAGCAGCCAGATCTTCCCAGGTGTGAACTTTTGTACTTTCCAGTTGGTAGTACCACTCGAGTTGTGTACCCGACAGACTTTCCTGGAAGAAATGAATCCATAATTTGTTATCTGCTGTATGAGGTAGTATCTTCCTCACATAGGACCTCAAATGTAGTTTTGGGCAAGAAACTCCATCATACTTTGCAAAGACAAGAACTTTGAACTTTGGAGGGATAACAATATCTGAGACTAGCCCAAGATCATTGAAGTCTAAACCAAGTATTTTTTGTATCTTCATAGCTTTCATGCGTTCTTCCAACAGCTGGTATTTGTTATCACCCTGTTCGTCTTCGGAATGATAATCTTCTTTGTTAGAAGAAAGAGAGGGTTTGGAAGAACCCTGGTTGCTGTGGTTGTCTTCTCGATCACCTTCACCGACTATTTCAGGGATCGGCGCCTTTTTGGACCTCTTGACTGGGATTTTGACCTTCCTTGCAAGGTGACTTAAGCCTACAGATCCTTAGGGCTTCTTTTTCTTCTTGATTATCAGGGCTTTCAGTTCTTGTTGCCCCTTTGCTAGCTCCAGAATTGCTATCTGAACTTGGGCATTCTGTGCTTCGAGATTCTTGACGCTTGTTTCGGAATCCATCCCTTCTAACTGAAATAAACAGCGAGGAGATGAGACACCTGTTATGTGAACCTGTTATGCAATGTTTATGAATGAAATGCATATGCAATGTTTTCAAGGATCTTAGAATTTAGATTTGTTAAAACAAAAGAGAAACAAACATTTATTAGTCAAACAATTTATTTCTTTTTCTTTTTTCTTTTTTTTTTCTTTTCTTTGCCTCTTTCGGGCTTACAAGATAAAATAAAGAAAATAAAGGATCCCTCAGGCCTCCCATGGACGCTTTCTCTTTGCACCCAGGAATGTGTTGATCTGCTGTTCTTCCTGGAGTTGTCTGGTGAGCTCCAACACTTTCCTCTCATAGTCTTGACAGTGTGCTTTGAAGGTGTCTCTTTCTTCTCTTAGTTGAACCCAAGATTTCTGCAGCTCTTCCAGGTCAGTCGGCATGTCCGGGTGTAGAATAACTCGAGGTTCGTTCCCTTCGATTTCTGGCTCAATAGTCACAGGTATAATAGCGAGATATGGCATGATGAGCTTCTGAGCACGAGCCCGCACCCATTTGAGGTAAGGCTCCATAGGAATGGAGTTCCATTGTCCTAAAGTCTTGCTTTCTATTTTGTAGACACTGCCCCACGCATGTATAAACCTTCGTCGATATCTTTGGGAATCATCTTCGTAGTCGAACACAATGCAATGAATAATCATGTCATGAGGACCGTTTCTTCGTGCATATCCAAATTGGCGCAAAGCTAAAGAGGGGTTATAAGTGATGCCTCCCCAGATGCCAAGGAGTGGCACATTAGGGTACTCTCCACAATGGTCAATGATAGTAATGTCTCTTTGAAAGAAGTTGTTCCACCGGATATCTGAATGAGACAAAGACATAATCCTGCGAGACCATTGCATCCTTTGTTCGTTTCTCAACACTGATCGGGGAAGGTGTAATGTGAACCATCAAGCCAGCAGTGGTACACAGCACATAAGAGTTCCTCGTTTTTTCATGGTACGAGTGTGTAAAGAATGTAGAATGTCTCCCAGCAAGGAAGGTACCGGGTTGCGGGTTAAGAAAATGTTGATAATATGTACACTTATGAATTGGTCGGGATTAGGGAATAAAACCAACCCATAAATCAAAAGAGCCACAATTTCTTCAAAAGCTAGGTAACTTCTATTTTTTAGTAGTAATCGAGCCTTTTCCATTAAGAACTTAGCAAGCAAACCCTTGACTCCATTCTTTGTTTCCCAATTGGACTCGATTTCTGACTTTCGCAAATGTAAGGCAGCAGCAATGATTTCAGGTTTTGGAATCTTTTCTAAACCAATGAAAGGTAATTGATCTCGAACAGGTAACCCAATCAGTTCAGAGAACTCTTCCAAAATGGGTACTAACTGGTAATCAGGGAATGTAAAACAATGATGTTCGGGGTCAAAGAACTGGAACAGGACCCGTATCATGTCTTCTTCAAATTTTGAGGTAACCAAATGGAGTAGGTGACCGTGCTTTTCAGTGAATTGAGCATTTCTGGGAAATTCTGATATTAAGTCCTTAAGTTCAGATGGTACTGTTGAGATGTTGATCCGGACATAATCTCTGGTAGCGGGAGCCATTACCTGCAACAACAGAACCAAGGTAAACTCTTCGATCCTTGAAATGATTAGTGAGAAAATGATATGTTTATGATGCTTATGATGTCATGATGTCAAACATGTGGCACACACAAACAAATCAAACAATAGCCTTAGGTTTAAAGGCTTGCATGAGGTTGATAGGTGATACCCTCCCCACTGAAGTTGAGTTGGTTAAAACCTGTCTTAAAATAGTATTCGGGTTCTATGATCCTTGGAGACAACATCTCAATACGGGGCTCGGACGGCCGATCAAAATATTCCTCGAGGATAACTAACTTCGATCAATTTCAAAGCTAGTCACTTAATAGGCCACAAGTCAAATTCAACTAAAGGTTCTAAGACAAATTAGTGTTTAATGACATTTCGGAAGCCTAACATACTCCTTGATCGTTTTCAAGGGATATCAGTACAGACCAAAGTGTCGCACTAACGGTGACCACCAGATTAACCGTATCGGTACATGCCGTACAGTTTCCTTGGTCTATTGTCACATACTTAAGGTATCTCGAGATTCGGGTTAGAATCTTTCACACAAGTAAATACCCAAACAAACCTTTGAAAAATAGAACAAACAAGACAAGCAATTGAAAACATCGAAGTGATCTACACTCTAAGGTAACCCCTTTTGAAAACATTTTGTTTTTGAATATCCCCAGCAGAGTCGCCAGTTCTGTCGCCCTCAGTTTTTTATATCTCGCGTGAGATACGAACTGACTCTTCTTTTGTTTTTGAGTTTTGAAAATCAGAGAGTCGCCACCGACTTTTATTTTATCCAATTAATTAAATGTTTATAAAAGAAACAGAAAAAGACCTTTAAGAGATTTTGGGTTCGGGGGTAGGTTATACAAAGGGAAGGTATTAGCACCCCTTTGTATCCATGGTTATCCAAGGGCTCTTAATTGCTTAGCTCACTTGTTTGAATCATTTGTCTTGCCTTGAAATGCTTGTATGTGGTTTTAAAATACCTTTGTAAATTGGCTTTATAATGATCCTTGTGCGGATGTATACAAAGTGTTTTATCTTTCGAAAAGATGTTTTGAAAAAAAAAAGATCTTTAATTTCGTAATGATCCTTGTTTGGATATATACAAAATGTTGTCTTTTTTGAAAGTTTTTTGTTTTGAAAAAAACAATGATATATGAGACATTTGTTGTTTTGATTTGATTTGAGCAAGCAATTAGGAGATCTACCTTAAGTTTATAAGGTCCTTTCCTATTTCTTTTAGAAAATTCTCCTTTGACCGGATGTAAACAAAAGTTTGGATTTGCATTTGAAACAGTAGAATTGATTTTGAAAAGAGTAACAGAGGGATTACCCTAAGAGGTGCAAGTGTGATTGTGTTTTGATTCAGATATTTTTGTCTTTGAAGTTAGTGATCGAACGCTTCAGTTTTTATCTTTGACATACACGCAGTTTTATATGTACAGAATTTAAAGTGCGGGAATGTAAAATGCGGAAAGTAAATCTACGCTATTACATCGATTGTGCGGGAAATGTAAACTACGCTATTTACATGATTTTGACAACCTATACACTTTATCTAGGAATTTAAATTGCAATAAGATAAAGGAAGTATTTTTGGATTTTTTAAATGGTTGATTTTAATTAGAATTAATGCATAATTAATTTAATTAAATGAGAAAAATGAGAAATAAAATTTAAACCAAAAAATTAAGTCTAAAATATGTTCAAAATGTTTGTTAATTAATTTTAAAACAAAACTAATTTTTTTTTGGATTTTTTGAAGTTGTTTTGGAAATTATTAAGTTAAATTAACATATAATTATACAAATAATTACACACATAATTAAAACTTAAAGAGAAAAATATTCTAAATATGTACAAAATTAGTCTATAATATATAAACTTAATTTAAATAAAAAGAAAATATTTTTCTTGATTTTTTGATGGGTTAAAATAATTAAAAAGCAAATATATAAATATATACTAATTAATTAAACAAAATACTTCAATTATTAAGAAAAATAAAATATTTTTGTGTCAAAAATTAATAGATTATTTTATAAACCTAAAAATATATTTATTATATTTTTTTTATTTTTAAAACTATTTGAAATTAATTTTGCAAGTTATATTAAATAAAATGGAAAATAAATAATTAATGATCAAGTGTGGTTGGCTGGAGAGTCCATGGTAAGAACTAGCATGTCATAAGCGTTAGATGAGCTGGCAAGTTGATCTGAGGGTGATTAGAGTGGAGGCACGTGGTAACAATAGAACCTGCAAAACACTGGATCACAAATTAATTTAAAAAAACACGCGCGTGCTCTGGCCAATAGGGAGAGGCCACGTCTTCATCTTCAACCTCTCGCCACCACTTTTAACAGCGCTTTTGTAAAAACAACGCTGTAATAAGTGAGTCTCAAACCTGCAAAATAGCGAATAGGGGTAAACTCATGCAAAAAAAATTCGCGACCTATGAAATCAACTAGCCTTGATCCATTGAGTTCAAATATGCCATTAGTTTCTCCTAATTTTGCCTAAATCGAATAATCCTAAAATGGAGCTCAAGAACCCTAGAATGGCAACTTCGTGTACAAGCATCCAAACCTCAATTAAACTTCCAGAAACGATCAGTACATCAAACTAAACTCAAATATATGTCTACATCTTGTTAAACATGCGTGTATGATCAGATATGAGGTGATTTATGTTTGAACAAACCGTGACTTGTGTGGCTCGATTTGTGAGGCTTTGATGCTTAAAATTTATTTGGATAGGTTCAATGAAGTTCAGAGATGATGTTTGAATACTTAGTTTGGATTGAAACTAGCTGAAACTTAAAATTCGAATTTCAAATTTCTTGCAAAATTTCAAGTATGTTACAAGTGTGTTACAATCATGGATTTGATTCTGCAATTGTGTGTCCTTCCTACTGAAGTGTTCTACTTCATTTATAAGCAATGAAGTGCTTAAAATTGAAGCTATCAAGCATTGATTGCTTTTTTGAACTTTGAATTTTTTAATATAAAAAATCTTGAATTCTTTGGCCATGGCTTTGAATTTTCCTCAATCTCTTGCTCTAGGCCTGCTATGTAATTCTCTTGCTGCAGAGTTGAATCATTCTTGGAGGCTTTAGCTTAAGAATCAAGCATTGTATCATTATCCTTCACCATTTCTTTTTCAATTTAACTTTAAATGTAATAAAATTAAACCAAAAAAGAAATAAAAATGCTATGGGCCTTAGGTTGGTCGTGGGAGGCCCTTAACATTGTTAGAATCATGTTTGGATCATGGAAACTTGGTCCCTTTTGGAAAAAAACATTTTTGATCAATGTTGGTTTCATGCATTTTCCTAAAATATAGCCAACTTCAACAAGGCATAAATCCCTCAATTTTTATCATATGAAGGAGTTCTTGTACTATTTAGAAACCTCAAGATGTCCTCTTCAAGCTACTTTAGAAACTTTTTTTCATTTGGAGAAGTTATCTTGATGTTATGGCCTTTGACAAAAAACCACTTTTTGTTGACTTTGAAAATGACCTGTAATGTCTGAGCTCATATTTTTCAAATGGTGAATCCAATGACCATGGGATCAATTGCATTTGAAAGATAATTGAATTTCCTTCAAAACAAGCTTTGGTTGGAATTTTTTGAATGAACGAGGAGAGAGTTATGGCCGGTCAAAGTTCTGTTGACTTTTTAGGAGAAAACCCTAATTTTGAAACTTAGGGTTTTGTTGATTTTTGATCTTTCCTTGATGAATTATGATCAACCAATGATCAAATGATGAATATTTTGACAAAATATGGATGTTGACAAAAAATTTCATTTTTGAATGTCTGTTGACTTTTCGGTCAAACTGGTCGTTTGTTGACTGTTTGAGCTGCTGACTGTGCGTCGGAGTGAATTGAAGTTTGAAATTTTGTATGGCGGTACTTGGAGATATATGGAGGTCCATGAAATCCATTTGAGGTCTCAAAAAACTTGTTCTCCTGAAAAAAAACAAAAACCCTAGTTAGGGACTGTTTGCGTAGGAGACAGTTAAGCGTACCTGATTTTTGTGCAGTGCTGAGTCTCTGCTGATCACGTGATTATCAGAAGACTTCTAGAACAAAAATCTTGGAATTTTTAAATGTAAAAGATTGATTTGATTGATGGTACAAAACACGGAGAATTGCACTGTCAGCGGGTTTGACTGTCAACTGGCTGTTCAGGCATTAACGTAACAGTTAAAGTGAAATTTCAACAGTTAAAGTTAATTTTTTCTTTTTGTTTTTTGTTGTGTTAATGGTGAAAATTTATTTACATGAGTTGTTAGAAAAACACAAACATAATAAATAAATAAAAAATACTGTACGCGAACGAAATTACCGATAATAACCTTGAAAAATATTTATTGCACAGAAGAATAAATATTTAACTGGCAGAATAAAAGATTTTGAAAATAATAGAATATAGTACAAAAATTAGTGGGAAACAAAAACTAATTATTATTTACTCGTTACTAGTACAATCTGAATCCTCGGACTCTGCGCCTGCAAAATTTAATTTTGTACCAACTGCGTCAGTACTATTTATCCGTAAATAAATCTCAAATAAACAGCGTGTGTGAAGTGATAAACAGTAATTGGCGTTTGTGTAAGAATAAATTCAACAGCGAACCAAAATACCGTATAAGAAAAATTCTGAAAACCGAGTATTCATAAAAATCAGGATATTTGTGAAATAAAATCCAAGATTATATGAAACTCCCAATTTTTAGACAGAAGTCTGTTGCCTTCTTTCTGAAAAAGATGCGGGCAAATTTTGGGGTATAACAAGCAGTTTATATGTGCGGAAAATAAATCTACGCTATTACAGGGCTTCGGTATTAGGGGATACATAACCAAAACGGAGGATACAGAAATTAAAGTGCGAGAAATAAATCTAAGCTATTACAAAAAAAAACCTTTGCAACCTATACATTGATTTCTAGAATTTAAATAAATAAGTAAATCAATAATTAAATGACGGAATTCGAAACAAGCACGCGACAATCATAAAATATGAGATGAGAAGAGAAATTCGAGCAATGGGAAAATTAAAGGTTGGAGGTATTTGTGATGATAAACCCTAAATCTTAAAGGTTAACCTAAAATTAGATTAAGGCTAAAAAAATTTAACCTAAAAATATTATTGAGGTTAAAGTAAACCTAAAATTAAATTCTAATTTATTAAAATAAATTAACCTAAAATTAAATATTAATTATCCTAATTTAAATATTAATTATATAATTATCTAACCTAATTTAAATTAACTCTAAATTAAATCCTAATAATTAAATTATTTAACCTACTTTAAATCCTAGTAATTAAATTTAAATTGACCAATGAAATTAATAAAAACTAATATTAATAGTTATTTGGTTAATGGATGGCTAATGGGTGGTTAATCAAATTAGTTTAAGAAATTAAACAATATAAATAAACAAAACAAACTAAGAAACAAAAGAGAGTGGTGAATGAGTGAAAAACACTTAGAAAGGGGGGATTGAATAAGGGTTATTTCTAAAAATGGCAGATAAAAAATAATCACATAGTTATTTTTATCCTGGTTCGTTGTTAACCAAACTACTCCAGTCCACCCCTGACAAGGTGATTTACTTCAACTGAGGATTTAATACCCTTATCAATCTTGATTACAATGGTTTTCCACTTAGACAACTTCTAAGTCTTCTAGAGTATACAGATCACAACTTGATCACTCTAGGAACTTCCTTTTACAAAGATGTAAACAAATATTCTGTGCTTCGAGATTCTTGACGCTTGTTTCGGAATCCATCCCTTCTAACTGAAATAAACATCGAGGAGATGAGACACCTGTTATGTGAACCTGTTATGCAATGTTTATGAATGAAATGCATATGCAATGTTTTCAAGGATCTTAGAATTTAGATTTGTTAAAACAAAAGAGAAACAAACATTTATTAGTCAAACAATTTATTTCTTTTTCTTTTTTCTTTTTTTTTTCTTTTCTTTGCCTCATTCGGGCTTACAAGATAAAATAAAGAAAATAAAGGATCCCTCAGGCCTCCCATGGACGCTTTCTCTTTGCACCCAGGAATGTGTTGATCTGCTGTTCTTCCTGGAGTTGTCTGGTGAGCTCCAACACTTTCCTCTCATAGTCTTGACAGTGTGCTTTGAAGGTGTCTCTTTCTTCTCTTAGTTGAACCCAAGATTTCTGCAGCTCTTCCAGGTCAGTCGGCATTTCCGGGTGTAGAATAACTCGAGGTTCGTTCCCTTCGATTTCTGGCTCAATAGTCACAGGTATAATAGCGGGATATGGCATGATGAGCTTCTGAGCACGAGCCCGCACCCATTTGAGGTAAGGCTCCATAGGAATGGAGTTCCATTGTCCTAAAGTCTTGCTTTCTATTTTGTAGACACTGCCCCACGCATGTATAAACCTTCGTCGATATCTTTGGGAATCATCTTCGTAGTCGAACACAATGCCACGAATAATCATGTCATGAGGACCGTTTCTTCGTGCATATCCAAATTGGCGCAAAGCTAAAGAGGGGTTATAAGTGATGCCTCCCCAGATGCCAAGGAGTGGCACATTAGGGTACTCTCCACAATGGTCAATGATAGTAATGTCTCTTTGAAAGAAGTTGTTCCACCGGATATCTGAATGAGACAAAGACATAATCCTGCGAGACCATTGCATCCTTTGTTCGTTTCTCAACACTGATCGGGGAAGGTGTAATGTGAACCATCTAGCCAGCAGTGGTACACAGCACATAAGAGTTCCTCGTTTTTTCATGGTACGAGTGTGTAAAGAATGTAGAATGTCTCCCAGCAAGGCAGGTACCGGGTTGCGGGTTAAGAAAATGTTGATAATATGTACACTTATGAATTGGTCGGGATTAGGGAATAAAACCAACCCATAAATCAAAAGAGCCACAATTTCTTCAAAAGCTAGGTAACTTCTGTTTTTTAGTAGTAATCGAGCCTTTTCCATTAAGAACTTAGCAAGCAAACCCTTGACTCCACTCTTTGTTTCCCAATTGGACTCGATTTCTGACTTTCGCAAATGTAAGGCAGCAGCAATGATTTCAGGTTTTGGAATCTTTTCTAAACCAGTGAAAGGTAATTGATCTCGAACAGGTAACCCAATCAGTTCAGAGAACTCTTCCAAAATGGGTACTAACTGGTAATCAGGGAATGTAAAACAATGATGTTCGGGGTCAAAGAACTGGAACAGGACCCGTATCATGTCTTCTTCAAAATTTGAGGTAACCAAATGGAGTAGATGACCGTGCTTTTCAGTGAATTGAGCATTTCTGGGAAATTCTGATATTAAGTCCTTAAGTTCAGATGGTACTGTTGAGATGTTGATCCGGACATAATCTCTGGTAGCGGGAGCCATTACCTGCAACAACAGAACCAAGGTAAACTCTTCGATCCTTGAAATGATTAGTGAGAAAATGATATGTTTATGATGCTTATGATGTCATGATGTCAAACATGTGGCACACACAAACAAATCAAACAATAGCCTTAGGTTTAAAGGCTTGCATGAGGTTGATAGGTGATACCCTCCCCACTGAAGTTGAGTTGGTTAAAACCTGTCTTAAAATAGTATTCGGGTTCTATGATCCTTGGAGACAACATCTCAATACGGCGCTCGGACGACCGATCAAAATATTCCTCGAGGATAACTAACTTCGATCAATTTCAAAGCTAGTCACTTAATAGGCCACAAGTCAAATTCAACTAAAGGTTCTAAGACAAATTAGTGTTTAATGACATTTCGGAAGCCTAACATACTCCTTGATCGTTTTCAAGGGATATCAGTACAGACCAAAGTGTCGCACTAACGGTGACCACCAGATTAACCTTATCGGTACATGCCGTACAGTTTCCTTGGTCTATAGTCACATACTTAAGGTATCTCGAGATTCGGGTTAGAATCTTTCACACAAGTAAATACCCAAACAAACCTTTGAAAAATAGAACAAACAAGACAAGCAATTGAAAACATCGAAGTGATCTACACTCTAAGGTAACCCCTTTTGAAAACATTTTGTTTTTTGAATATCCCCAGCAGAGTCGCCAGTTCTGTCGCCCTCAGTTTTTTATATCTCGCGTGAGATACGAACTGACTCTTCTTTTGTTTTTGAGTTTTGAAAATCAGAGAGTCGCCACCGACTTTTATTTTATCCAATTAAGGAAATGTTTATAAAAGAAACAGAAAAAGACCTTTAAGAGATTTTGGGTTCGGGGGTAGGTTATACAAAGGGAAGGTATTAGCACCCCTTTGTATCCATGGTTATCCAAGGGCTCTTAATTGCTTAGCTCACTTGTTTGAATCATTTGTCTTGCCTTGAAATGCTTGTATGTGGTTTTAAAATACCTTTGTAAATTGGCTTTATAATGATCCTTGTGCGGATGTATACAAAGTGTTTTATCTTTCGAAAAGATGTTTTGAAAAAAAAAGATCTTTAATTTCGTAATGATCCTTGTTTGGATATATACAAAATGTTGTCTTTTTTGAAAGTTTTTTGTTTTGAAAAAAACAATGATATATGAGACATTTGTTGTTTTGAATTGATTTGAGCAAGCAATTAGGAGATCTACCTTAAGTTTATAAGGTCCTTTCCTATTTCTTTTAGAAAATTCTCCTTTGACCGGATGTAAACAAAAGTTTGGATTTGCATTTGAAACAGTAGAATTGATTTTGAAAAGAGTAACAGAGGGATTACCCTAAGAGGTGCAAGTGTGATTGTGTTTTGATTCAGATATTTTTGTCTTTGAAGTTAGTGATCGAACGCTTCAGTTTTTATCTTTGACATACACACAGTTTTATATGTACAGAATTTAAAGTGCGGGAATGTAAAATGCGGAAAGTAAATCTACGCTATTACATCGATTGTGCGGGAAATGTAAACTACGCTATTTACATGATTTTGACAACCTATACACTTTATCTAGGAATTTAAATTGCAATAAGATAAAGGAAGTATTTTTGGATTTTTTAGATGGTTGATTTTAATTAGAATTAATGCATAATTAATTTAATTAAATGAGAAAAATGAGAAATAAAATTTAAACCTAAAAATTAAGTCTAAAATATGTTCAAAATGTTTGTTAATTAATTTTAAAACAAAACTAATTTTTTTTTGGATTTTTTGAAGTTGTTTTGGAAATTATTAAGTTAAATTAACATATAATTATACAAATAATTACACACATAATTAAAAATTAAAGAGAAAAATATTCTAAATATGTACAAAATTAGTCTATAATATATAAACTTAATTTAAATAAAAAAAATATTTTTCTTGATTTTTTGATGGGTTAAAATAATTAAAAAGCAAATATATAAATATATACTAATTAATTAAACAAAATACTTCAATTATTAAGAAAAATAAAATATTTTTGTGTCAAAAATTAATAGATTATTTTATGAACCTAAAAATATTTTTATTATATTTTTTTTATTTTTAAAACTATTTTAAATTAATTTTGCAAGTTATATTAAATAAAATGGAAAATAAATAATTAATGATCAAGTGTGGTTGGCTGGAGAGTCCATGGTAAGAACTAGCATGTCATAAGCGTTAGATGAGCTGGCAAGTTGATCTGAGGGTGATTAGAGTGGAGGCACGTGGTAACAATAGAACCTGCAAAACACTGGATCACAAATTAATTTAAAAAAACACGCGCGTACTCTGGCCAATAGGGAGAGGCCACGTCTTCATCTTCAACCTCTCGCCACCACTTTTAACAGCGCTTTTGTAAAAACAACGCTGTAATAAGTGAGTCTCTAACCTGCAAAATAGCGAATAGGGGTAAACTCATGCAAAAAAATTTCGCGACCTATGAAATCAACTAGCCTTGATCCATTGAGTTCAAATATGCCATTAGTTTCTCCTAATTTTGCCTAAATCGAATAATCCTAAAATGGAGCTCAAGAACCCTAGAATGGCAACTTCGTGTACAAGCATCCAAACCTCAATTAAACTTCCAGAAATGATCAGTACATCAAACTAAACTCAAATATATGTCTACATCTTGTTAAACATGCGTGTATGATCAGATATGAGGTGATTTATGTTTGAACAAACCATGACTTGTGTGGCTCGATTTGTGAGGCTTTGATGCTTAAAATTTATTTGGATAGGTTCAATGAAGTTCAGAGATGATGTTTGAATACTTAGTTTGGATTGAAACTAGCTGAAACTTAAAATTCGAATTTCAAATTTCTTGCAAAATTTCAAGTATGATACAAGTGTGTTACAATCATGGATTTGATTCTGCAATTGTGTGTCCTTCCTACTGAAGTGTTCTACTTCATTTATAAGCAATGAAGTGCTTAAAATTGAAGCTATCAAGCATTGATTGCTTTTTTGAACTTTGAATTTTTTAATATAAAAAATCTTGAATTCTTTGGCCATGGCTTTGAATTTTCTTCAATCTCTTGCTCTAGGCCTGCTATGTACTTCTCTTGCTGCAGAGTTGAATCATTCTTGGAGGCTTTAGCTTAAGAATCAAGCATTGTATCATTATCCTTCACCATTTCTTTTTCAATTTAACTTTAAATGTAATAAAATTAAACCAAAAAAGAAATAAAAATGCTATGGGCCTTAGGTTGGTCGTGGGAGGCCCTTAACATTGTTAGAATCATGTTTGGATCATGGAAACTTGGCCCCTTTTGGAAAAAAACATTTTTGATCAATGTTGGTTTCATGCATTTTCCCAAAATATAGCCAACTTCAACAAGGCATAAATCCCTCAATTTTTATCATATGAAGGAGTTCTTGTACTATTTAGAAACCTCAAGATGTCCTCTTCAAGCTACTTTGGAAACTTTTTTTCATTTGGAGAAGTTATCTTGATGTTATGGCCTTTGACAAAAAACCACTTTTTGTTGACTTTGAAAATGACCTGTAATGTCTGAGCTCATATTTTTCAAATGGTGAATCCAATGACCATGGGATCAATTGAATTTGAAAGATAATTGAATTTCCTTCAAAACAAGCTTTGGTTGGAATTTTTTGAATGAACGAGGAGAGAGTTATGGCCGGTCAAAGTTCTGTTGACTTTTTAGGAGAAAACCCTAATTTTGAAACTTAGGGTTTTGTTGATTTTTTATCTTTCCTTGATGAATTATGATCAACCAATGATCAAATGATGAATATTTTGACAAAATATGGATGTTGACAAAAAATTTCATTTTTGAATGTCTGTTGACTTTTCGGTCAAACTGGTCGTCTGTTGACTGTTTGAGCTGCTGACTGTGCGTCGGAGTGAATTGAAGTTTGAAATTTTGTATGGTGGTACTTGGAGATATATGGAGGTCCATGAAATCCATTTGAGGTCTCAAAAAACTTGTTCTCCTGAAAAAAAACAAAAACCCTAGTTAGGGACTGTTTGCGTAGGAGACAGTTAAGCGTACCTGATTTTTGTGCAGTGCTGAGTCTCTGCTGATCACGTGATTATCAGAAGACTTCTAGAACAAAAATCTTGGAATTTTTAAATGTAAAAGATTGATTTGATTGATGGTACAAAACACATAGAATTGCACTGTCAGCGGGTTTGACTGTCAACTGGCTGTTCAAGCATTAACGTAACAGTTAAAGTGAAATTTCAACAGTTAAAGTTAATTTTTTCTTTTTGTTTTTTGTTGTGTTAATGGTGAAAATTTATTTACATGAGTTGTTAGAAAAACACAAACATAATAAATAAATAAAAAATACTGTACGCGAACGAAATTACCGATAATAACCTTGAAAAATATTTATTGCACAGAAGAATAAATATTTAACTGGCAGAATAAAAGATTTTGAAAATAATAGAATATAGTACAAAATTTAGTGGGAGCAAAAACTAATTATTATTTACTCGTTACTAGTACAGTCTGAATCCTCGGACTCTGCGCCTGCAAAATTTAATTCTGTACCAATTGCGTCAGTACTATTTATCTGTAAATAAATCTCAAATAAACAGCGTGTGTGAAGTGATAAACAGTAATTGGCGTTTGTGTAAGAATAAATTCAACAGCGAACCAAAATACCGTATAAGAAAAATTCTAAAAACCGAGTTGTCATACCCCAAATTTGTCCTACCCTTTACTTCTAACTGGCTTAGGCTTTACATTCATGTACATACATCACTTAGGTCATAATCCATACCCATGCATGCATATCATTGGTCAATCAAAGACTAGCAAGAAAGAGCTCTTATGGCAAGGAATTTCCTACCAAATGTGTGGATCTGAGGTGTAATCATCTGGCTGTATGTTCATTGAAGACTTCTTGGATTAGGGTTTTCCCATTCTCAACTCGATGCATTGACGGGAGTGTTCAAGCTTGCAAATCATCTGGTTCCTTAAAACAGGATTTCTTTGACCAAAGTCAACCAGTTGACTTTCTGGTCAACAGTTAATCAGGAATGGTTTCTATGTGTGAAAAGCTTCTCATACTGACTATGTGGATGTGTTCGTTTGACTAGATTTGACTGGAGGAGATTTAATCGGGAATTTCACCAATAGTCGGAAAAATCAGAACAGTTGACTTTTGGGGTCAAAATCAGAAGAATTATTCAAATATTGACTTTTGGTGGAAAATTAATCAAGAAAAGTCGAAGAATGGATAAAATCGGGAGTTCGACAAAAAGTTGCCAAAATAGCAAAAAGACAAGTTTCCAACACTTAGAAATTTTTTTTTATGCTTTAAATCTCGTTGAGCAGTCCACTTCAGCACTAGATTACACGCTTCAAATGGCATTTTTTGAAGAAAATTCCAACATCAAAGTTGTTCCTCTCATGGAGGAGAACAACTTTGTAGTTGGACACTTTTTCATTTGAAGCTTGTATGAAGAGTTAAAGTGGTGTGAAGTTTCTGAAAATTCATTTAAACCAAGTCATAATCCAAGTCACAAGTCAGGTCATGACCTGGCATTTTAACAAACACATGGCATGCCAAATCTCCAGCCATTTTTAGAGCTCTACAGAAGTTCCATGAATGCAAACTTGGTATCATTCTCTTCTTTGCCATCTCCTCTATCCATTGAAACAAGAATTGGGACAATTGAACAAATATTGAGTGAGATGCAAGCTTTCAAAGTAGTGCCTCAACACTGGCCAAATCCTGCATGCTGCCAAGGCAGATTCCCAGGGCACACGCATGCATTTCAGCAAACACATGGTGTGCCAAATGTCAATGCCTTTTTCTTCCTCCACAAGTCACTATTTTGAACAAGCTTGATTCTAAGCCAATCCTTACCATGCCCTCTTTACATTGATCCAGAGTTCACAACAATTGAGTAAGTGAGGAGCAAGATAGAGGGGCTCAAAGTGTCACCCTCACAAAGTCATATTCTGACTATAGGCATAGCCCAGTTCCTTGCTGTGCGCGCGCAGTGAAGATGCCTTGAATTCATGATCACTTTTCTCCCATTTCTAGATGGTAATTCAAGATCTTTCAAACAAGCAAATCTCATGTATTCCATCCCCTCTTCCCGTTGAGCATAAGTGTGAGTCAATTGATGGAGCATGGCACGAGATATTCGTCTTTAAAAGTGGTAGCTCAACCTATATTGCATGGGTTTGCATGAGCATTGCTATGATAAATTCTCACAACACACTTCCACATAAAGCCATGCAAATTGCTGAGCTATGGAAAAGGCATGAAGGAACTTTGCTCCATGTGGTAAACTTGTTCCCTAAGTGTTGTAAAGCCCTTCACTACAAACATAGACACCAAAGCAAGTCCCACATTCAAGAAATGCAAAAGCTATGCTGCAAGCTACACTCTAAGCCCCACATCCAAGAAATCCTCATCACTCACCAATCATTGGCCATATATAAATGAAACTGTGCACAGCCATCATTCTACACGCCCTCCCTTCTCTACTTCCATTTTTCTCTATTCTTCTTTCTTGAATTTCTCTTCGTCCTCTCATCACTCTCTCTCACCTTCTCTCATTCTCTCCACTCCCTCTCGTCACTCTCTTCATACTTCCCATTCTCGCTTCACAAACCCACATGCTACACACTTCCACCTCTCCATTTTCAGTTTCTCTCCACTCTCTCTTCTATATTCTCTCATCTCTCATCTCTCTCCACCGTAACTAATATAACAAACTCACAGCTGCCACTGTAACAACCGTAACCGACTCCGGCGAACGTTACTCAGCAGCCACACCACTTCACTTCACCTTCTTCATGCAATCACCTTCACTCTCATTCAACACTCTTCACCAAGAACCAATCACCACCACTGCAGCCACCAACCACCAAAACTCTCAACCGTCATGAACTTTCTCCAACCTTCCCTCACTTTATTTCTCAGATGGCACAAGGTTCATCCAAGGCTTCGAAGATCTTTCACCATCTCTATCAAGTGTGCGTTCGGACTCATCTGTGGAGCTTCATTATTATCCGTTTACTTCAAGATTCTACAGGTAACTCCAAAATTCATTTTCACATAGCGCCTTGTAGTCAGTAGTATATCGCATTTGTATGAAGCTTAGTGTGATTCCTGAATCTCGGATTGTTTCGCGTGAAGTGCATATTGTTTAGACGTTTGAATCGTGTATCTGAGTCTAGTGATGAATTATGAGGGCATTTACATATTCAGAGTGTATTTTGGTGAAGATCTATAGATCTAGGGCATTAAGTGTGTGTTCGGTTCGAGCGGTGGAGGGAATATTAATGGAAACCGGCACCGGATTTGTGATCTACACGAAAAAACGAGCGGGGCAGTGGCGGATTTTCGTTTTTCTGGGCGTGTTGGTTGTCTCCGGTGGCTGTTGACGTCGAGGAAGACGACCGGAGGAATCTCCGGCGTCTGTATAAGGCTTTGGCATTTTATCTCAGATCACCACGTGGCTTCTTTCCATTGGTCTTTACATTCTGTTATTTTCCTTTTTGGCTTATCCATATGATTGGGTTGATGTGTTGGCGCATGAAGAGTGGTTGGGTACTGTCTTTTGTCCTCATTCATTTTAAAATACAGTTGACCTATTGATATATTATGTGGTCACGTTAATATGGAAGCATAGGTTTAAAATAAATCACATACCACATGATAATAATCTTGCAACAGGTAAATAAATTGAAATAGAATAAAAGAGCAGTTGGGCCACAAGATTCTGGACCTAGTAACATTTCTGGATTACACCCCACTGATGCTAGTGCACCACGCGCGCCTGATGACCATGGGCCTGATGCGCCTTGCTCTTGCCACCCCTGTCTTAGGCCCATGTTTTGGCTATTAACTAATTTTCTAGTTCAAATGAAAATGCTTCCACACCCCATGCTGTTAGTCATAAAAAACAGAATAAAATGATCCTCTTTCTTTTATTATTTTTTGCATATTAATTGTTTTTCTCCTTAAATGAAAATAACAAAAATATTTTCCAACCAATTAGATTTTTTAGAAACTTTATTTTCTTTTAATTGAATTTGTAGTTGTTGTTTCCTTTGGTTTTTAATTGATTGATAAACCATAAGAATAATAGTTTTCTTTGATAATTCAAATTAGTCTCCCATGAATAAAAATGATATTGCTTGTGAATAATTTTCATGGTTGACTTGGATTTCATTTCTTTTAGTTTTGTGAATATCTTCAATATTTTGTATTTTTCTTTTTTAGGAATTAATCCATAACATAGATTTAGAAATTAGGGATAGTTCCCTCCTCATTCTTTTTCTTTTATAACCATAAAACATCTAAAAATACTTGAATAAAAATCCCTTTAAAAAATACAAAGAAAATACTTAAAACACTAATAATTAAAGTGAAAATTCTTAAAAAGGGAATGGAAGCTTGAACATCCCTTGCTTAAGGGAATGTTCGAGTGCTTGGATCTCCCTTGCTTAAGGGTACCATTCAGGCGTAAGTTCCCAACTTCTAAAAAACACCAACCAAAGAGTAACTCGAGTTTCCCTTGCTTAAGGGATTTCCTCGAAACACTCAAACTCTCTCTCTTCTCTCCTTTCTTAAGGGCACTGTTATCTCCGCTCTATTGCATCCTAGGCTGTCCCCTTATGCAAGAGCGCGAGCGTTAACTCCGCCCAACTAAAAAACACAAAAACAAACAGAAAATCGTGAGCCAAACTACGGCGCTCTGATTCCTGAAAAGGATACGTAGGCATCAAGTCGCGGGGCTTGAACGAGCACACTTGTAAATATTTCCTTCTTTTCCCCGTATTTCTTTTGCATTCATTCGCATATAGACATAGACATAGACACACCCTTTAGATAGAAACAAACATAGGTGGATACCATCGAGTACGATGGGCGCGAGGGGTGCTAATACCTTCCCCTTGCGTAACCGACTCCCGTACCTTGATTCTCCGGTCGCAAGACCCTGTTCCTTCCTTTGTTAGGTTTTCTGATATTCCTTTCCCTTATGGGATAAATATATTGGTGGCAACTCTGTTCATTTTTCGCGAGCGTGCGACAGCTGGCGACTCTGCTGGGGATGTGATAGACCTGTGCTGGTCCATTCCTAGCGAGTCGATCCTAGCCTTTGTTTGTTTCTTTTATTGGGTGTTTCTTTGTTTGTATTTATGTTTACATCTTGTATATATGTTTGCATATCATTTTTATTTTTCGCTTGCATGTCATGTTTACTTTCCGCATGCATCTGGACTATATTATGGGTCCCCGTGGGGGCCACATTTTTTTCTGCTCTGTTTTGCAGGTGGGGGGTTTGTGTGAGGTAAAAGGCCCACTACCCAGGCCAGTGACACATAGGATTAGCGTGGATGCTCATGTTGACTCCCGTGGCTCTTGCTACGATCGAGCTTGACATGGGGTACCACAACTGGGCGAGGTTCTTTCATGGAACACTGTGTCTGGCACGCTTGTTGCCTCAAACACTTTGTACCCCATGGGAGCTGTAGACCTTGGTGACCATTAGGGACCACTTGTCTGTGTCTAGACTTCATACCCGTGAGATTGGGGTGGGACAGGAAACCTTGACTCCTACATACCTTTGGTTCTTCATATTTGAGGTCGGACCTTTATTTGGTCTGTTCTCATGGTGCTTGATACTCTAGTATTCTAAAAAGGCGTCGAACCTTTGATCCTGTGACATTTGGCCTGTACAGAGGTTTTATATCAGTCATTCAGAGGATTGTACATATGCTACTAAGATTATATGGACCTTGATCCCATGCTTTTGCATTGCATAACATCATTGCTCTATCCACTTCATTTGTGGGGGATCCTAAAGTCTATTTCCAAAAAAAAGAGAGAAGAAACGAAACAAAAAGAAAAAGGAAATAGAAAAGCAGAAAAAAGAAAAGAAAATATACTCCATATAAAGCTTAGATTCCAAAAAAAAAAGAGAAGAACAAAAGTGTATGAAAAGACTTTAGGATCTCTCATAAATGGAACATGCATTCATGTCATCATGCATTTCATGGTTCTTTCAGAGACTTATGGGACCCTTTCTATTCAGATTTCAAGATCAACAACAGATTTGACTTCTCACCGCCACGAGCTCCGAGATCAACTATGGAACAACTCCGTGAGGAAATGGATGAGACGAGGGAACATATGGGTCACCTTATGCTGGAAATGCAAGACTTGATCCATAATCAGGGTGCCCTAAAAGAGGAAAACAATCAGTTAAAGACTCAATTGAGCTTGGTCATGGAAGTTCTGAAGACGGTATTAAGGAAGGAAGGTGATGTTGTTCCTGTTGCTGCAATAGAAGTTGTTGATTCCTTCTCCTCAATAGGATCTCCTTCCATTCATGGAATGCCTCAGGGAGCTCTCCCTCAATTTCAAGTGCCATTACCTCCACGTCAATCTGTTCATGCTCCTAGAATTAATCAAGGAGGCCAGATGTGTGGAAAAAAGCTAAAGATACCTCAGAGGCTTCTCAATCCGATCCCGATACCTTATGCTCAGTTACTTCCTCGCCTGCTGGAACTTCAGTTGATTGAGCTACGAGATTTGGCTACACCTGAAAAGCTTCCCCCCAATTTTGATGCCAATGCTCGATGCGAGTTCCATTCTGGGGCACCTGGCCATGATACTAAGAATTGTAGGGCGCTGAAACATCAAATTCAAGATCTCATTGATTCAAAAGTGATTTTGTTCACCCCCGAAGGTATGATTGTTCAAGGAAATAGGGTTCCATATGTGGTGGATGAAAAGGTTGATTCATACTTCTCTGTCGGATCTACTTCAAATTAGAACCACAATGCACCGTCTTGGATTCCAGATCTTCCACCTTATCAGTCTCCGATTGTTTCACAACCAAATCAAAAGGGGAAGACACCTGAACAGATTGGGTATTTGAATCATCAACAACCCCACACGATCCAACAACAACCGATTCAGTATTTGCCACAAAAGCAATGTGTTGCACATCAACAAGGTCATCCGAATCAACGCCAACCTAGAAGTAATTTGGAACGAAGAAATGCTCCGTTGGACCAGATTCCTACGACATACAGTAAACTTCTGCCATATCTAGTTCAAAGCTCATTGGTGGTTCCCAAATTTCTGAAGCCTCCACCACGTCCGTTTCCACCTAGGTATGACCCTGAGGTGCAATGTGGGTATCACGCTGGATCAGTAGGGCACTCAACTGAGGATTGCAACGCTTTCAAAGCCAAAGTACAACAGTTGATTGACGAGAGGCATGTAATCCTTCAAGAAAGAAGCGTATGGGTGAATGGAATTCCCTTGCCCAAGTGAAAGCTCAGATTTCAGAAAGTCTCCAACAATTACTATTCTAGCAGCTATGCTTGGGGCTCCCGCACGAGGGATAAGCAAGACGTACTCTTATCTTGAGCATTGCATCACTCGCATTGCTCGAATCCCTAAAGCAAGGCAAAAGTTTACGACTCATGGGTGACTTCGTTGGAGTTCTCTTTTGGAGTGATCTGAAGTGTTTGGAAAGAACTGCAAAAAGTATTCAAGATCAATAAGTCCAGACGGAGTCAAGTCTCCTCAACAATGGCATTCATTTAGTTTCGTTATTGCATTCTCATTCGTAACATTTCATTGATTGTTTAAGCATTGCTAGCATGTAAAAACTTGTTAATTTCTGAATGAAAATAAAATACATTGTTTATGTTTGTCTTGAAGAAACCCATTCGTTTTCACTCATAAAATGTTTTTGGCATTACGATACCAACTTTATTAATCGCTCGCTGAGGCAAAAAGCTGAGGGAGAATGATGAAAAATAAAAATGCAAAATCTCTGATCATGTATTTTTGAATAAAACCCTACTGAGGATGTACAGGCATTGTTTCAAATCCCCAAACACCGGAGATATAAGGGAGATAGACCCTCGTTAACCCCTTTGAGCCTTGAAGTAGGAGTTTCTTTTCTAATCATAAAAACCCTCATTTTGACCTTGGGGAAGGGTAATGTTCATTTAACTTGATCGAGCTTTCAAAACTCACCAAAAGGGTGTGCATCTAAGGATACAACAATGGTTATCCTTCAAAAGGTTGAGGAATGTCAAAACCGCAATGATTATCCTTATTCCATCAAGAGATCAAGAGATGACGATACCACAATGGTAATCCTTCATCAAATCAAAGGAGTGAGGCAGTCGCAATCACCTCTGTTATACCCCAAAATTTGCCCGCATCTTTTTTCAAGAAAAATCCAATCTGGAAATTAAGAGTCTCATATAATCATGGATTTTTATTTCAACAAATATCCTGACATATGAAATACTTAGTTTTTAGAATTTTTCTTATACAGTAATTTGGCTTGCAGTTGAATTTATTCTTACGCAAACGCCAAATACTGTTTATTACTTCACACATGCTATTTATTTATTTACAGATAAATAGTACTGACACAATTGGTACAGAGTTAAATCTTTTTGCAGGCGCAGAATCAGGAAACTCAGACTGTACTGGTAATAAGTAGATTATTATTATCTTTTGTTTCCCACTAATTTTTGTACTATATTCCATTATTTTCAAAAATCTTTTCAAATCTCTTTTCCAAAAATCAAATCCTAACTTTATTCTCTACATCTCTCTTTTTCCCAACACTATCATACACTTTCTTTCAAATCTTACTTCCACTCAAATTTTCCTTTTGTACGGAATCACATCATTGCCCAACGTCTCTATCCTTCTTTCCACTCTATAAATACCTCTCATTTTTTCATAAAAATCTCACATCAAATTCTAATTCATCTCTCAAATTTCTACTTCATAATCCATCCTTTCTTCTTCCCCGACAAAATGGCAAAGCGGTGGGAAACGTGTTTTCTTATGGTCATCACCATTGCTACGGTGATCATGTCTTTCTTCTGTCTACATAGCCCGGAACACTGTGGACCTGGGATGCTTATGCTCCCAATCATCTACATGTTACTATTTGTAGCATGCGTTATCAATCGTCATTCTTAAAATTTGCCGTATTTCTTATTTCTTAAATGTACCGTTTATTCGTACTGTTCAATATAGTATGTAATATTTGTACTGTCAGTATTAAATGTTGTACTATTTGTCATAATATTGCTTAATTACTCAGATAATATTTTGTGTGTTTTCTGCCAGTCAAATATTCATTTTTCTGTGCATTAAATGGTTTTCAGGGTTATTATCGGTAATTTTGCCCGCATACAGTAAATATTAGTTATTTATTATGTCTGTTTTTTTTAACAAGTCATGTAAATAAACTTTCATTTTTCACATAAAACAAAAACAACAAAAAAAGAAAATTAACTTTGACTGTTGATTTTTCATTCTAACTGCTACGTCAATATCTGAACAGTCAATTGACAGCCAAACTGCTGGCAATACAATTCTCAGTGTTTTGTACCATATATCAAATCAATCTTTCACAATTCAAAATTCCAAGATTTTTGTTCTAGAAGTCTTCTGAATATCACGCGATTAGCAGAGACTCAACACTGCACAAAAATCAGGTACGCTTAGCTGTCTCCTACACAAACAATCCCTGACTAGGGTTTTCTTGTTTTTATAGGAGAAACAAGCTTTTGAGACCTCAAATGGATTTCATGCACATCCATATATCTCAAAGTACCATCATACAAATTTTCAAACTTCAATTCACTCAGACGCACCGTCAGCAGCTCAAACAGTCAACAGACGACCCGTTTGACTAAAAAGTCAACAGACAGTCAAAAATGATTTTTTTTGTCAAAATCCATATTTTGTCAAAGGATTCATCATTTGATCATTGGATGATCATAATTCATCAAGGAAAGATCAAAAATCAACAAAACCCTAAGATTCAAAATTAGGGTTTTTGCCTGAAAAGTCAACTCAACTTTGACTGATCATAACTCTCTCATCCTTCATCCAAAAAATTCAAACCAAAGCTCATTTTGAAGGAAATTCAATAATCTTTCAAATGCAATTTATCCCATGGTCATTGCATTCACCATTTGAAAAATATGACCAAAGACATTACAGGTCATTTTCAAAGTCAACAAAAAGACACTTTTTTCAAAAGGACACACAAGGAGCATCAAAAATCATTTTGACATGATACCAAAGACATTGGTTAGAGGACTCTTTGAGGTTTCCAAAAAGTGCAGGATCTCCTTCATATGACAAAAATTGAGGGATTTACACCTTGTTGAAGTTGGCTAAATTTTGGGAAAATGCATGAAATCAACATTGCTCAAAAATGTATTTTTTCCAAATGGGGCCAAGTTTTCATGGTTCAAACATCATTTCCATAATATTATGGGCCTCCCACGACCAAGACAAGGCCCATACTATTTTTATCCATTTTTGGCATAATTTTATCTTATTTTAAGATTAAATTAAAAGGAAAAATGAATGGATAATGGTTAGCTTACAATCTAAGCATGACTCACCCAAGGAATCTCTGATTTTCTGCAGAGAATTGAAGAGCAAGGCAAGAGCATTGAAGAGAAGAAGACTTGGTCAACAATTCAAAGGTTTTTAATATAAAAAATCAAGAATTCCACAAAGGCAACTAAAGGCTTCTTAGCTTCAATTCTAAGCACCTCAATGCCTATATATAGGCTACAATACTTCAGCAATGAAGGGAGAACGAATTCAGAATCAAACTCTTGCTTGTAATACATTTGTAACCTCTTAAAATATTCAAAGAATTTTGAAATTCGAATTCTAAGTTTAAGTTAGTTTCAATACAAAATAAACACTCAAACACGTTCCTTGAACTTCACTGAACCTATCCAGATCATTTGCAAGCTTTGAAACTCATTGAATCAAACACTACAGGTCACGATTTGTCCAAACTAAAACTGACTTGTATCTCATAACACAAGCATATCTAGCACGATGTAGACATATATTTGAACTTGGTGTGGTGTGTAGATCATTTCTGGAACTTTAATTGAGTTTTAGACGCTTACACACGAAGTTACCATTCTAGGGTTCATAATCTCAAAATTAGGGCTTTCTGAAATAGGCAAAATTAGAGGATCTAAGTGGTACCATTGAGTTCGTATGGATCAGACGAGTTGAATGGATAGGTCGCGCCAAATTTATTTTTACGTTTGACCCTATTCGCTATTTTGCAGGTTTAAGCATCATGTATTATAGCGCTTTTTTTACAAAAATGCTGTTATAAGTGTTGTCTGGAGGTTGAAGACGAAGACGTGTCTCCCCCCCATTGGTTCAGACGCGCGCGTGTTTTTTTTTTTTGAATTTGTCTCTGATTCTGTGCTTTGCAGGTGTAACTTTTACCACGTGCCTCAATGTCTGGACCATCTGATCTCATTTAATGAACCATCCAACGCCTCAGAATGAATCCTCATACCATGGACTCTCAGATTAATCACACATGATCATGTATCCTTTTATTTTCTATTTTATTTTAATTTTCTTTGCAAAATTAATTAAAAATAGTTTTAAAAATACACAAAATATTTTTAGACTTCTAAAATAATATATTATTTTCTGAAATAAAAATATTTTATTTTTCTTCAAAATTTCAATATTTTGCATAATTAATTAGTATATATTTATATATTTGCTTTTTAATTATTCTAACCAATCAAATAATCATAAAAAAAATTGTTCTTTATATAAAATATTGTTTATATATTATCAACTAATTTTGTACATATTTTGAATAATTTTCTCTCTAAGTTTTAATTATTTGTATAATTATTTGCATAATCATGTTTTAATTAGCTTAATCAATTTCAAATCAATTTCAAAAATTCCAAAAAAAATTAGTTTTGTTTTAAAATTAATTGACAAATATTTTGTACATATTTTAAACTTAATTTCTAGGTTTAAATCTATTTTCATCTTTTTTTTTCATTTTAATTTAATTAATCATGCATTAATTATAATTAAAATCAATCATAAAAAAATCCAAAAACATGCCTTTTATTTTTCTTGCAATTTAAATTCCTAGATAAATGTATAGGATGTCAAATTCATGTAAATAGGCTAGTTTACGTTTCCTGCACAATCGATGTAATAGCGTAGATTTACTTTCCGCACTTTACATTTCCGCATTTTAATTTCCAGCAAATATAAACTGCGTGTATGTCCAAGATAAAATTGAACCGTTAGATCACTAACTCCAAAAGATAAAATATCTGAATTCAAACACAAATCACATTTGCACCTCTTAAGGTAATCCCTTCTCATTCTTTTCAAAATCAAAGTCAAAATTCTACTGTTTCGAGTACAAAATCGAACCTATTGTTTGTATCCGGTGAAAGGATAGATTTTTAAAGGAAATAGGATAAAGACCTTACAACTCAGGGTAGACCTCCTAGTTTGCTTGCTCAAATCAAAACAAACAAAATTCTCATACACTGTTGTTTTTCAAAACTTTCCAAAAAGACAATATTTTGTATACATCCAAACACGGATCATTACAAAGTTAACGTTCTTTTCAAAAACATCTTTCGAAAGATAAACAAGCATTTTGTATACATCCGCATAAGGATCATTACAAATTCAATTTACAAAAGTATTTGAAACCACATATGAGCATTCTAAAGCAATTGAAAAGTAATCGAAAAACAAGTGAGCTAAGCAAACTTAAGAGCCCATGGATAACCATGGATACAAAGGGTGCTAACACCTTCCCTTTGTATAACCTACCCCCTTACCCAGAATTTCTTAAAGGTCTTTTTTCTGTTTCTTTTATAAACCTTTCCTTAATTGGATAAAATAAAAGGTCGGTGGCGACTCTGTGAATTTTCAAAAATGCGAAAGCATAAGCGATAAAAAAGAGTCAGTTCACGTATCTCTCCCGCTCAGAGGTATGGCCCGAAAAAACGGAGGTCCACAACCTCCAACGAATCAAAGACTATGCGAGGTCACACGACTTGTTCAAAAAAAAAGAGAGCAGAAAAAATGGCGAAAAATAATGAAAATAAAAAAAAAAAGATGAAAAGAAAATGACAAAAGAAAAAAAAGATGATGAAATCGCCAAGCAAGAACAAAGTCGTGTGACAATGAATCAGAAGAATAAAAGGTGAGCGACCGCCATGTCCGAAAAAACCTCATTGATTCTTCAACCATTTCAAAATTCCTTGTGAGGGATGAACACTCATGCTGAGTTAATTGAACCTAGGAATGGAGAACATCATGAAGGGGGTGGGTACAAATAATTTTGAGCCTAAAAATGCTTTGTTTTCTGAAAACCGTGAACCCGCCCAAGTTACAACCCTTAAAAGTCCTAATTGAAGTAGGGTTTATTTTGAAAGCGCACTCCGTTGAGATAGCGTTTAATTGACTCCCAATGAAACGTGATACATATTTATGTTGGTATCGTATGTTTGCTTTATCTTCCATATGCAAAAATCGAGGTTGTGTCAACTAGTGATTCAGTCACAAAAGGTCGCAACCTCATTTCATAAAAAAGAGTTTTACAACTTCAAGACTAACATAGGCTTTGCATTAGAATTATCATTCTCAGAATTAACATTCTCTTGCATGCAAAACATCTGCTTAAACAACAAGGAAATCTTTGAGGATGAGAACCAGTGAGCAACTTGATCATGTCAAAGTACAAGAGACTTGAGAACTCCGAGGAGGAAAAGCTAATCATCTCAAGTGTTGACCATCAAGGGGCAAGTTATCCAAAGAACTCCGTTGGGCATGAACAGTTAATGCTTCCTTTGATTACCCTGAGGGGAAGAGTTTGAAGACTCCGTTGAGCGTGGTAAAGTTTGTTTCCATGTTTGTTTGACTTCAAAACAAAGAAAGCCTGAGGATTCTAGTGAGATGTACCTAATCAGGGGCAATTGAATCGAGGTTTGACCTCTCAAATTCAACATATCTGGGGAAATCATGTCGATAAATCTCTTCAAGCTTCGATCAATCTGGGCCAATCATGTCGAGGAATATCTCTTGAGTTTGACCAATCTGGGGCAGTTAAGTCGAGATTCGACAAATCTCTCCAAGGATCCTTTGGGGCAAGTTCCTCCATAAGTCACGAAGCTTGGGGCACAATTCTGAGTTTTTTGTTGCTCCCCAAGCATAGGAGTTTATTTCTCCTTAGAGTTTGTTCCATTCCTCAAGCATAGGAGTTTATTTCTCCTAGGAGTTGATCTACATCCCTAACCAAGGCTCCTTACCTGGATCTCTCATCCCCAACATGGTGAATCGAGGGAATCTCCTCAAGTTGAAAATATTCCAGACAGTGGCACATGGTGAGAAGTCAGAAGTTATTCTACACTCTACAAGCCAACAACCAGAAGGTGTATCTTACAAATCAAAGTCCAATATCTATTGGCATCTCTACAGAATCCTTAACACTAAGGGGATTCTCCCTGGTGTTTACCTCACTAATGCCTTTATTTGGCATCCTGCATATAGTGTTCACTGCATATAACATTGCATCCTCAAAAGCGTAGCATATCCGTCAAAGCGGATCATTACGCCATAGAAAAATTCAAACATGCATACAAAGCATAAGCCAGATAATATAAATCAGCACCCAATCGAGACAATGATACTTCCCCACATAAAAAGGTGTCCTTACAAACTCTGATTGATATCTGCTACTACATTACAAATCTCCTTATGCCACGGTGCCGATACCTGGTATCCTTAATCCCCAAAAGAAGTCTCATTTTCTCTCTTCAACGAGGATCAGATGCAATGTCTTTCTTCGTCAGAATCGTTGTCTCCGAGGTTATTTCCCGTGTGCTGCGTGCAGATTAGAGCATGAATGAGGGTGGGCATTCAACCCATCTCATTTTTCAATCGTTTGAATAACCATACTTGGTGTGTGGCAATTCGAACGATTGCCGCTCTTGAAGAGTTACACCCCGCCTTTGGCCTGAGGGATTAATGTAATTCTTATGCTTCGCAAACATCAGTATCTCCGTAATTCCCTGTGGTTACTTCCATCTTCTTGTCAAGTTTAGTCGTTACTAGTCTTGTCGTGGTTATTTCCCGTGTGCTGCGTGCAAATTAGAGTGCGAATGAGGGTGGACATTCAACCCATCTCATTTTTCAATAGTTTGAATAACCATACTTGGTGTGTGGTAATTCGAACGATTGCCACTCTTGAAGAGGTACACCCCGCCTTTGGCCTGAGGGATTAATGTAATTCTTATGCTTCGCGAGCATCAACATCTTCGTGATTATGTCTTTTGATCGAGTCTAGTCGTCACTAGTCTTCGTGGTCCCTTCCCCTCGTACGGGAAAACTTTTTAGATCCAACCCCCGTGTTGTGTATCCTTTGCCTTCCGTCCTGGCAAACCATTTCAAAACTAATCCCCAATCCCCAACCTCAGTGTTGATATTAATTCTTTCTTCCCTTGACCTCAGTGTCGATACCTTTCTTTTCCAACCTCAATGTTGATGTCTATCCTTTTCTTGTCCAACCTCAGTGTTGATGCCTATCATTCCTTCACCGACCTCTGTGTCGATGCCAATCGTCATTCACAACCTCAGTGTTGATGTTTATCTTTTCTCGTCCCAACCTCAGTGTTGATGTCCTCGACCTCAGTGTCGACGCCTTTCCTTTCACAACCTCAGTGTTGATGTCCCCCAACCTCAGTGTTGATATGCTCCAACCTCAGTGTTGATGTCCTCCAACCCCAGTGTTGATGTTTATCCTTTCTTTCAATTCTTGTGGATCGTAGGTCCGTTGACCTTATCCCCATCTTTTTCATTCTTGTGGATCGTAGATCCGTTGACCTTATCCTCATCTTTTTCATTCTTGTGGATCGTAGGTCCGTTGACCTTATCCTCATCTTTTTCATTTCTTGTGGATCGTAGGTCCGTTGACCTTATCCTCATATTTTTCATTTCTTGTGGATCGTAGGTCCATTGACATTATCCTCATCTTTTTCATTTCTTGTGGATCGTAGGTCCGTTGACCTTATCCCCATCTTTTTCATTCTTGTGGATCGTAGGTCCGTTGACCTTATCCTCATCTTTTTCTTTTCTTGTGGATCGTAGGTCCGTTGACCTTATCCTCATATTTTTCATTTCTTGTGGATCGTAGGTCTGTTGACCTTATCCCCGTCTTTTTCAATTCTTGTGGATCGTAGGTCCGTTGACCTTATCCTCATCTTTTTCATTCCTTGTGGATCATAGGTCCGTTGACCTTATCCCCATCTTTTTCATTCTTGTGGATCGTAGGTCCGTTGACCTTATCCTCATCTTTTTCATTCCTTGTGGATCGTAGGTCCGTTGACCTTATCCCCATCTTTTTCATTCTTGTGGATCGTAGGTCCGTTGACCTTATACTCATCTTTTTCATTTCTTGTGGATCGTAGGTCCGTTGACCTTATTTTCATCTTTTTCAATTCTTGTGGGTCGTAGGTCCGTTGACCTTACCCTAGTTTTGAGTCACGGATTGTAGGTCCTACCTTTCCATCAAACCCGTAGTTCCCAACCACAGTTTCATACAACAATCATTTCCATTGAGAACCTTGTATTGGCACCTTGTCTACGTTACAAGCTACCCCATTTCAACCCCTTACCATAAACTTTCCCATCAGAAAAAACTAAAATTTCTCTTTCCCCAGCAGATATCAAAACAAAAATAAGGATAACACTTACACCATCTTCTCTTCAGGACAAATTTCTGGTCTTGGTATTTAATCTTCTTCCACCTCGAATGTTCGAAAGGCTAACGCCAATCTCACCTTCAGGTTTAAGATGATTAAATAGGGGCAGCTGTCATACCCCAAATTTGTCCTACCCTTTACTTCTAACTGGCTTAGGCTTTACATTCATGTACATACATCACTTAGGTCATAATCCATACCCATGCATGCATATCATTGGTCAATCAAAGACTAGCAAGAAAGAGCTCTTATGGCAAGGAATTTCCTACCAAATGTGTGGATCTGAGGTGTAATCATGTGGCTGTATGTTCATTGAAGTCTTCTTGGATTAGGGTTTTCCCATTCTCAACTCGATGCATTGACGGGAGTGTACAAGCTTGCAAATCATCTGGTTCCTTAAAACAGGATTTCTTTGACCAAAGTCAACCAGTTGACTTTCTGGTCAACAGTTAATCAGGAATGGTTTCTATGTGTGAAAAGCTTCTCATACTGACTATGTGGATGTGTTCGTTTGACTGGATTTGACTGGAGGAGATTTAATCGAGAATTTCACCAATAGTCGGAAAAATTAGAACAGTTGACTTTTGGGGTCAAAATCAGAAGAATTATTCAAATATTGACTTTTGGTGGAAAATTAATCAAGAAAAGTCGAAGAATGGATAAAATCGGGAGTTCGACAAAAAGTTGCCAAAATAGCAAAAAGACAAGTTTCCAACACTTAGAAATTTTTTTTTGATGCTTTAAATCTCGTTGAGCAGTCCACTTCAGCACTAGATTACACGCTTCAAATGGCATTTTTTGAAGAAAATTCCAACATCAAAGTTGTTCCTCTCATGGAGGAGAACAACTTTGTAGTTGGACACTTTTTCATTTGAAGCTTGTATGAAGAGTTAAAGTGGTGTGAAGTTTCTGAAAATTCATTTAAACCAAGTCATAATCCAAGTCACAAGTCAGGTCATGACCTGGCATTTTAACAAACACATGGCATGCCAAAGCTCCAGCCATTTTTAGAGCTCTAGAGAAGTTCCATGAATGCAAACTTGGTATCATTCTCTTCTTTGCCATCTCCTCTATCCATTGAAACAAGAATTGGGACAATTGAACAAATATTGAGTGAGATGCAAGCTTTCAAAGTAGTGCCTCAACACTGGCCAAATCCTGCATGCTGCCAAGGCAGATTCCCAGGGCACACGCATGCATTTCAGCAAACACATGGTGTGCCAAATGTCAATGCCTTTTTCTTCCTCCACAAGTCATTATTTTGAACAAGCTTGATTCTAAGCCAATCCTTACCATGCCCTCTTTACATTGATCCAGAGTTCACAACAATTGAGTAAGTGAGGAGCAAGATAGAGGGGCTCAAAGTGTCACCCTCACAAAGTCATATTCTGACTATAGGCATAGCCCAGTTCCTTGCTGTGCGCGCGCAGTGAAGATGCCTTGAATTCATGATCACTTTTCTCCCATTTCTAGATGGTAATTCAAGATCTTTCAAACAAGCAAATCTCATGTATTCCATCCCCTCTTCCCATTGAGCATAAGTGTGAGTCAATTGATGGAGCATGGCACGAGATATTCGCCTTTAAAAGTGGTAGCTCAACCTATATTGCATGGGTTTGCATGAGCATTGCTATGATAAATTCTCACAACACACTTCCACGTAAAGCCATGCAAATTGCTGAGCTATGGAAAAGGCATGAAGGAACTTTGCTCCATGTGGTAAACTTGTTCCCTAAGTGTTGTAAAGCCCTTCACTACAAACATACACACCAAAGCAAGTCCCACATTCAAGAAATGCAAAAGCTATGCTGCAAGCTACACTCTAAGCCCCACATCCAAGAAATCCTCATCACTCACCAATCATTGGCCATATATAAATGAAACTGTGCACAACCATCATTCTACACGCCCTCCCTTCTCTACTTCCATTTTTCTCTATTCTTCTTTCTTGAATTTCTCTTCGTCCTCTCATCACTCTCTCTCACCTTCTCTCATTCTCTCCACTCCCTCTCGTCACTCTCTTCATACTTCCCATTCTCACTTCACAAACTCACATGCTACACACTTCCACCTCTCCATTTTCAGTTTCTCTCCACTCTCTCTTCTATATTCTCTCATCTCTCATCTCTCTCCACCGTAACTAATATAACAAACTCACAGCCGCCACTGTAACAACCGTAACCGACTCCGGCAAACGTTACTCAGCAGCCACACCACTTCACTTCACCTTCTTCATGCAATCACCTTCGCTCTCATTCAACACTCTTCACCAAGAACCAATCACCACCACTGCAGCCACCAACCACCAACACTCTCAACCGTCATGAACTTTCTCCAACCTTCCCTCACTCTTCTTCAGTGAGGTCATCCCCATAGCCTCCCTCTAAATTCAACCAAGGCCTCCAAGTTCAAGATTCTGTTCTGAGTTTATTTCTCAGACGGCATAAGGTTCATCTAAGGCTTCGAAGATCTTTCACCATCTCTATCAAGTGTGCGTTCGGACTCATCTGTGGAGCTTCATTATTATCCGTTTACTTCAAGATTCTACAGGTAACTCCAAAATTCATTTTCACATAGCGCCATGTAGTCAGTAGTATATTGCATTTGTATGAAGCTTAGTGTGATTCCTGAATCTCGGATTGTTTCGCGTGAAGTGCATATTGTTTAGACGTTTGAATCGTGTATCTGAGTCTAGTGATGAATTATGAGGGCATTTACATATTCAGAGTGTATTTTGGTGAAGATCTATAGATCTAGGGCATTAAGTGTGTGTTCGGTTTGAGCGGTGGAGGGAATATTAATGGAAACCGGCACCGGATTTGTGATCTACACGAAAAAACGAGCGGGGCAGTGGCGAATTTTCGTTTTTCTGGGCGTGTTGGTTGTCTCCGGTGGCTGTTGACGTCGAGGAAGACGACCGGAGGAATCTCCGGCGTCTGTATAAGGCTTTGGCATTTTATCTCAGATCACCATGTGGCTTCTTTCCATTGGTCTTTACATTCTGTTATTTTCCTTTTTGGCTTATCCATATGATTGGGTTGATGTGTTGGCGCATGAAGAGTGGTTGGGTACTGTCTTTTGTCCTCATTCATTTTAAAATACAGTTGACCTATTGATATATTATGTGGTCACGTTAATATGGAAGCATAGGTGTAAAATAAGTCACATACCACATGATAATAATCTTGCAACAGGTAAATAAATGGAAATAGAATAAAAGAGCAGTTGGGCCACAAGATTCTGGACCTAGTAACATTTCTGGATTACACCCCACTGATGCTAGTGCCCCACGCGCGCCTGATGACCATGGGCCTGATGCGCCTTGCTCTTGCCACCCCTGTCTTAGGCCCATGTTTTGGCTATTAACTAATTTTCTAGTTCAAATGAAAATGCTTCCACACCCCATGCTGTTAGTCATAAAAAACAGAATAAAATGATCCTCTTTCTTTTATTATTTTTTGCATATTAATTGTTTTTCTCCTTAAATGAAAATAACAAAAATATTTTCCAACCAATTAGATTTTTTAGAAACTTTATTTTCTTTTAATTGAATTTGTAGTTGTTGTTTCCTTTGGTTTTTAATTGATTGATAAACCATAAGAATAATAGTTTTCTTTGATAATTCAAATTAGTCTCCCATGAATAAAAATGATATTGCTTGTGAATAATTTTCATGGTTGACTTGGATTTCATTTCTTTTAGTTTTGTGAATATCTTCAATATTTCGTATTTTTCTTTTTTAGGAATTAATCCATAACATAGATTTAGAAATTAGGGATAGTTCCCTCCTTCTCATTCTTTTTCTTTTATAACCATAAAACATCTAAAAATACTTGAATAAAAATCCCTTTAAAAAATACAAAGAAAATACTTAAAACACTAATAATCAAAGTGAAAATTCTTAAAAAGGGAATGGAAGCTTGAACATCCCTTGCTTAAGGGAATGTTCGAGTGCTTGGATCTCCCTTGCTTAAGGGTACCATTCAGGCGTAAGTTCCCAACATCTAAAAAACACCAACCAAAGAGTAACTCGAGTTTCCCTTGCTTAAGGGATTTCCTCGAAACACTCAAACTCTCTCTCTTCTCTCCTTTCTTAAGGGCACTGTTATCTCCGCTCTATTGCATCCTAGGATGTCCCCTTATGCAAGAGCGCGAGCGTTAACTCCGCCCAACTAAAAAACACAAAAACAAACAGAAAATCGTGAGCCGAACTACGGCGCTCTGATTCCTGAAAAGGATACGTAGGCATCAAGTCGCGGGACTTGAACGAGCACACTTGTAAATATTTCCTTCTTTTCCCCGTATTTCTTTTGCATTCATTCGCATATAGACATAGACATAGACACGCCCTTTAGATAGAAACAAACATAGGTGGATACCATCGAGTACAATGGGCGCGAGGGGTGCTAATACCTTCCCCTTGCGTAACCGACTCCCGTACCTTGATTCTCTGGTCGCAAGACCCTGTTCCTTCCTTTGTTAGGTTTTCTGATATTCCTTTCCCTTATGGGATAAATATATTGGTGGCGACTCTGTTCATTTTTCGCGAGCGTGCGACACGAGTATTCATAAAAATCAGGATATTTGTGAAATAAAATCCAAGATTATATGAAACTCCAAATTTTTAGACAGAAGTCTGTTGCCTTCTTTCTGAAAAAGATGCGGGCAAATTTTGGGGTATAACAAGCAGTTTATATGTGCGGAAAATAAAAGCGGAAAATAAATCTACGCTATTACAGGGCTTCGGTATTAGGGGATACATAACCAAAACGGAGGATACAGAAATTAAAGTGCGAGAAATAAATCTAAGCTATTACAAAAAAAAACCTTTGCAACCTATACATTGATTTCTAGAATTTAAATAAATAAGTAAATCAATAATTAAATGACGGAATTCGAAACAAGCACGCGACAATCATAAAATATGAGATGAGAAGAGAAATTCGAGCAATGGGAAAATTAAAGGTTGGAGGTATTTGTGATGATAAACCCTAAATCTTAAAGGTTAACCTAAAATTAGATTAAGGCTAAAAAAATTTAACCTAAAAATATTATTGAGGTTAAAGTAAACCTAAAATTAAATTCTAATTTATTAAAATAAATTAACCTAAAATTAAATATTAATTATCCTAATTTAAATATTAATTATATAATTATCTAACCTAATTTAAATTAACTCTAAATTAAATCCTAATAATTAAATTATTTAACCTACTTTAAATCCTAGTAATTAAATTTAAATTGACCAATGAAATTAATAAAAACTAATATTAATAGTTATTTGGTTAATGGATGGCTAATGGGTGGTTAATCATATTAGTTTAAGAAATTAAACAATATAAATAAACAAAACAAACTAAGAAACAAAAGAGAGTGGTGAATGAGTGAAAAACACTTAGAAATGGGGGATTGAATAAGGGTTATTTCTAAAAATGGCAGATAAAAAATAATCACATAGTTATTTTTATCCTGGTTCGTTGTTAACCAAACTACTCCAGTCCACCCCTGACAAGGTGATTTACTTCAACTGAGGATTTAATACCCTTATCAATCTTGATTACAATGGTTTTCCACTTAGACAACTTCTAAGTCTTCTAGAGTATACAGATCACAACTTGATCACTCTAGGAACTTCCTTTTACAAAAATGTAAACAAATATTACAAGAGTTTAATTTGCTTCTTAATAAGCTATAATCACCAAGTGATTTTCTCTCAAGTTTAAGTTCTTAACACTCACTAAGATTTTACAAAGTTGTGAGGTTGAAGATGAAGTTCTTCTTTGGTTTTATGTGATAGCGTTTTGGAAGCATTTTGGTACTTAGAACGAGCGTTGTTAGCTGCTTCAGCATCATAAATTCTTTATATAGGCAGTGAGAAAAAGTGACCGTTGAGAAGCATTTAATGCTTTGCGTGAATAGTACGCTACTGCATTTAATGTTTCACTCTTTTGTCAATTACCTCGAGCCATGCTTCAACTGCTTTTGCTGACTTTGCCTTTTGTAGCTTCTAACGTTCCTTTTGTCAGTTAGACAGATATGACGTTGTAGCCTTTTCATCTTGTACTTGCTTCTGGACTCAGACTATTAGAATAACGTTTGAATATCAGAGTCTTCAGCTTTGATGCAGATGTAACTTCAATCATCAGACTTTGGAAGTGCTTTGGAGCGTGATACCATCAGATCTTCAGAGCCTTGCTTCTGACTTCCATCTTCTGATGCTTTCCAGATCATGTTCTGATTTCTTCAAGAACATCTTCTGATGTCTGCCAGACCATGTTTTGATGAAGCCATCAAATCTTTTGGGTCAGCGCTTCTGAATGTTGATTTTGTGCATACCCTTTTAGACCTTTCCTGAAATGGAAAATGTGAATAATTAGAGTACCACAATGTCTTATACAAAATTCATATATAATGTTCTCATCAAAACTAGAAATATTGATCAGAACTTTTCATGTTCTAACAATCTACCCCTTTTTGATGATGACAAAAACATACAGAATTGATATGAATTTGTATCTAGAATATCAGATGAAAAAAGACAATACACAGATAAAGCATAAAAGCATATTAATAAGAGTGTGTGAATATGTCTCCCCCTAAGATTAACAATCTCCCCCTGAAATTAATACTAGAATAATTTATAAATAAAAGACTTCCCTGAGTATTTTCCATTTCAAATGAGACTTTCACGTTGAACTTTAAACTTCAAATGATTCAGAGCTTTACTTCAGAGCTTCCATTGGACAGCTTTAGAGCTTTGAATTTCTCTTTAAGATCACTTGGCTTTATCAGAGCATCAAAATGACTTGCTTGTATATGAGCTTTAACTTCTTGTATCAGAGCATAGCTTGCTTCAAATCTTGAAACTTCTTGTATTAGAACATTAAGCTTTGATTGCTTCAACTCTTTACGAGATTTTCTCCAGATACGTTTCTTCCCTTTTTGAGCTTGTTCAGAGTATCCCATTCCTGCAAAACTATTAGAGACAAAAAGCATAAAAGATTCAGATGAAAGACACATAGATTGAAGAAAGAAACTTTTCATTGATACTAGAGGGAAGAGTAAAAATAGATGCAGAAACAAAACAAATGCAAGAAACGAGAAAACTACAAGACACAAGATTCAAACTAAGACTGGTTAAGCTTAGAGGCTAAGGCTGCCAGAAGATTCTTAATCTCAGTGGTGTCTTCTGCTTGCTTCTTTGAAGATTCTTCAGTTCTCTGCATCCAAGTTCTAAATTTAGCATTGGTGTCATCCTTCTTGTCCATACGACTGAACACTAAAGCTTGATTCTGTTGAAGTTCCTTCAGAGTTTCCAACAAAACAGACGTTGAAGGACTAGCAGAAGAAGCAACGGGATTTTCTTCAATAGCAGGAAGAGAAGATGCATAAATCATTTGATTAACAGCAACAAGTTCCTCTTCAGCAGGAATGGCTTCAGCAGGTTGCTCTTTAACAAGTTGCTCTTCAGCATCATACTCATAAATAGGATACTCCATATCAGGATTCTCCTCAAGAGAATTCTCTTCGAACCAGTTAAACATATTCTGAAAACCTCCTGTCAGAACTGGAAACGGATAAGGAGTCCATACAACCAGAGACAGAGGATTATCCACTTCCATCTCATCAGCAAAAAGAGCTTCTTCCAGAGGCTTCCATTCTGAAATTAGATGATCGTACTTGGCAACCTCATACTCTAGAGCCAGTCCAGTAGGACCAGGAGAAAAAACAAGAAAATCCTTCTGGAGATCCAGAAACTCTGCTTGTACTTCTTTAGAAAAAGCTTTCCAAAGCTTTCCAGCAGCCACATGATCGAGCTTGGAGTCATGGGCAACCTTCAAATACTTTAACCCTATCCGTACCTCATATTTTAATATTTCAAAACGTATATCAACAGAAGGTGGAGGTGGGTTGAGGACGGTTATTGGATCTTCTGGGTTGAGGACGAAATATGGTTCAGGGGCTCTTTCAAAAAATAAAGAAGTGTTTGAAGAGGATGGTTGAAGGGAGGATTCAGCTTCATTGTCAGAGTCTAAGACTACGGCAACAGTTGGAGATGAAGGATTCTAGGGGGTAGGTTTAAAAGGTTGATAGTTGCGAAAGAAAGAATCAGAGGATAATGATAAGGGAGATGAATCAAGGTTGAAGTTGTAAAACACAAGAGTTTCAACTTCTGGTTGGTGGTTAGATGATTGAGAAGTGGGTTGTGGTTGAGTTTCAGAATGTGGGGGTTAAGCAGAAGAGAAAATGTTTTCATTAGGAAAGATGGTGTTTAGAGGCTTTGGATCAAGAATGGGTTCCGAATCAAGAATAGGTTGTTTGTCTTTTAATTTGGAGGAGGGAGAAGATGGAGATTGAGAGGTTTGTTCAGTGGTTTGAGGATGATTTTCTGGTGATTTTTCTGGTGGAGATTCTGTTGATATATGTTCAGAATTTAAAACCGAAATAGGAACAAACTCAGTTATAGAGATACCTGAAGATTTTTTCTTCTGCTTCTGAGGCTTTGATGGTCTGTCTCCAACAGATTTTCTCTTCATCTCCTTCTGTTCTTCCTTTTCCTTCTTTTCCTCTTTCTTCTCTTCTTGAATTTCCTTCTGCTCTTTCTTTCTTCTCCTTCTTTCCTTCCTGTTGTTCTCTCTTCCTTTTCTTCTTCTCTTTCTCCTCCTTCTGCTTTGTTGGATCTTGATCAGCTATAGTGGGAAGCACTCTGTTTCTTATCCATACAGGATCATACTCAGAGCTTTCCTGGATACACTTTTCCAGATAGAATAGAACAGTGGTGGGATGCTCATTCTTGTAGAAGAGCTCAAAATCAGCCAGAGCAGGAAATCTTCTGGCCAATACCTCTTTTTCAATTCTGGGAGGATTAGGAATGGTCTCTATCAGTTTCATCTTCTTCAGAGTGTGAGCACTCATTGTGCTCCCACATGTTTCTACTAGATCTTTAACCTTTCTAGCATCTAGCAGATCTTGCACCAAATTTGCCTCTACAGAATATCAGTAATTATTCTTCCAAAAGGAATGATGTTCCTTCTGATATTAGGAGTCTTCAATCTGGCTTGTTCTCTAGAGTCCCTCACAAGATTCCACATGTGGTTAAACAGAATAAAAGGAAGATTCACCTTCTCACGGTTATTAATACAATACAGAATATACTGTTGGTCTTGATTGATGTAGTTAGGAGATACAGTTGCCTTTCAGTGGTAGATGCAACCCAAAAGGATCTTGGCCCATATTCTGTAGGGATCCTTCAAATCCTTGATACTAGAAGAGCCTTTTCCAGATTTCAAGATTTCAGCGTAGACAGCGTCACCGTCTGTTCTACCTATTATGGCTCCAGAAGCACCTTCACACCCTTCCAGACCGATCAATCTTATGATCAGATTTTCTGTAATGGAGATCTCTTTGCAACAAACGAAAGAGATGATTGCTTTTGGCAAGAGTGTTGCATGAACCCAAAATTCTTTAACCAATTCTGGGTAAACTGGTCCAATCAAACGGTTGAAGAAATGTTCCCAACCTTGAAATAACAGGTTGTTCTTCAAGTGAAGATTGTGTTCCTGTAGATTATCAAAATCAACCATCATTTCACTAAGAACTTCCAATTCATCCATCGGAATCAGGCAAGTCTGAAGGATAGAAAAACACTTAGAAAGGGGGGGGGGGTTTGAATAAGTGTAGTCTTAAAAACTTGAACGATAAAAATAAATTGCACAGTTATTTTTATCCTGGTTCGTTGTTAACTAAACTACTCCAGTCCACCCCCGCGGAGTGATTTACCTCACCTGAGGATTTAATCCACTAATCGTAACAGATTACAATGGTTTTCCACTTAGCCCACGACTAAGTCTTCTAGAGTATCCTGATCACAACCTGATCACTCTAGGAACAAATGCTTAGACACAAGCTAAGACTTTCTTAGAGTATCCTGACCACCACATGATCACTCTAAATACAACTGCTTAGACACAAGCTAAGACTTCCTAGAGTATTCTGATCAACACTTGATCACTCTAGTTACTTACAAATTAATGTAATCAATTCTAAGAGTATTACAAATGCTTCTGAAAAGCTATAATCACAACAGTGATATTTCTCTTAAAGTTTAAGCTTAATCTCACTAATATATTACAACAGCAATGTAGTGAGCTTTGATGAAGATGAAGTTTCTGAGCTTTTAATTGAACAGCGTTTCAGCAAGTTAATATTCACAGAATTTGGTTCAGAGTTGTTGTTGTTACTTGCTTCTCATCAGAACTTCATATTTATAGGCGCTTGAGAAGATGACCGTTGGGTGCATTTAATGCTTTGCGTATTCCGTACAGCATTGCATTTAATGTTTCACGCTTTTGTCAACTATCTCGAGCCTTGTTCACGCTGTGTCTACTGACGTTGCCTTTAATAGCTTCCAACGTTCCTTTTGTCAGTCAGCGTAGCCTGCCACTTGTACTTTCTTCTGATCTGATGTTTGAGAATACAACGTTTGAAAATCATCAGAGTCAAACAGCTTGGTGCAAAGCATCTTCTTGTCTTCTGACCTTGAAGTGCTTCTGAGCGTGATACCATCAGAACTTCAGTGCTACTGCTTCTGATCTCAAGTTCTTCTGATACTTCCATAGACCCATGTTCTGATTCTGCCTTGACCATCTTCTGATGTCTTGCCAGACAATGTTCTGATGTTGCATGCTGAACCTTCTGAGACAAAGCTTCTGAGCGCTGATTTGTGCATACTCTTTATATATTTCCTGAAATGGAAATTGCAATGTATTAGAGTACCACATTATCTCACACAAAATTCATATCCTTGTTATCATCAAAACTAAGAATATTGATCAGAACAAATCTTGTTCTAACAAAGTCTTCAAAGGAGTGAGAACATCTTGTTGTTGCTGCTGCTGTTGTTCTTGTTATTGAGAAGACGAAGCATTTTGTTGAGTACATGAAGAAGCCATTGAAGGACACTTGAGATTTTTGTGTTTCTTAGATTTAGGGTTTTTATGAAGGCAAAAGAGGAGACAGAAATTCATAAACTGAACAATGATGAATGGGTGAAAAGAGATAAAATGAATATGATGATGGGTTTATATAGACACGGATGTGAAAAAGAAATGCAATGAAATTCTGAATGCAAGCAGTTACAAAATATGAATCAATCACATTTAATGTTGAGAGACGTTAGTGGAGATATCGTGAGATTTGAAAAGATTTGCACAGTTACCTAGGGCGGCGTCTCATCAACGCACGCATGCTTGTCCCTTCAAAATGAAGACGTGGTCATCATCTCGAATAGCTGGTGATAGGTGTTTTGCTTTAACAAAAGTTTTGTATCATACTTAGACACATGAAACGATGGTAATAACAGTTTCAGAATATCCATATGAACATACATACACAGAACATATGATAAGAAACAAAATAACTCAACATAAACTAATTCTCATATCAGATCATCTCAACACCTTCATTCTAGGCATAAGTCCATACCGATGTTCTTCAGAATGAACTTAAACCTATCTTCAGCAAGGGGTTTTGTAAAGATATCAGCCTATTGATGGTCTGTATCAACAAAGTTTAAAGAAAGAACGCCCTTCTGAACATAGTCCCTAATAAAGTGATGTTTAATCTCTATATGTTTAGCCTTAGAATGTAAAATAGGATTCTTAGATAAACAAATAGCATAAGTATTATCACAGAATATAGGAATGTTACTCTCATATATCTGATAGTCTTCTAGTTGACTTTTCATCCAAAGCATCTGTGTACTACATCCAGCAGCAACTACGTATTCTTCTTCTATAGTAGAGAGAGAAATTGTTGCTTGCTTCTTGCTGTACCAGGAGATCAGGTTACTTCTCAGAAACTGACAGCTTCCAAAAGTACTTTTCCTTTCAACTCTATCTCTAGCGTAATCAGCATCACAATATCCTACTAATTTGTATTCTTCAGATCTTCTGTAGACTAAACCAACATTAGTAGTACCTTTCAGAAACCTAAGAATTCTCTTAACAACAGTTAAATGAGATTCTCTAGGATCTGATTGGAATCTAGCACACAAGCATACACTGAATAAAATATCAGGTCTAGAAGCAGTCAGATAGAGAAGAGATCCTATCATACCTCTGTAGATCTTCTGATCTACCTTCTTTCTGACCTCATCCTTACCTAATACGAACGTTGGATGCATTGGAGTTTTTGCTTCTTTGCTTTCAGAAAGATTAAACTTCTTCAGAAGTTTTTTGACATACTTAGTCTGATGAACATAAGTTCCTTAGAAGTTTCATTGATCTGAATGCCTAGGAAATATTTGGGTTCTCCCATCATGCTCATCTCAAATTCTGCCTGCTGTCATACCTCAAAATTTGCCCGATCCAATCTGCGTCAATTAATTTATTAAAGGTATTAAAATTAAGAGTTATGGGGTTTAACGTATCTATTGTTAAACCCACCCTCTTATAAAACCTTTTAATTAAATTTAGATGTATAAATTTTGAGCCCAATCATCTGGCCCAATCTACCCCACTATAAGGTTTGGATCTTTATTTTTCTACAATAATCTATTAACCATTATTTGATATAATTATTATTATAAACTTATTAACTAATATTTTATTAATTAATATTTGTTTAATTATTATTAATGTTAATTCTAATATTATTAGGATTATCATTATTATTATTTTCAATTATTATTATTATCAATAATATAATTAGTTAATTGATTAGTTGGGCAATAGGCCCATTAGGTGTAGAAAACCCTAACTTTGACTAATATAAATAAAATATTTTTTTACACATTAGAGGAGGCCAACTTCACTCACAAAACCCTTATACCTACCACTTCCATACAGTCACGTTTCAAGACACTATACATATCAAACACCTTTTTTTCTTCTTTCTTTCACACCGATTTTCGCCAATTTACCAACACAAACAACCTCATGTACATATCCCGTTACCTACAACAATCATCTCACGTACAAACCATTTTTCCAAATAAATAGCCACCTCTATACTACTAAAAAGTTTTTTTCACACAAAAGAAAACCTTGTACATAGCATTAACAAAAACCTATGTTCATCATCACTTTTACAGTATGAATCAACAAGACCCAAAGACAATAATTGGCCAATTTCACTCTCATATAGCCTGAAAGTTCTTATGGTTTGGGTTTGTAAGCACAAGCTATAACAGGTTGAAAGGGGAATTGAAAGGAGTAAAGGAATCCAAACACTCCTTAGCGGATCCTTTCAATACAGTCACAACACGAACCTTCCGCCGAATCCGTATCAACAACAACCACCTTGCACGTCCTTCTCCAAACCGTGAACACCGATTCAAACGCAACAACAACACTGGTGACAGCCACACACAAAAACGTCTCCATGTGACCAGCCACGGGACCCGCAGATCAGAGCCAAATGACGTTCCGGCACAACCACCCACACGTCGCAACAATCAGACATTTCCACTCCCAATTGCAGCCAACATCTTCAACTCACCGGATAACAACAAAGCTTGAAGCAAATATAAAGAGGAGGAAGCTAAATCAAAGCAAACAGTGTATACAGTTGAAAATTGGACCGAAAAGTGGTACAAAAAAAACACCGCGACAAACGCCAATGGATCTCCCACGATGGTGTTGCATAATTCAAACAACAGAACATCGCACCGCCATTCAGACTGCCATCGCGCATCGACGCGAGATCTTTCAGAAGACCGCCTTCAGACCCTTTTCAGCGCCGTGCTTCCTCGTCGGAACTCAGCTCCGATCCCAGAACCACCACGCTCCGCCGTAACTCGTCGATTCAGTCACCACCGTCCAACCGCTCAACACCCACCCACGCAACGAACTCATCTCCTCTGAGCGAACATCTCCGATCCACAATCCCTCCATGGATCTCCATCCCAAACAAGATTTGTCATGGCTTTGTTTTTTTTCCTTTTTCTTTGGTGTGTGTAGAAGAAGAGAGTAAAAGCTGCTGGGAAAAGATAAACCGTGCTCCCTCTCTCTAAATTCCAATTGGCTGTAGCGTGTATAGTGGGGACCATGTTTGACTATGGGTTTCAGTGTCTGGTTATTCTCTTTTTATTTATTGCAATGCATTCTAATAACAGATGATGATGTTAGCATGGATGGCCAAGGGGAGACGTATGTAATTCTAAGGGAGGGGTGTTTCGACTCCCAGTCCCAACAATATTTTTATAAAAACGCAAGTTTGTAGATCCAGCGCTATATGTCTTCGTTGGGTACCGGTTCACCTTCAACAACATCCATTGGATCAACACTGGGATTTATATCAAGAGAAGCACAGTGCAGGTGCACCATGGATATTCATCAACGCAACAGTACGGGGTTGCTTCCCAGGTTCCATTAAATTCTTTTTTATATTATACAATTCTTCTTAAATTATTTATACATATATATATATATATATATATATATATATATATATATATATATATATACATGTATATAATTGGGTTTTTTTGTTTAATAATATAACTAAAATTAGGATTAGGCTAATACTAGGATTTAGGCTTTATCTCCCGATTATTTCGATTATTTTCGATTTAATTTATTTAATTAATTTTAACTGTTAAATCACAAAAATCCTAAAAGGCATTAGGGTCTATCCAATCCTACTGGCCATTTGGCAAAACCCTAAGTCTTATTCAATTAATTCTGGATTAATATAATTTACTCCTCGATCCGACTATATCTATTAGTCACATTGGCGAGAAATAAATTTAATCTAATCAATTTATTCGTTAATACTAATTGGATTAATTCTTAACTAATTCTCTCCTCGACCCGACTAAATCCATTACTCGCATTAACGAGAGATAAAATAATAAAACACCAATAACGAAATTCATTGTCATGTCATAACCAAATCTATTGGTTATGAGAGGCAATGATAAAACTCACAATTTAATTACAAGATCAAAATACACTGTATTTGCTGTTCGTGACGATCGAACCTATTGGTCAGAATAACCAGCAATGCATCCTATAATTCGTTAATTATAATGATCAAATCTATTGATCATCGCACCTAACGAAAACACATCAAATCAGGGTTGTACGCCTAAATCTTAAAACACTCCTTCAAAATACGGATTTTCATCCCTTCGATCATGCAATTTAAAATGCCTTTCAAATCACAAATTCAAAACTACGATAGGCCATTCAAAAAGCCTTTAAACCATATCATATCAAATCCAAAGGCGTACAACCCTGTGCCCGAACTACGTTGACTCTGATCCTCTATAAGGAGGTACGTAGGCACCTTGGCAACAAGGCGAGTCCCCTTCCCTTAAACCTCAATTAAGTTCAAATCTCACTTTTCGCCCTTTTCATTTCTTTAGCTATTAAACCTTAATATTTTAGCCATAAAATTTGACCTTAGATTCAAAGCCATAGGAAAGGGTTGAGGGTGCCTAACACCTTCCCTCGACCTGATTATAATAATCTTACCCCGATCCCTTAACTGTGTAAGGTTTCCTATTCGCCTTGGTAGAATAGGTGGCGACTCTAAATTTTAATTTTTAGGGAAGGTTGCTACAGCTGGCGACTCTGCTGGGGATACACTTAATGGTGAATTATTATGCTCCTAGTTTTGACAGGGTTTAGGTTTTGGTTAATTTTTAGGGTTTGGCTAATTCGCCATTTCTAGGGTTTCAGATTAGGGTTTATGGTTTTTTTATATAAATATTTAAATTTTATTTATTTATTTATTTGCAATTTCAATTATGCACAGTAATTCATTTATTTACTGCAATTTAATTAAATATTTATTTATTTGAATATGTGCTATTTCATTGCTTTTTTTGGGATGTATAAATTGTTGTTAAACCTAAGCGTGGGAATTATATTTAAGACCAGAGGGGAATATCCAGAAATGTATGATACGAAGCTTGACTTTGTTGAGGACAGGACTTGGTATTTAGCTGATCTCTCTGGGAACCTACCCCTAAAACTCGAACCTCATGGATAAATGAGTTGTTCTAAAATCCGAAGAGAAAAAAAGTCTCGGAGGCTACGAAAGACCTCATGAGACCTTCTAGAACATACCAATGGAAGGGTAGGCACCCTAAGCCGTTACGTCGAACCTATGAACCTAGGGCTTATGTGCTTATTATACGTGCGCAATTTATATATTGCGAATTTCTTGCGTTTTAATTTTTGCAGGTAATCCTACGCGTTCCCTGGCCCACAGGGATTCTATTTCCAAGACCTTGTCCTTCCCACGAAGGGCATCTACATTTATGCACGTTTATTGGCCTCCCGATGGCAATGAGACCTAGTGATTATCATGAACGGTCACTCCGCGCCTGCAACTACGCACTCCCTAGCCTGTAGGGAGTTTCCTTTTATATCTTTGTATTTTTTTACAACTACGTGTCCTTCCCACGAAGGACATCTTCGTTTACGCACGTCGATTGGCCTCTCGATGGCCATGAGATCTAGTGACTGTCCTGAACGGTCACCACGTGCTTACATCTACACATTCCCTAGCCTGTAGGGATTCTATTTCTTAAATCGCATCCTTCGTACGAAGGACATCTTTGTTAGCATACGTCAATTGGCCTCTCGATGGCCATGAGATCCAGTGACTGTCTTGAACGGTCACCCCGTGCTTACATCTACGTATCCCCTGGCCTGTAGTGATTCTGTTTCTAAAAAAATCACATCCCTCATACGGAGGACAACTTCATTAGCATACGTTCTATTGGCCTCTCGATGGCTATGAGATCTAGTGACTGCCCTAAACGGTCACTCTGTGCTTGTTTCTGCGCACCCTCTAACTTGTAGGGTTTGGATTCCCATCTATACATCTTTCATCCCTAGCCTGTAGGGATTTCACTTCATCCGATATCATCCTTATATAGGTTGTGTTCCGCATAAAGAACCTTACGAGGGACAACTTCATTGGTACACGTCGAACGGCCTCTTGATGGCCATGAGATTTGGTGATTGTCTTGAACGATCACCAGCCGCTACCTTCTGCCTACTCCCTAATTTATGGGATTTCCATTGGCATGTCAAAACTTCTATCTTGCACGGATTTCATTAGGGTCTAATGTCACCCCTAAACCCGCGTAGGCTATCCTTAGGATTATATACGTCGCACATTCACATTGCATTACATATAAGGAGTCATAGCTTACAAAAAAAAGGAGTCTTTTGCATACGCATGCATTCCCATCTTCATGCATTCATACATTTACATTTGCATCTTCACCCGCATCCACACTTACCGTGCTAGCCGATTTCCCGTGACTCACAAAGATAATCAAAGGATCATAAACTACGGATAAAGGAGGATCACTTAATGGGAATGAGCTTGGTCTCACAAAAAAAAAGGGATGCCTTTCGCCATGCCAGTTATATGTCTATGCCTTTTCGTAACAGGATTGTAAATACAACAAAGGTTATCATCGAGCAAGGATTAGTTCAACAAAGAAGTTCCCTCATAGATACACTCAAGGGGTATCTAGTCATAAAGGGGTTCATCTTAGAACATAGCAAACATTACAAGGACGCTCTACGATAACTTGAGGGGCAAGGGTTTGTCCAACTGGGGCAATATCCTGAACAAAGATGCATGACTACGATGGAGGGAATGCAACATATGTTAATTCCTCACCAAGGGGCAAAAGGGTCATAGGGGTTCCCTATCAATTTACAAACTCTGAAGTTTGCAAACGGTGTGATACTATCCTTAGAAAAAGCAAAAAAGGTTCAGTCAAATGAAACTCATGAAGTTCCGATACAACGAAAACCCACCGCTAACAATTTATTCCCGACAGGTTTGACGGGCCCAAGGAAAATTCGAGGTTACCCTTCACTTCTACAAGTCCATGAACTAAAGAGTGAAACATGGTCAATGGATTTACAAAGGAGATCGTCCCTAGGATTAATAAGTGTTTATCATGTCAAAATTTCAACCCTTATGATAGCTAAGTATTACTCGAGATAAAAGTTATACCTTCGGATTAGCAATTCTAATGGGATGACCATGCAGGTTTTGGAGTCAATTCATTCACTCCATTCGCACACTACTGTGACTTTCCACAATTTCAAATTTAGGATTATTAACAAACTTAAGGGAGAATGACGAGTGCAAATAACTAAATCTCGCTAAACGTATGCTTTTGAGGTAAGACCGAACCGACTATGTACAGGCATTATTTCGATTCCTAAACAGTGGAGATATAAGGATGTTAATCCCTCGTCACCCCCTCGAGTCAGGAGTTGGAGTTTGTTTTTACTTTTCGAATAAACCATGATTTCAACCAGGGGCAGGGTAGATTTCAATTAATTCAATGGTGTATTTTGGTTGTCAAGAGAATCCGTCAATCCAAGCAATGATTCAAGCAAAGGTTCAAGCATATCTTCATCCTCGCGTTCATCCAAGATTGAGGAAGCAATGGAGATAACATTCACAACATCTTCTTCCTCAATACATCATTCAAGATAGAGGAATTGTCAAAGTCGAAGCTTACAAATCAAAGTCAACATGGCAGTCACAACATTTCATATCCAAGGATCAAATCTCAAAAGGAGCCTTCTAAAGAAAAACGCCCGCTAAGTCAAAATGGAAAACTCCATGAAAACATAAATGACTTAGGCAAAAATTAGGGCATCCCGATGGATCAAACTTAAAGGAATTGGTTCATGCAAAAATAAGGGATAAAAACAAAACAAAGGCTAAATACAAAGGATAATCTTGTGACTGCTAAATCATCAAAGGTTCATGTCAATGCTTGGATCTCTACAACATTTTCATCAACGCTTGGATCTCTACTGAGGCTTCTGCTCAACACCACAACTGCAACGGTTCTCTTACAAACAAAGCACATTCATTGGATTAGGCGAATTCTTAGGATTTGGAGAACATCAAGGAGAAAGGGGTGGGTTAAATAAATTTTGAGCCTTATATCCATTGTTTCTTAAAACCGTAAACCAGGCCAAGTTACAACATTCAAAAGTCCTAATTGAGGCAAGGTTAACCATGAAAGCATATTAAGCAGGATTTTGTTATACTGACTCCTAGGTTTGTTAAACTGTTTCTAATCACTACGTTTCTTCAAACATCCATTTCTAATCATCCAGTCCTAATTCATAGCGGACATCGAATCCAAAACTTGCATACACATTGCGTTGGAGTTACTTCTCCATGGGTACAACATCATCTACGAACATACACTTAGCACTCAAGGAGATCTCGAAATTGGTTAATCAAAGGCGATCATTTCTAATAAAGACTCTGGAATGGGGGAACCACATCCAAGGGGTTCTCCTAAACAGAGGCAAAATTTCAAGGGTTACAAGGGCATACAATAAAAAATCTTATTCACTAGGGGCATTCTTCCTAAGGTACAATCAACTTGGTTCTGTCATACCCCAAAATTTGCCTCCCATATTCCATTCACAATGATTCAAAGTTCAAGAGATTCATCCAGTCATTCTCTTGAGAAAGAGTCTTCTAAAGCTAGGGTTTTGTATTCCCCTGAGGGGACTAGCAAAACAAGGTCTCTAATGAAGCTCTCCATGGCCCATTATGATCAAAGATATCTTTATGTCAAAAGTCAAGGCCCAATTCCAAAGACTACTCATTCAGAAGCTCAGATGATCCATAGTAAACTGGTTTGACCTAAAAGTCAATCACAATCAAAGCATGGTCCAAACCTCTGATTATTGATCAAACATCCAGTATAGAAGTGTATATACATCATTTGATCAAGATTTGATCATGATTTGTCAGTAGAAACTCAGAGATGAACAAATACAAAAAGGTTCAAATTAGGGTTTCTCTAGGAGAAAGTCAACTCAACTTTGACTGACAATAACTTTCACATGGAACATCAAAAATTCCCCAATCAAAGCCTATTTGGAAGGAAATTGGATTCTCTACAACTTTGTCTCTCACAAGCCAAGGCTAGAAATGCTTCATTTGAGAGGTATAATGCAAAAGATTACAGGTCCTTTTCAAGCATCCTTCAAAAGCAGTTTTTTGCCAAAGAATATATGATCAAGATAAAAGCTCCAAATGAAAAATATGTTCCTAAGTGGCTTATAGAGGACATCTTGAGGTTTCCAAAAAGTCCTAGAACTCCCTCATAGCTTAAAAATTGAGTGAGATATGCTTGGTCAAAGTAGGGTGATTTTGGAGGACCAAATGTGAAATAAAGGGGGGTCAAAATTGAGTTTCTTGCAAATGGGCCTATGTCTTGTGATCTAAACTTGGTCCAAAAGTTATTTAGGCTGCCCAAGACACATGCCACGAGATTAAATATTTTTATTTGATTTTTTAAGGATTTTATTTCATTTTTTAATGATTTAATTAAGATAAAAATCAAATATTTTGGTAAGGGAGATATTTTGATTGATTCCAATCAATACTAATGGCAAATATATTACAATTTTCGTGACAATTGGATTGGGAAGGAATAAATCAATTTTGGCCAAGTTTAGTAACTTAAAGATCGAGAAATCAATCAAATTTGGAAGATGGGCAAAAGTGATTTTTAGTGATCAATGGGCCTCCAATTCGTGACCTAATAGAAGGCTATAAGTAAGTGAAGTTGTGCACATGAATAGGGGTTACAAAATCTGGGCAGAGCAAGTGCAATCAAGAACACAAAGTTCCTCACAAAACTCAAATTAGGTCGTTTTACATTTTTGATCGATTAGCATCATTGTTGCATTTACATGTTGAATTGCTTGTGTATTATGTTTGATTTATATGTTGTGGTCGTTTCTGGATATTTGGATTGAGGTTTACGTAACCTAAGTGTGTTTCGCCATTGATAGCCGAGTCAAGCTTTTTAGGGTTGTAATTGGGGCTTTCTGGTAGAGGCGAAATTAGATTAAATTATAGGCATGGTTAGGTTCGTATGACTGAAACGAAGGGATTGGGAGTGGTGCGAAGAATTTATATATGCATATGGCCCATTCGCTATTTTCCAGGTACACCAGCTACGAAAGAATTCGTAGCAAATCCATAGGTAATTTTGCAGTCTTTTTGCAGGCTCTTTGGGGACGATGATGATGTGTCGTCTCATTACTGGACCATTCAAATTACGCGCGCGTTTCCATGTTATGCTTTTTGCTTTTTATTATATTGTGGTGAAAGCGTTTCTTAAACGCGTGCTGGCTTTAGTTGGGTTGGTTAGTGGAGATAGTAATGAGGGGGAGGTCATGGGTTCGAGCCTCCCCCAAACATATATTTTTCTGAAATTTCCTTGTGTGATCACATGCGCCTCGTATCATAAGCCTCACCATAGTCCCTCAGATCTGGCCATAGGCTCATCAATCCATCTAGATCACACGCTCCAGATTTAACTCTCATGCCATGTACCCTCAAACTAACCACACTAAATCCTAACCCTAATAAACTAAATAATTTTAATTATTTATTTGTTTAAATTAAAATACTTTTTAATATATTATTTATATACTAATAATTGTTTTTTTTAAATAAATTAGTATATGATATTTATGTTAAAAACTCTAATCTGTTGTTCGTGCCGATTAAATCGATTAATCGCTATGGTCAACAATAATTTTAATTAAAATGCTATTTAATTAAAATGCAATTAAATCATATTCGGTTAAATGGTTGCAACTATTTTTATTAGTTGTGATGATTAACTTTTCTTTTTCTAACTTTAATTCGTTATTCTTTTTAATCGAATCAATCGATTACGAGGGGTAACGATACAAACTAATTATTAAAAATTATAAAAAATATCCTAATTCGTTTTTAGTAATAATCAGATCAATTGATTAAAATTGGTAACGATACAATTTCAAATCTGTTAACTATGGCGATTGAATCTATTGATCGTTGCGGTTAATAGTGCAAAATTAAATCAGGGTTGTACGCCCAAACCTCAAAACACTTTTCAAACCTTTCCAAAACTACGGTTTATCATAACTACGATAAGGCAACTCAAAAAGCCTCCAAAACCATATCAAATCAATTTTCAAACTCAAAGGGCGTACAACCCGTCCCCCGAACTACGTTGACTCTGATTCTCCATAAGGAGATACGTAGGCACTTGGCAACAAGGCGAGTCCCCTTCCCTCTAAATCTCATTTTTCCCGATTTTTATTTCCTAAATCATAAACCTTTAATATTAATAATCTTGCCATTAACCCTATTGTCTGTCTGTAGCCTTTCTTTATCTTTTGCCACAAACCTTATCATTACAATGCAAACTTTAGGAAAGGGTTGAGGGTGCCTAACACCTTCCCTCGACCTGAATATAGTTGTCGCACGCTCGCGAAAAATGAACAGAGTCGCCACTAATATATTTATCCCATAAGGGAAAGGAATATCAGATAACCTAACAAAGGAAGGAACAGGGTCTTGCGACCAGAGAATCTAGGTACGGGAGTCGGTTACGCGAGGGGAAGGTATTAGCACCCTGTAGCGGGGAAAATCTGATATCGAAGCCATAGGATTGACTCGAATCAATATTTCGTTTGAAATCGCCACCGCGCTTTATTGTTTCCAAAGGAAAAGGGAAAAGAATGTAAAACCCAAAGTTTGTTTTTAAAACAAGAAAGAGATCTCAGGTACGGGTGTTGATTATATGAGGGGAAGGTTTAAAGCACCCCTCATATCTGTGGTACTCCACAGGAACCTTTTTGAAAATCTGTGTCGTGTGTGCTAAAAACGGTTTGTTTTATTTTTAAAATAAGCTTTGTGCCTACAGACCTCCTCGGTGCAATGGAGAAGTCAGAGCTAATGTAGTTCCGCTTAAAGGGAAAACATTTAAAAACGAATAAACACTTTATCGTCGTCGGAGAGAAATACTCAGCCATTGATCTTGAGCATGAGAACAAACGAGTCCTTTGCATCGCTAATGAAAGAAGGGCTCCAACTCGGATAAAATCGACGAGTATGCCACTAGCTCTCACGCGGAAAAGATCTCATTATATCAATCAATTTCAAAATCGTGGGGTATAACCACTCGTTTCGACAATTAACGGTGTCTAAACTTTTGAAGAAAAAGCCACTAAGGGCAAAAGATATTTTTTAAGAAAAAGGCTTTGAAAAGGTTTGCAAACATAAGAATGTTTTGGAAAAAGGGAGAAGATTTTGAAAATTTAAGAATGGGAGGAGATGAAGAGGCTATCCTATTGCGTAAAATAAAAGCTAAGGAAAGAAACTGTCTAACCGAAGAAGAAGCCAACACTTGACATTATGAGTCAAGGTAGATTTCCCATCCTTTGGAATATCAATACTAAACCAACATTATCGCTTGGGGATCCAGAGAAACTTATTATCTTAGCACCATTTCGCATTAAGCACATTAAAATTCTGACGGAAATCGGGCAGAGTAACGGCTGTTTTCGGGTAAAATCCTTATATCAATGCCTTGGAATTAACCATCAAGGGCTTTCAAGGAAATACCTGCACAAATAAACAGACAACAATCCAATGCCAGACAGACAGAATAACAGCAGAGTAAGGGTCCAGAGGTCCTAAGTCCATAAGTTCGAATCTCCAAAATGCTCAGGATAGTAACCAATAGTCCGAAAGAGAGCCTTAGGTATTTTTTATATTTTTGTTATTTATTAGTGTTTTAGCATAAAAGTAAAGTATGGTCCAAGTGGACAAAAGAAAATGGCGGAAACATAAACATAGTGTCCAAATGGACAAAGAGAAAATAGCGGAATATAAAACGTCCAAAGGGACTAAGAGAAAATGGCGGAATGTAAATATGATGAAATGATAAAATAAAGCGATAAAGCGAGAAATATAAAGAGCAATATCATAAAGTGCGGAAATTAAAGTCAATTGTTAGATGTTAAAGATAACCATCTTGAAACTTGTCAAGTATGTTATCAAAGTTAGTAATGAAGATAGATGGTGAGTGAAGGATGTACTCGGATTTAAATTCAATAGAAATTTATCAGAAGCTTGATAAAATCATAGCGACTACACGATAAACCTCCATAAGTCTTAAATCAACTGCATACAATTCTCTTCCATATTTGATCTTTTTGATTCGGGACACGAAATATTGCGCTATGTTAAGCAGATCGCCAAGTGATTTATGTAGAAATCACCCTACAACGAGGCCGGTCAAAACTTTATGTGCTAATGCATGCGAGAAGAACGATATGTAGATCGTTTTCCGAAAGCAATACCGCACGAAAAGAAAAATGGTGAGTGATCTAGTCGTTACCAAGAATCCATAAGAATTCTCAAGGTATTAAGACTTTCATCGATCAAAATAAAGAGAAACAAAAGATGGAACCACATTAAAAACTCCTTTCATCCATAATTTCAATCACATAATTTTGCGGATTTGGATTCTCATCCTATCGACGCCCTAAGTCCATTGAAATTAGAGAGAAATTAGGCCTCTAACTTGTGATTCAAAGAAAATATCAAAAGAATGGAGTAGAAGATGAGTTAGAACCAAAAACAAGTCAAAAATCACAAAAACAAGCATTCTTCCCAGATGTAAATCGATTTGCACGGAGTGTAAATCGATTTGCATAACTCTGTTTTCAAATCTGCGCAGTTTTTCAGTTGTGTAAATCGATTTGCACAACACAGTTTTCAAAAAAAACAGCAAATAAAGAGAAGAAAACTTGTTTAAACATAAAACCAAACACCTTGTGATCTTGGATCAATTTGTCCACGAAAATGTATCAAGTAAGCAAGCAAATCTCATCAATATAGCACCAAAGGTGCATCAAGCATAAACAACAATGGATCACATCTTGAATTATGGATTGGATCTAGAATTTTACCAAATCTTTCACAAACTTTGAATCTTCTTCAAGAACACACAACCACAAGCCTTGATCTCTCACAATTGATGAAGAAAAGTAGTGTTTATGTTGAGGTTTAGCTCTAAATTAGTGAGGTTCAAGATGTGACTCACTAATTTGTGTGGAAGAAAAAGAGCTTTGAGTGATGGGTTTGGAAGAGGTGAGGAGAGAATTTGCAATAAGTTTCTTGGCTATCAAAGCTTGAAAAATGAGGAGGGGAATGCCTCAATTTATAGCACTTAGGCTTGGGAAATTTTGTGGCTTGGAGTTAGGATTGGAAAATAGAATTAGGCTTGGGAAAAGGATTTGGAGCCAAAAATGAAATCCAATGGTCTTGATGCAATCACATGAGGGTTTATGATTAAATGATGTAGAGAATCAAATGCAAGAGCTAAGTCATGCTTCCCATGCTTGCAAATGATGTCAACACTTCAAAAAGCTGAAATTTGCCTTCATTTTTCCAAATCCGCACTAGTGCAATCGATTTACACTTTATGCAAATCTATTTACATAGCTGAAAAAAGCAAAATCTGGGGCAAAAACAGTTATGCAAATCGATTGTTGTCTTATGCAAATCGATTTGCACTGATGGCAGAAGCAAATCTGGTGCAGAAACAGTTGTGTAAATCGATTTACACCTTATGCAAATCGATTTGCATAGTGAAAATGTTGAAAAATGCTCCTTTTGATGGATGTTTTGACTTGATACCTACAAAACACAAACACACAAAAGCACAAGGCAATATTTTTGGTATTTTGGTTAGTAAAACAATATATACAAGACTAAACATGGGTGCTTGATGATTCCCTTGCAGATGAATTGAGCACAACATCACTGGTAGAACTCTAAGTTAAAACTTCTTGATTGATGATTGTTATGCAAATGATGTGTGATCTTAGGGTCAAAAATTGGGGTATGACAGATGCCCCTATTTAAGTTTCTTCGATTCGGAGATACGATGATTGGAAATCTTCGTTTTGACGAAATCGAAGAGACTTAAATATATAAAACACAATTTTTGAACCTAAGATGCTATGCAATGTTTAATGAATGTACATGATGAGAATAAAACGCGGCAACACCGGGGAGCAAAAGGAACTCCATTGGGGAAAACAAATGTCTTGCTGGCATAACTCCACTAGGGAAGGCCAGACTTTGTTGGAGAGACGAAACTTTGGTGGGAAAAGAAACTTCTCATCCTCTTTCACTGGGGATGAGAAAATATGCATCCTGAATCAGAATGCCAATCTTCCGTTAACAGAAGACACACCATCGTACCACTGATGATATGAAGAGACGTACCGCCGTACCACTAACGATAACATATACCAACGTTCCACTGAAGGTATGAAGAGATATACCACCGTACCACTGATGATATAAAAAGAGATAATTCATCGACGTACCACTGACGATGAGAGAGATATACCGCCGTACCACTGACGATAACATATACCAACGTTCCACTGAAGGCATGAAGAGATATACCACCGTACCACTGATGATATAAAAAGAGATAATTCATCGACGTACCACTGACGATGAAAGAGATGTACCGCCGTACCACTGACGATAACACATACCAACATTCCACTGAAGGTATGAAGAGATATACCACCGTATCACTGATGATATAAAAAGAGATAATTCATCGACGTACCACTGACGATGAAAGAGATATACCGCCGTACCACTGACGATAACACATACCAACGTTCCACTGAAGGCATGAAGAGATATACCACCGTACCACTGATGATATAAAAAGAGATAATTCATCGACGTACCACTGACGATGAAAGAGATATACCGCCGTACCACTGACGATAACACATACCAACGTTCCACTGAAGGTATGAAGAGACGCCCCTTTGTACCAATGATGGTGAAGAGCAATCAATACTTTTTTTCAATGATTTCAATATTCATCGTCCAGCAATCAAAATTCAATCCAGGACCAAATGGAAAGAAACTGCCAAAAAAAACTGGACTAAGTGAGAGAGGAAATCACTAGTCTTCTGTTCGCAGACATCTGAACAGAATAACTGAAACATATTATCCACCTAGAAACAAATTCAGTGGGGATTTTCAAGGAAAGTGAGCTTTTTCTGCTTAAGACACTCTAAATGAAAGAGCAATCTGTTTGACAGTAAACTTTATGATAGCAAATGTGAATGTATGACTGTTTTTGATGCATGTTAATGATGCATATGCTGCCAAAACTTAACACAAGAATTAACTCAAGAGATGGAGTACGAAGATAACATAATCAAGCATGTCTCAAGCTGAACACCAGAGCAGAAACTGCTATAACAAACTTTTGATGGCTTCAGAATAAATGCTACCCAACACTAGGGAACATTGGAGCTGAGAGAACAAAACAGTTGAGCTCTACACCAGATTCGAACCAGGCCAAAGGTGCATTGAGTGGAACACATTCTTCTTCTTTTGCATATGAATACATCAACATATCCATTCCTTGTAATGCACTCATGAATCAAAGTAAAACTTCTTTTTATATATTTCAAAAAGGATTTTGTTGAGATCAATTTTCTTTTTGTTTCAAAAATTACTATAAAAAATAAATGACATTTTGAGAGATATGAAAGAAATAAGATTGCCAATAAAGGGTAAAGGCTCAAACTTTTTTAATAGAATGGTAGCCTGCAAAAGGCAAGACCCCATGGATTATTACAAAGTTTGGAAAGCGGTAATTTTGTGGAAAAGGTACATTGAAATGTAATAACCACTCGTTTCGACAATTAACGGTGTCTAAACTTTTGAAGAAAAAGCCACTAAGGGAAAAAGATATTTTTTAAGAAAAAGGCTTTGAAAAGGTTTGCAAACATAAGAATGTTTTGGAAAAAGGGAGAAGATTTTGAAAATTTAAGAATGGGAGGAGATGAAGAGGCTATCCTATTGCGTAAAATAAAAGCTAAGGAAAGAAACTGTCTAACCGAAGAAGAAGCCAACACTTGACATTATGAGTCAAGGTAGATTTCCCATCCTTTGTAATATCAATACTAAACCAACATTATCGCTTGGGGATCCAGAGAAACTTATTATCTTAGCACCATTTCGCATTAAGCACATTAAAATTCTGACGGAAATCGGGCAGAGTAACGGTTGTTTTCGGGTAAAATCCTTATATCAATGCCTTGGAATTAACCATCAAGGGCTTTCAAGGAAATACCTGCACAAATAAACAGACAACAATCCAATGCCAGACAGACAGAATAACAGCAGAGTAACAACAGAGTAAGGGTCCAGAGGTCCTAAGTCCATAAGTCCGAATCTCCAAAATGCTCAGGATAGTAACCAATAGTCCGAAAGAGAGCCTTAGGTATTTTTTATATTTTTGTTATTTATTATTGTTTTAGCATAAAAGTAAAGTATGGTCCAAGTGGACAAAAGAAAATGGCGGAAACATAAACATAGTGTCCAAATGGACAAAGAGAAAATAGCGGAATATAAAACGTCCAAAGGGACAAAGAGAAAATGGCGGAATGTAAATATGATGAAATGATAAAATAAAGCGATAAAGCGAGAAATATAAAGAGCAATATCATAAAGTGCGGAAATTAAAGTCAATTGTTAGATGTTAAAGATAACCATCTTGAAACTTGTCAAGTATGTTATCAAAGTTAGTAATGAAGATCGATGGTGAGTGAAGGATGTACTCGGATTTAAATTCAATAGAAATTTATCAGAAGCTTGATAAAATCATAGCGACTACACGATAAACCTCCATAAGTCTTAAATCAACCGCATACAATTCTCTTCCATATTTGATCTTTTTGATTCGGGACACGAAATATTGCGCTATGTTAAGCAGATCGCCAAGTGATTTATGTAGAAATCACCCTACAACGAGGCCGGTCAAAACTTTATGTGCTAATGCATGCGAGAAGAACGATATGTAGATCGTTTTCCGAAAGCAATACCGCACGAAAAGAAAAATGGTGAGTGATCTAGTCTTTACCAAGAATCCATAAGAATTCTCAAGGTAATAAGACTTTCATCGATCAAAATAAAGAGAAACAAAAGATGGAACCACATTAAAAACTCCTTTCATCCATAATTTCAATCACATAATTTTGCGGATTTGGATTCTCATCCTATCGACGCCCTAAGTCCATTGAAATTAGAGAGAAATTAGGCCTCTAACTTGTGATTCAAAGAAAATATCAAAAGAATGGAGTAGAAGATGATTTAGAACCAAAAACAAGTCAAAAATCACAAAAACAAGCATTCTGCCCAGATGTAAATCAATTTGCACAGAGTGTAAATCGATTTGCATAACTCTGTTTTCAAATTTGCGCAGTTTTTCAGTTTTGTAAATCGATTTGCACCAGATGTAAATCAATTTGCACAACACAGTTTTAAAAAAAAACAGCAAATAAAGAGAAGAAAACTTGTTTAAACATAAAGATGTGACTCACTAAATTAGTGTTTATGTTGAGGTTTAGCTCTAAATTAGTGAGGTTCAAGATGTGACTCACTAATTTGTGTGGAAGAAAAAGAGCTTTGAGTGATGGGTTTGGAAGAGGTGATGAGAGAATTTGCAATAAGTTTCTTGGCTATCAAAGCTTGAAAAATGAGGAGGGGAATGCCTCAATTTATAGCACTTAGGCTTGGGAAATTTTGTGGCTTGGAGTTAGGATTGGAAAATAGAATTAGGCTTGGGAAAAGGATTTGGAGCCAAAAATGAAATCCAATGGTCTTGATGCAATCACATGAGGTTTATGATTAAATGATGTAGAGAATCAAATGCAAGAGCTAAGTCATGCTTCCCATGCTTGCAAATGATGTCAACACTTCAAAAAGCTGAAATTTGCCTTCATTTTTCCAAATCCGCACTAGTGCAATCGATTTACACTTTATGCAAATCTATTTACATAGCTGAAAAAAGCAAAATCTGGGGCAAAAACAGTTATGCAAATCGATTGCTGTCTTATGCAAATCGATTTGCACTGATGGCAGAAGCAAATCTGGTGCAGAAACAGTTGTGTAAATCGATTTACACCTTATGCAAATCGATTTGCATAGTGAAAATGTTGAAAAATGCTCCTTTTGATGGATGTTTTGACTTGATACCTACAAAACACAAACACACAAAAGCACAAGGCAATATTTTTGGTATTTTGGTTAGTAAAACAATATATACAAGACTAAACATGGCTGCTTGATGATTCCCTTGCAGATGAATTGAGCACAACATCACTGGTAGAACTCTAAGTTAAAACTTCTTGATTGATGATTTTTATGCAAATGATGTGTGATCTTAGGGTCAAAAATTGGGGTATGACACACCCCTCACGCCCATCGTACTCGATGGTATCCACCTATGTCTGTTTCTATCTAAAGGGTGTGTACTATGTCTATGCCTAAATGCGAATGAATGCAAAATGTAGGGAAAATAAAGAATTGTACTCGCACGGGCCCTACCCCGCTGCCTACGTATCCTTTTCAGGAATCAGAGTTACCGTAGCTCGGCTCAAGATTTTCTGTTTGTTTTTGTGTTTTTTAGTTGGGCGGAGTTAACGCTCGCGCTCTTGCATAAGGGGACAGCCTAGGATGCAATAGAGCGGAGATAACAATGCCCTTAAGAAAGGAGAGAAGAGAGATCGGTTTATGTCTTTTAGGCTAATTCCATGATGACGAAAACCCACTACAAGGCTTCGCACCACTTCCTTACTTTGTTTTAAATCTGATCATTTATTAAGTGTTTTAAGTGTTTTTGGTTGGTGTTTTTTAAGGGAATTTATTTGTGATTTAGATCATACCAAAAAGGAGCTTTTTTGGGTATTTAGAGAATGCACATCGAGGCCTACGCCACAATCGTTTCTCTAAACAGCGGTTGAGATAAACAAAGCCTTTTGGGTATTTAGAGAATGCACATCGAGGCCTACGCCACAATCGATTCTCTAAATAAAAACACTTTTTGAATATTTAGAGAATGCACATCAAGGCCTACGCCACAATCGATTCTCTAAATAAAAACACTTTTTGAATATTTAGAGAATGCACATCGAGGCCTACGCCACAATCGATTCTCTAAATAAAAACACTTTTTGAATATTTAGAGAATGCACATCGAGGCCTACGCCACAATCGATTCTATAAATAAAAATACAGAAAACGGTATGATCCTTATCAGTATTTATTAAGTATTTTTAAAAGTTGAAAAGGAAAAGAATGCAATAGGGAACTAATCCTAAACTCTAGTCTAAGTTGTCTATACAAGGGAATCGAAAATAATAAAAGAACTATATACTTCATTTAAAAGAAAAAAGACTATACATGGAATAGGTGAAAGAAAATCAATATATGGCGAATAAAGTTGAGAACTACAACAAGTAAATGATACTCACAAGCACACATACATTCATCAACCCTATACAAAAAATCGAGACTAAAAATTAATTCCTAAGTCTATTAGAGAATTATTTACAAAGAAGTGTTAATCAAAGGAAATTCAAATATATTGTGAAGAAAAAGATTTACTAAAAGGATTAAAACAATTAAGAGAAATTAACAAAAATCATGACAATTATTTACACACCCTAAAGTATCTAAAATCATTTTTTATACATTTTTATGTGATTAAAAAAAGGAAATATGAGTTGAAAAATAAGAGGAAACAAAAAATAAAAAAAAGAACTAGCTCTCAACTGCAGGGGGGTATGATAGTATTTAAAATGAACTAAAATTCTGTTAAGAAGCAAACTGGGCCTAATTTCAGGGGGTGGGAATAACAAACACGCTAGGCCCAGGCTCATAAAAGTGCGTGTGTACACTAGCAATGCAAGGGGTGCGATCAGGAAACGGGATGAGGCCCAACGCGCTCAGAGCACAATAAGCAACAGCCAATTCACTTCATTTTTATTTTATTATTATCCAGCAAGTATTATTCAGCATTTTAGACCATGGTTGAATTAAAAGAGCATTCGATTAATATGTAACGTTGCATCAATTGGTTTATGGCATTTTAAGTGTAATAGGACAAAAAGTACCCTCGGACCAATCACCACTTGCCACGCATTCACTCAAATGATTGTAAAAAGAAAAAGGAAGCCAAAAGCTTGGAGTGACACCGAATGAGATCGTGCCACGTAGGACAGAGGGGCAAAATCTCATGCACACACAGAGACGCCGGAGTGCCGCCTCCGGTCGTCTTCTCCGGCCACGACGGCGGCGGACATGGATGAATTTTTCCAGAAAATCAAAAAGCTTATGCCTTTCCACTCGGTTTTTCACACTGATCACGAATCCGCGATTAGTTTTTGGTAATTCCTCTTCTAACACATGAATCTTGCTATCCAGAGGTTCATAGTTCCATTCTTAGTTCGAACATGCTCAGCAATTTAGAAAGAACAATCTTTGGCAACAGATCCAAGAATCCTATCAAGTAATGAGATCTAAAACGCATAACCAGTTCTATATGGCCTAAGGTTATCATCTATGCATGCTGAGTGAGATTGTGAGGCTTACTTGTTTCGAGATATTGCAACGAGAGCGAAGCTTCACAGATCGGAGCCTTTGATGTTGTTGATGCTTGCACTATGAACCTCACGTAGATCCTTGACCGGAGAATGACATCACATTACTTTGCAGAGGTGAATCTTGGAAGTGATAGAATGATGACGATAGGTCTTGAAAGTTACATGGAGTTGATCGTTATGCGGAGAAGATGATGAAGATGGAAGCGAAGGTCGTTGCCATGGTGGTTACAAGGTGGTGATGCCGTCCGTTATGGTTGAAGGTGGGGGAAGAAGATGAAGATGGTGGTTCTGAGATGAAGAAGTTTGTTACAAAGTGTAACAAACTTTTCTTTCTTTTGTAGAGAGAGTGAAGAGAATCGTGAAGTGAGGGTTGAGTAGAGAGGAGAGAATGATGAGAGGTTTTGAGAGAGTGAAAGTGAGTGTGTGAGGGGGAAAATGAAGAGAGAATCGTGAGAGTATGAAGGGTGAGGGCATGGCTGTCTTTATAGGGTAGGTGCAAGGTGAATAGAAGGGCTTTTTTGGATATGGGACTTGAATGAGATAGGCATTTGCAGCAGACTCATTTCTTGGATGTGGGACATTGTTGTGCAATACTTAATGCACAAGTTTGTGCTTATTTGGCAAGTCTCTTGCATGCTTTTAAGTCTTGCAATGTTGCATGGTTCAAACAAGTAAAGACATCATTGGCCTATCAAGCTGCTGCAGCCATGTATTTGGTTTAGCTCAAGGTGGCAACTTTGTGCGCACATATCTACCCCCACGCATGGCTGAATGAAGCAAGAAGGATGCCATTGCAACGAGAGGATGGGATAGATCAAGATTGACGTTGGCATGCATAAGCAGTGATGTCTATATTCTTCAAGAAATAAGTTGGAACATGGTTCATGCATCTGGAATGTGCCTTGCGCGCATGACTTGAGTTTGATGCATATGTTTTGGCAGGAATGTGGTTGAGTTGAAAAGTGACTTTGCAGTCTTATAACTTGCTCAATACGTGTCCAAAATCAATGAAATTAGATTCATTGGATAGGGGGCATGGCAAGGAACAATTTAAGATCATGCTTGTTCAATGTAGAGACTTGTGGAGGGAGAAAAATGCATTGAGATTTGGCACACCATGTGTTTGCTGAAATGCATGCGTGTGCCCTAGAAATCTGCCTTGGCTGGAGGCAAGACTTGGTCAGTGTAAGGGTGCAACTTTGAAACTTGCATCTCACTCAATACTTGTTCAATTGACTCAATTCTTGTTTCAACGGATAGAGGAGATGGCAAAGAAGAGATGCATACCAAGTTTGCATTCATGGCACTTTTGTAGAGCTCTAAAAATGGCTTGAGATTTGGCATGCCATGTGTTTGCTGAAATGCCTGGTCATGACCTGACTTGTGACTTGGATTATGACTTGGGTTGAATGAATTTTCAGTAACTTCAAGCAACTTTAACTCTTCATACAAGCTTCAAATGAAAAAGTGTCCAACTACAAAGTTGTTCCCCTCCATGAGAGGAACAACTTTGATGTTGGGCATTTCTCCAAAAAATGTCATTTGCCACGTGTAAATCAGGGCTGAAGTGGACTGCTCATCAAGATTCAAAACCTTCAAAAAATTTCTAAGTGTTGAAACTTTCCATTTTTGTCTTTTTTCTATTTTTGGCAACCTTTTGTCAAACTCCCGATTTTATCCATTCTTTGACTTTCCTTGACTGATTTTCCACCGAAAGTCAATATCTGAATAATTCTTCTGATTTTGACCCAAAAGTCAACTATTCTGATTTTCCCGATTATTGATGAAATTCCCGATTAAATCTCCTCCAGTCAAATCCAGCCAATTAAACACATCCCCATAGTCAGTATGAGAGCTTCCCACTCATAAAATCCATTCCTGATTAAATGTTGACCGGAAAGTCAACTAGTTGACTTTGGTCAAGGAAGCCCCGATTAGGAACAACCGGATGAATTACAAGCTTGTGCACTCCCCCAATGCCTTGAATTGAGAAAAACCCTAATCCAGGAAGACTTCAATGAAAATAGAGCCACATAATCACACCTCAGATCCACACATTTGGTAGGGGATCCTCTGCCATAAAAGCTCTTTCTTGCTAGTCTTTGATTGATACCAATGATATGCATGCATGGGTATGGATTATGACCTAAGTGATGTATGTATATGAATGCAAAGCCTAAGCCAGTTAGAAGTAAAGGGTAGGACAAATTTGGGGTATGACAGCTGCCCCTATTTAATCATCTTAAACCTGAAGGTGAGATTGGCGTTAGCCTTTCGAACATTCGAGGTGGAAGAAGATTAAATACCAAGACCGGAAATTTGTCCTGAAAGGATGGTGTAAGTGTTATTTTTATTTTTGTTTTGATATCTGCTGGGGAAAGAGAACTTTTGTTTTTCTGGTGGAGAGATATACAATGAATAATGGATTTGAATGGCGATAACTTGTAACGTAGCCAAAGTGCCAATACAAGGTCTTCATAGAGAATGGTCGTATGAGACAATGACTGAAAGGAAAAGATCTCGTGCGATCTATGACTCAACATCGGGAGAAGAACTCGTACGATCTTCAAGACTGAAAGTAAAAGATCTCGTGCGATCTACGACTCAACATCGAATCGACAACAGGAGAGGATCTCGTACGATCTTCAGGACAGAAAGGAAAAGATCTCGTGCGATCTATGACTCAACATCAACTCGACAACAGGAGAGGATCTCATACGATCTTCAGGACTAAAAGGGGAATAGATCTCGTGCGATCTACGACTCAACATCAGGAGAAGACCTCGTACGATCTTCAGGACGAAAAGGGAATAGATATCGTGCGATCTACGACTCAACATCAGGAGAAGACCTCGTACGATCTTCAGGACGAAAAAGGGAATAGATCTCGTGCGATCTACGACTCAACATTAGGAGAATATCTTGTACGATCTTCAAGACTGAAAGGAAAAAGATCTCGTACGATCTATGACTCAACATCGGGAGAAGATCTCGTACGATCTTCAAGACTGAAAGGAAAAAGATCTCGTAAGATCTATGACTCAACATCGAGGTTTGGAGAAGGGAATTGGTTCTGAAATGGTTTGCCAGGTTGGAAACTGGGCTTTGAAAGGGTTTGCCAGGTTGAGAACTGGGCTTTGAAAGGCTTTGAAAGGGTTCGAAGGTCGGAAGGCAAAGGATTCACAACACGGGGGTTGGACCTGAAAAGTTTTCCCATACGGGGAAGGGGACCACAGAGACTAGTGACGACTAGACTCGATCCAAAGACATAATCACGAAGATGTTGATGCTTGCGAAGCATAAGAATTACATTAATCCCTCAGGCCAAAGGCGGGGTGTAACTCTTCAAGAGCGGCAATCGTCCGAATTGCCACACACCAAGTATGATTATCCAAACGATTGAAAAATGAGATGGGTTGAATGCCCACCCTCATTCTCACTCTAAGTTGCACGCAGCACACGGGAAATAATCACGACAAGACTAGTGACGACTAGACTTGACAAGGAGATGGAAGTAACCACTGGGAATTACGGAGATACTGATGCTTGCGAAGCATAAGAATTACATTAATCCCTCAGGCCAAAAGGCGGGGTGTAACTCTTCAAGAGCGACAATCGTTTGAATTGCCACACACCAAGTATGATTATTCAAACGGTTGAAAAATGAGATGGGTTGAATGCCCACCCTCATTCACGCTCTAATCTGAACGCAGCATACGGGAAATAACCTCGGAGACAACGATTCTGACGAAGAAAGACATTGCATCTGATCCATGTTGGAGAGAGAAAATGAGACTTCTTTTGGGGATTAAGGATACCAGGTATCGGCACCGTGGCATAAGGAGATTTGTAATGTAGTAGCAGATATCAATCGGAGTTTGTAATGACAACTTTTTATATGGGGAAGTATCATCGTCTTGGTTGAGTGCTGATTTGTATTATCTGGCTTATGCTTTGTATGCATGTTTGAATTTTTCTATGGCGTAATGATCCGCTTTGACGGATATGCTACGCTTTTGAGGATGCAATGTTATATGCAGTGAACACTATATGCAGGATGCCAAATAAAGGCATTAGTGAGGTAAACACCAGGGAGAATCCCCTTAGTGTTAAGGACCATGTGGAGGTGCCAATAGATATTGGACTTTGATTTGTAAGATGCACCTTCTTTGACTTGAAGAATAATTTCTGACTTCTCACCATGTGCCACTGCTTGGAGGATTTTCAACTTGAGGAGATTCCCTCGATTCACCATGTTAGGGATGAGAAATCCAGGTAACGAGCCTTGGTTAGGGAAGTAGGACAACTCCTAGGAGAAATAAACTCCTATGCTTGAGGAATGGAATAAACTCTCAGGAGAAATAAACTCCATGTTTGGGGAGAGACCAAGGTTCCAGGAGAAATAAACTCCTATGATTAGGGAGAGGACAATAAAACTCAGAAGATCGTGCCCCAAGTTTTATGACCCATGAAGGAAATTGCACTAAAGAAACCTTGGAGAGATTTGTCGAATCTCGACGTAACTGCCCCAGATTGGTCAAACTCAAGAGATATTCCTCGACATGACTGCCCCAGATTGTTCAAAGATTGAAGAGATTTATCGACGTGATTACCTCAGATTGATGGAAGCTTGAAGAGATTTATCGACGTGATTGCCCCAAATATGTTGAATTTGAGAGGTCAAACCTCGACTTAATTGCCCCTGATTAGGTACATCTTACTAGGATCCTCAAGCCTTCATCGTTTTGAAGTCAAACAAACATGGAAACAACTTTACCACGCTCAACGGAGTCTTCAAACTCTTTCCCTCAAAGTTAATAAAGGAAGGCATTAACTGTTCATGCCCAACGGATTTCTTTAGAGAACCTGCCCCTCGATGGTCAATGTTTGAGATGATTAGCTTTTACTCCTCGGAGTTCTCAAGTTTCTTGTACTTTGACATGATCAAGTTACTCACTGATTCTCATCCTTGAAAATTTCCTTGATGTTAAGCACATATTTTGCATGCAAAAGAATGTTAATTCTAAGAATGATAATTCTAATGCAAAGCCTATGTTAGTCTTGAAGTTGTAAAACTTTTTTGTGAAATGAGGTTGCGACCTCTTGTGAATGGATAACCAGTTGACACAACCTCGATTTTTGCATGTGGGAGATAAAGCAAATGTACGATACCAACATAAATATGTATCACGCTTCATTGGGAGTCATTTAAATGTTGTCTCATCAGAGTATGCTTTCAAAATAAACCCTACTTCAATTAGGACTTTTAAGGGTTGTAACTTGGGCGGGTTCACGGTTTTCAGAAAACAAAGGATTTTTAGGCTCAAAATTATTTGGTACCCACCCCCTTCGTGATGTTCTCCATTCCTAGGTTCAATTAACTCAACATGAGTGTTCATCCCTCACAAGGAATTTGAAATGGTTGAGGAATCAATGAGGTTCTTTGGATATGGCGGTCGCTCACCTTTTATTCTTCTGATTCGTTGTCACACGACTTTGTTCTTGCTTTGCAATTTCATCGTCTTTTTTTTTTTGGCTTCTTTTGTCATTTTTCTTTTCATCCTTTTTTTTTTGCCATTTATTTTTTGCTATATATTTTTTTTAACAAGTCGTGTGACCTCGCATTATCTTTGATTCGTTGGAGGTGATTGCGACCGCCTCACTCATTTGATTTGATGAAGGATTACCATTGTGGTATCGTCATCTCTCGATCTCTTGATGGAATAAGGATAATCATTGCGGTTTTGACATTCCTCAACTGTTTGAAGGATAACCATTGTTTTATCCTTAGATGTGTACCCTTTTGGTGAGTTTTGAACACTCGATCAAGTTAAATGAACACTACCCTGCCCCAAGGTTAAAATAAGGGTTTTTGTGATTAGAAAAGAAACTCCTACTTCAAGGCTCAAAGGGGTTAACGAGGGTCTATCTCCCTTATATCTCCTGTGTTTGGGGATTTGAAATAATGCGTGTACATCCTCAGTGGGGTTTTATTCAAAAACACACGATTAGAGATTTTGCATTTTAATTTTTCATCATTCTCCCTCAGCTTCTTGCCTAAGCAAGCGATTAGTAAAGTTGGTATCATAATGCCAAAAACATTTTATGAGTGATAACGAATGGATTACTTCAAGACAAACATAAGCAATGTATTTTTATTTTCATTCAATGATTAACAAGCTTTTACATGCTATCGATGCTTAAACACACAAAGGAAAAATTACTATGAGAATGCAGTAAGAAACTAAATGAATGTCATTGTTGAGGAGACTTGACTCCGTCTGGACTTATTGAGCTTGAATACTTTCTGCAGTCCCTTCCAAACACTTCAGATTACTTCCAAAGAAAACTCCAACGAAGTCACCCATGAGTTGTAAACTTTTGCCTTGCTTTAGGGATTCGAGCAATGCAAGTGATGCAATGCTCAAGATAAGAGTACGTCTTGCTTATCCCTCGCGCGGGAGCCCCAAGCATTGTTGCTAGAGTAGTAATTGCCATCATAAGTGGAAAGAATCTTGTATGGTCATCAAGCTCAAAAAAGCTATCTGTCGTAAGGAAAGCTCGAACAGCAAATGAAACACCAACCTCCACGGATACAACTGAGCACAAGAACCTTGAGAATGAGAGATGCTTCTAAAAACATTCTTGACTACCTTTTGAAAAAGATTCTGACAAAGTTGCTCGAGAATTTGTGGTGCCTTCATTATTATTATACCAACGAGTTCAAACAAGGAAGTTTGTTGATTTTGGAGATTTTCTGAAATCTGAGCTTTCACTCGGGCAAAGGAATTCCATTCACCCACATGTTTCCTCCTTGAAGGATTACATGCCTCTCATCAATCAACTGTTGTACTTTGGCTTTGAAAGCGTTGCAGTCCTCAGTTGAGTGCCCTACTGATCCAGCGTGATACCCACATTGCACATTAGGGTCATACCCAGGTGGAAACGGACGTGGTGGAGGCTTCAGAGATTTGGGAACCACCAATGAGCTTTGAATTAGATATGGCAGAAGTTTATTGTTTGCCATAGGAATTTGGTCCAGAGGAGCATTTCTTCGTCCCAAATTACTTCTAGGTGGGCACTGATTCAGATGGCCTTGTTGATGTGGAACACATTGCTTTTGTGGCGAATACTGAATCGGTCGTTGTTGGACCATTTGGGGTTGTTGATGGTTCAAATACCCAAACTGTTCAGGTGCCTTCCCCTTTCGATTTGGACGAGAAACAAGCAAAGACTGATAAAGTGGAGAATTTGGAATCCAAGATAATGTGTTGTCCTTTTGACCTGAAGTGGATCCGACATAGAAGTGTGAATCAACCTTTTCTTCCACCACAGATGGAACTCTATTTCCTTGAACGCTCATACCCTCGGGGGTGAACAAAATCACTTTTGAGTCAATGAGATCTTGAATTTGATGTTTCAGCGCCCTATAATTCTCAGTATCATGACCAGGTGCACCAGAATGGTACTCACAGCGAGCATTGATATCAAAATTAGGGGGAATCTTTTCAGGCATGGACAAATCGCGTAGCTCAACCAACTGAAGTTCCAGCAAGCGGGGAAGTAACTGAGCATAAGGCATCGGGATCGGATTGAGAACCCTCTGCGGCATCTTAGGTCTTTGTCCACACATTTGGCACCCTTGATTCATTCTAGGGACATGAACAGATTGACAAGGATGTTTTAACACTTGAAGTTGTGGAAGGACTCCATAAGGCATCCCATGGATTGGAGGAGATCCTATTGGAGAGGAGAGATCAACAACCTCTGTTACAGCAGTAGGAATAACATCACCTTCCTTTCTTAGTACCTTTTTCAGAACTTCCATGACCAGACTCACTTGAGTCTTCAACTGACCATTTTCCTCTTTTAATGCACCCTGATTATGGATCAATTCTTGCATTTCCAACATAAGATGACCCATTTGTTCCCTCATCTCATCCATTTCCTCACGGAGTTGTTCCATAGTTGATTTCGGAGCTCGTGGTGGTGAGAAGTCAAATCTGTTGTTGATCTTGAAATATGAAGAGAAAGGGTCCCATAAGTCTCTAAAAGAACCATGAAATGCAAGATAGTATGAATGCATGTTCAATTTATGAGAGATCCTAAAGTCTTTTCTCACACTTTTATTTCTTTTTTTCTTTGAAATCAAAGCTTTGTTTTGTATGGAGTATCTTTTCTTTTCTTTTTTGCTGCTTTTCTATTTCCTTTTTCCTTTTTCTTTTTTTTTCTCTTTTTTGGAAATAGACTTTAGGATCCCTCATAAACGAAGTGGATAAAGCAATAATGTTATGCAATGAAAAAGCATGGGATCAAGGTCCACATAATCTTAGTAACCACTATACAATCCTCTGAATAACTGATATAGGTCAGATGTCATGAGATCAAAGGTCCAGCATAGGTACCACACAGCCATAGGAACAATAGTCATCAACAGAATAGAATAGTCACCAACGGTACCTGTCATGTATATCCCTCCCCACTCACAGGTGAATCTAGGCCAGGGTAAGGTCAAAATGCCAACCAGCGTTATCAGTCCTACTGAGGCACCACCGTTGTTGCATCTACATGCCAACAATGATACCCCATTTGGACCTCGACTGGGCGTGGGTCTCATGATCGCACTAGACAAGACCTGACATCTCGTCGGCGTCATGACTATCCACTCTATCCTAGGTGTCCTATGTGTCAACTCTGGCCTGGGTATTGGGCCTTTTACCTCATATAAACATCCCACCCAACCTGCAAACAGAGAAAATATGTGGCCCCCACGGGGACCCATAATATAGTCCAGAATGCGGAAAGTAAACATGATATGCAATCAGGAAATAAACATGATATGCAAGCATATATACAAGATGTAAACACATAAACAAACAAATAAATAAACACCCAATAAAAGAAACAAACAAAGGCTAGGATCGACTCGTTAAGGATGGACCAGCACAGGTCTAGCAACATCCCCAGCAGAGTCGCCAGCTGTCGCACGCTCGCGAAAAATGAACAGAGTCGCCACTAATATATTTATCCCATAAGGGAAAGGAATATCAAATAACCTAACAAAGGAAGGAACAGGGTCTTGCGACCAGAGAATCTAGGTACGGGAGTCGGTTACGCGAGGGGAAGGTATTAGCACCCCTCACGCCCATCGTACTCGATGGTATCCACCTATGTCTGTTTCTATCTAAAGGGTGTGTACTATATCTATGTCTAAATGCGAATGAATGCAAAATGTAGGGAAAATAAAGAATTGTACTCGCACGGGCCCTACCCCGCTGCCTACGTATCCTTTTCAGGAATCAGAGTTACCGTAGCTCGGCTCAAAATTTTCTGTTTGTTTTTGTGTTTTTTAGTTGGGCGGAGTTAACGCTCGCGCTCTTGCATAAGGGGACAGCCTAGGATGCAATAGAGCGGAGATAACAATGCCCTTAAGAAAGGAGAGAAGAGAGATCGGTTTGTGTCTTTTAGGCTAATTCCATGATGACGAAAACCCACTACAAGGCTTCGCACCACTTCCTTACTTTGTTTTAAATCTGATCATTTATTAAGTGTTTTAAGTGTTTTTGGTTGGTGTTTTTTAAGGGAATTTATTTGTGATTTAGATCATACCAAAAAGGAGCTTTTTTGGGTATTTAGAGAATGCACATCGAGGCCTACGCCACAATCGTTTCTCTAAACAGCGGTTGAGATAAACAAAGCCTTTTGGGTATTTAGAGAATGCACATCGAGGCCTACGCCACAATCGATTCTCTAAATAAAAACACTTTTTGAATATTTAGAGAATGCACATCGAGGCCTACGCCACAATTGATTCTCTAAATAAAAACACTTTTTGAATATTTAGAGAATGCACATCGAGGCCTACGCCACAATCGATTCTCTAAATAAAAACACTTTTTGAATATTTAGAGAATGCACATCGAGGCCTACGCCACAATCGATTCTCTAAATAAAAATACAGAAAACGGTATGATCCTTATCAGTATTTATTAAGTATTTTTAAAAGTTGAAAAGGAAAAGAATGCAATAGGGAACTAATCCTAAACTCTAGTCTAAGTTGTCTATACAAGGGAATCGAAAATAATAAAAGAACTATATACTTCATTTAAAAGAAAAAAGACTATACATGGAATAGGTGAAAGAAAATCAATATATGGCGAATAAAGTTGAGAACTACAACAAGTAAATGATACTCACAAGCACACATACATTCATCAACCCTATAGAAAAAATCGAGACTAAAAATTAATTCCTAAGTCTATTAGAGAATTATTTACAAAGAAGTGTTAATCAAAGGAAATTCAAATATATTGTGAAGAAAAAGATTTACTAAAAGGATTAAAACAATTAAGAGAAATTAACAAAAATCATGACAATTATTTACACACCCTAAAGTATCTAAAATCATTTTTTATACATTTTTATGTGATTAAAAAAAGGAAATATGAGTTGAAAAATAAGAGGAAACAAAAAATAAAAAAAAGAACTAGCTCTAAACTGCAGGGGGGTATGATAGTATTTAAAATGAACTAAAATTCTGTTAAGAAGCAAACTGGGCCTAATTTCAGGGGGTGGGAATAACAAACACGCTAGGCCCAGGCTCATAAAAGTGCGTGTGTACACTAGCAATGCAAGGGGTGCGATCAGGAAACGGGATGAGGCCCAACGCGCTCAGAGCCCAATAAGCAACAGCCAATTCACTTCATTTTTATTTTATTTTTATCCAGCAAGTATTATTCAGCATTTTAGACCATGGTTGAATTAAAAGAGCATTCGATTAATATGTAACGTTGCATCAATTGGTCATGGCATTTTAAGTGTAATAGGACAAAAAGGACCCTCGGACCAATCACCACTTGCCACGCATTCACTCAAATGATTGTAAAAAGAAAAAGGAAGCCAAAAGCTTGGAGTGACACCGAATGAGATCGTGCCACGTAGGACAGAGGGGAAAAATCTCATGCACACACAGAGACGCCGGAGTGCCGCCTCCAGTCGTCTTCTCCAGCCACGACGGCGGCGGACATGGATGAATTTTTCCAGAAAATCAAAAATCTTATGCCTTTCCACTCGGTTTTTCACACTGATCACGAATCCGGGATTAGTTTTTGTTAATTCCTCTTCTAACACATGAACCGAAAGCGTTTGTAAAACCCTAAGTCACCGGAATCTTGCTAAAATACAAACTAATGCTATCCAGAGGTTCATAGTTCCATTCTTAGTTCGAACATGCTCAGCAATTTAGAAAGAACAATCTTTGGCAACAGATCCAAGAATCCTATCAAGTAATGAGATCTAAAACGCATAACCAGTTCTATATGGCCTAAGGTTATCATCTATGCATGCTGAGTGAGATTGTGAGGCTTACTTGTTTCGAGATATTGCAACGAGAGCGAAGCTTCACAGATCGGAGCCTTTGATGTTGTTGATGCTTGCACTATGAACCTCACGTAGATCCTTGACCGGAGAATGACATCACATTACTTTGCAGAGGTGAATCTTGGAAGTGATAGAATGATGACGATAGGTCTTGAAAGTTACGTGGAGTTGATGGTTATGCGGAGAAGATGATGAAGATGGAAGCGAAGGTCGTTGCCATGGTGGTTACAAGGTGGTGATGCCATCCGTTATGGTTGAAGGTGGGGGAAGAAGATGAAGATGGTGGTTCTGAGATGAAGAAGTTTGTTACAAAGTGTAACAAACTTTCTTTCTTTTGTAGAGAGAGTGAAGAGAATCATGAAGTGAGGGTTGAGTAGAGAGGAGAGAATGATGAGAGGTTTTGAGAGAGTGGAAGTGAGTGTGTGAGGGGGAAAATGAAGAGAGAATCGTGAGAGTATGAAGGGTGAGGGCATGGCTGTCTTTATAGGGTAGGTGCAAGGTGAATAGAAGGGCTTTTTTGGATATGGGACTTGAATGAGATAGGCATTTGCAGCAGACTCATTTCTTGGATGTGGGACATTGTTGTGCAATACTTAATGCACAAGTTTGTGCTTATTTGGCAAGTCTCTTGCATGCTTTTAAGTCTTGCAATGTTGCATGGTTCAAACAAGTAAAGACATCATTGGCCTATCAAGCTGCTGCAGCCATGTATTTGGTTTAGCTCAAGGTGGCAACTTTGTGCGCACATATCTACCCCCACGCATGGCTGAATGAAGCAAGAAGGATGCCATTGCAACGAGAGGATGGGATAGATCAAGATTGACGTTGGCATGCATAAGCAGTGATGTCTATATTCTTCAAGAAATAAGTTGGAACATGGTTCATGCATCTGGAATGTGCCTTGCGCGCATGACTTGAGTCTGATGCATATGTTTTGGCAGGAATGTGGTTGAGTTGAAGAGTGACTTTGCAGTCTTATAACTTGCTCAATACGTGTTCAAAATCAATGAAATTAGATTCATTGGATAGGGGGCATGGCAAGGAACAATTTAAGATCATGCTTGTTCAATGTAGAGACTTGTGGAGGGAGAAAAATGCATTGAGATTTGGCACACCATGTGTTTGCTGAAATGCATGCGTGTGCCCTAGAAATCTGCCTTGGCTGGATGCAAGACTTGGTCAGTGTAAGGGTGCAACTTTGAAAGCTTGCATCTCACTCAATACTTGTTCAATTGACTCAATTCTTGTTTCAACGGATAGAGGAGATGGCAAAGAAGAGATGCATACCAAGTTTGCATTCATGGCACTTTTGTGGAGCTTTAAAAATGGCTTGAGATTTGGCATGCCATGTGTTTGCTGAAATGCCTGGTCATGACCTGACTTGTGACTTGGATTATGACTTGGGTTGAATGAATTTTCAGTAACTTCAAGCAACTTTAACTCTTCATACAAGCTTCAAATGAAAAAGTGTCCAACTACAAAGTTGTTCTCCTCCATGAGAGGAACAACTTTGATGTTGGGCATTTCTCCAAAAAATGTAATTTGCCACGTGTAAATCAGGGCTGAAGTGGACTGCTCATCAAGATTCAAAGTCTTCAAAAAATTTCTAAGTGTTGAAACTTTCCATTTTTGTCTTTTTTCTATTTTTGGCAACCTTTTGTCAAACTCCCGATTTTATCCATTCTTTGACTTTCCTTGACTGGTTTTCCACCGAAAGTCAATATCTGAATAATTCTTCTGATTTTGACCCAAAAGTCAACTATTCTGATTTTCCCGATTATTGATGAAATTCCCGATTAAATCTCCTCCAGTCAAATCCAGCCAAATAAACACATCCCCATAGTCAGTATGAGAGTTTCCCACTCATAAAATCCATTCCTGATTAAATGTTGACCGGAAAGTCAACTAGTTGACTTTGGTCAAGGAAGCCCCGATTAGGAACAACCGGGTGAATTACAAGCTTGTGCACTCCCCCAATGCCTTGAATTGAGAAAAACCCTAATCCAGGAAGACTTCAATGAAAACAGAGCCACATAATCACACCTCAGATCCACACATTTGGTAGGGGATCCTCTGCCATAAAAGCTCTTTCTTGCTAGTCTTTGATTAATACCAATGATATGCATGCATGGGTATGGATTATGACCTAAGTGATGTATGTATATGAATGCAAAGCCTAAGCCAGTTAGAAGTAAAGGGTAGGACAAATTTGGGGTATGACAATAGTATCTTACCCTGATCTCTTAACTGCGTGAGGTTTCCTACTCGCCTTGGTAGAATAGGTGGCGACTCTAAAAGCTAAATTTTTAGGGCAGGTTGCTACAGCTGGCGACTCTATAGGTTTTAGGTTTTGGCAGGGTTTAGGTTTGACAACTTTTTAGGGTTTGGCTAATTTGCCTTTTTTTAGGGTTTGTAATTATTTTTTTATTTTTTTATTTTATTTTTTAAAAAAAATATTGTTTATTTGTTTATTTTTATCTACAAATATTTAATTGTTTATGTTAATATGTTTATATTTATTTGTTTATGTGAATATATTTATATTTTATTGCCTGTTGTTATATTTTTATATGCACTGCTGGGTATATTATGTAATGTTAAAACCTAAGTGTGGGAGTTATCCTTGAGATCATGGGGGACTTGAATCGCCTACGAGTCTCATTGATAACTCCACTCGGAGTGGGTTGAATATCCGGAAATGTCCAATACAAGGCTTGACCTTGTTGAGAGCAGGACTTGGTAGTCAGCTGATCTCTCCGAGAACCTACCCCAAAAATTCGAACCTCATTGGATAAAATGAGTTGTTCTAAAATCCGAAGAGACAAAAAGTCTCGGAGGCTACGAACGACCCCATGAGACCTTCTAGAACCCCCCATAAAAAGGTAGGCTCCCTAGAGCCGCTACGTCGAACCTATGAACTTATGAACCTAGGGCCTATGTGATTATTTACTATATGTATATATATATGTGTTGACCATTATGTGTTGATCATTATTTTTTCCATTCATCATGCATCATGTGCATTCTTGCATCATGTCTTATTCAAAAAAAAGGAGAAAAAAAGATTTATTATACTTAATCCATAAATGTGGATAAGACGAAAATGCGAATAAAGCATATCATTCATGGCATGCGCATTATTTTCATGGCATTGAGAGAAGATTTCTCTTTTATCTCAGAATAAGAGACCATTGGGAAGGATAACCTAACATCCCGACCGTCTTATCAGACAAGATTTCAGCAAAAGAAATCAATGGATCAGCTAGAGCAGAATCAAGCCGCCCTTCGTGAGGAAGTGGATCAACTGAAGGTTAGTATGGAAGAGGTTAAAGGAGGTATGACTCAGATGCTAGGATTCATGAAGGCCCTCCTGGATAAACAAGAAAAAGCAAAAGAGGTTCAGTCTAGGGATACCCTGGTTCAGGATGAGATCCCCAATGACGAAAACCCGCCGCTAGGATTTGTTTCAGGCTCTGGCCCGACTAAAGACAGACATCAGGCCCGATCTGTCAGGAGAGTTATTCAATTCCAAGAGAAAGGAGAGACCTCCCAAGAAGGATTTGTCCCCACTCCACAAACGAAAGGGACAACCCGCACAGTTCGCATTCCTGCTAGCAATGTCCCTAAGGATGATGATTACCTGGATCTACAGTACGAAGTGCAAGAGGTGGACAACACAGACCAAGCACCACAGACGCAACAGTCTAATCCCAACTCTAGGGAAGACTCCAAGGATAGTGAACAAATCAAGGCGCTAGAAGAGAGACTAAAAGTGGTAGAAGGATACGATGTCTTCAACGTGGATACCTTCGAAATGAGCTTAGTCTCAAACTTGACTATCACGCACAAATTCAAGATTCCCGATTTCGATAAATACAAAGGGCTCACGTGTCCGAGGAATCACTTGCGCATGTATGTGCGAAAAATGGCTGCTTATGCTCACGATCAAAAGCTGATGATACACTTCTTCCAAGAGAGTTTAAGCGGAGCATCTATTGACTGGTATATGCAACTGGAGAAATCCTATATCAAAAGCTGGAATGATCTGGCTAACACATTCTTGAAGCAATACAAGTACAACTTGGACATGGCACCCAATCGGATGCAATTACAAAACATGTCACAGAAGAAGGATGAATCATTCAAGGAGTATGCCCAAAGGTGGAGGGAAATGGCTTCTCGAGTCCAACCTCCCCTAATGGAAAAAGAACTGGTGGACATATTTATGAGCACTTTGCAAGGACCATACTACGACAAGATGGTCGAAAGCATATCTTCAGGGTTCTCGGACTTGGTAGTCATTAGTGAGAGAATTGAAGATGGAAACAAAAATGGGAAGATACAAGGGGCACCCTCAGATTCCTATCACACAAAGAAGTCATATGACGGAAAAAAGGAATCCAACATTGTGGGGGCAATCCTGGGTAATCAGACCCCAGTAGTACAACAAAGGGGTCAGCAAAAGCAACAGAGTGGCCAACGCACCTGGAGGTCCAAGCCAAAACGACCATTCACCCCGTTGTACATGCCACTATCTCAAGCTTTGCAACGTCTGCTCAGTCAAAACTTGGTAACTCTGCTACCTCCATACTCAGCTCCAGCTAACCCCGCTCCTGGGTACAAGCATCATGCTAGGTGCGCTTATCACTCAGATAGTCCTGGTCATGATACAGAGGATTGTGGGCCGTTAAAGCACAAGATCCAAGATTTGATTGAAGAAGGGCTCATTGAGTTCGAAAATCCTCACAAGTCTAATGCCATAGGTGGCTAAAAGGAGGATTTCTTAGATCATTAGTTTGTTTTCATTCACAATTTCTTTCCGTTTGTTTAAACATTAGTCTTACGACATATGCTATGTACTTTACAATAATAATTAATGCATCGCTTACGTTTGTCTTGATTTATCCTTAGTGTTCTCACTATATTTAAAACTGTGTTTTTACTTGGTTTTCTTCTTTGTGATATTCAACTCTCGTTAAAGTCGTACACCTTTAGAGGGAGAATGACGAAAACGATACCACAATTTCATACACTACACTTTCGAACAGACCGTGTTGACGATGTACAGGCATTGTTTCAATTCCTAAATAACGGAGATATAAGGATGTTAATCCCTCGTCAACCCCTTTGAGCCTAAAGAAGTAGGAGTTTTCCTTCATATAAAATAAAACCCTTCATACATAACCTGGGGTAGGGTAGTTGCTCAGTTAACTTAATTATTCCAAACTGTTCCTTTGAACATAATCACTGATGGTTCTCCGTCATAATTAAGCCTGGCAGTCAATGTCCGCAAAGAAAAAGAAAAAACAACGCAAGGCCTGCTAAGTCAAAACCTATTAAGGAGACTTAGGAAAAATTGGGGCATCCCGCTGACTGTAGTTGTAAATAAGCAGTGCAAGCAAAAATTAGGGATAATAAAGTAAAAAAAAAAAGAGAGAGGTCACCACATACCCTCGACAAAAGGAAGATATTACAAAAAAGGAGAATGACTGCCTTTGCAGATAAACCTTTCGTTTTTGAACCATCATAAATGTCAACGTCATAATTCCCAAATTCTTTTGGAGACTAAATGCATAGTTAATTGAGCATAGGATTGGAGAACATCACGAAGATGGGGATGGGTACAAATAAACTTTGAGCCATTATCCTTTGTTTCTTAAAACCGTGAACCAGGCCATGTTACAACCCTTAAAAGCCCTAACTGAAACATGGTTAGTTCGAAAGCATACCGTTACCAAAAGGTATCCCGACTCCTTAAGGTCTACTGTAACTCTTGAGTTGATATCACTTTTACAAAAAAAAAAACAACTTCGTTTTACTCAAAAAATATTTTTAAACTTTCAAGACAGACATATGCATTCGCATCTTATGAATTTCATTATAAAGTACACTTGTCTATGTGGATTCAAATGTTTAAACATCAGGGAGAAGTTGCATGGGGCATGGCTAATGGCTAAAAATCCTACTGACTGACGAAGTAGCTTTAAAAGCTCGTCAAAAGAAGAAACATCTCTTACGGATGACTGGGATGGCTAATGTGTACACATGGCATAACTCGTCATTATACCATTTACATGGGACAAATCTAATCAAGATCCATAAAATCTTTCAAAGACGCTGAATAGCTCATGGGGCAAGCCCATTACCCGGGGCACGTTGCAAAGGTCACCCAGTATTAGATGATGTCAATTTCACTCTCAGCCTTTCTAGGTAGTTTTTTCGTTAAGTACACCTCTTAACCTCTTCAGGTAGTCTTATTCAAGACAGGTTCAAAAATCTATTATCCTTTCAGGAGCCATGTTCAGAAAGTCTTCTCTAAGACACGTCGTCTCATCCTTTCTACGAGCCTTTTCAGGTATCTCTCTTCATTCTCGGGAATCTTTTCAGATAGTCTTCTCTAAGACATATTCCTTTCTAAGAACCTTTTCTAGGTAGTCTTCTGTAAGACATCTCTTAACTTTTTCAGTTAGTCTTTTTAAGACGTATTCAAACTTCTCTTATGCTTCCAAGAACCTTGTCAAACTTTGTTTAAAGTACAAAGTCTTCTCTGAAACAGTTCACCATCCTTTCTAGGGTGGTCTTCTTCAAGATGTCTTTTCTTAAGTTATGTTTAAAATGCCACATTCCCAAAAACAGTCTCTGTCCTCTCTAGGAATCTTTTTGACCCTCTTCACAAACATGTCCTTTTGAGCTTTGTTTAAAGCACAGTCTTGTTTAAGACAATTTCTCATTCTTTCCAAGAACCTCTTCAAGTAATCTCATAGAAAACATCACCTCATTCTGAGTACTCAGCAAATCACCGTCCGTCGGATGCGACCGAAATGCTTGACTCATTCTGAAAAGCATCTGCTTCACATTCAAATCAACACTTAGCATCAAGGAGACCTCGAAATTGGTCTAATCAAAGGCGATCATTCCTGATAAAGACCCTTGGATGGGGAAACCACGTTCAGAGGGTTTTCCTAAAAACAGGGGCATACAATCAAGGATCCTATTGACTAGGGGCATATCTTTCAAGAATTCAAACACTGGGGCAATGCATATCAGGCAAGACATGGGGAAACTCGAGTTCCCTCTAAAGGTCCCTCCTTCAGATTAAGGGGCACGTCTCTCAAAATTTCTGATATTCGGGAAGTCACACTAGTATCACACAAGGAGCATTGTTGCATAATTGATCTTCCCACGCCTATACTATTTACGTCCCGCAGTGTGGGATCGGCATACATGCATAATTCTCATTTATCTTGAGAATCTCATTATGACATTGAGACACATGCATCATGACATTGCATAAAACTAACACTGCCTTTTCAGGTCACTTCATAATCAAAAGGATGTTATCATCAAATTACTGCGCAAATACGATCGTATCAACGATTCAACCTCAACATATACAATTCTAATACCTCATTCCAAGTATTTCTTCAAAAGCAATCCAAAAGCGATCAAACAATTTCTTACCTTTCCAGGTAATCTTATCCAAAACAATTATCAACCTTCCCAAGCAGTCTTGTTTAAGACGTATCCTAACCTTTCTAGGCAATCTTGTTTAAGATGTATCCTAACCTTTCTAGGTAGTTTTGTTTAAAACGTATCGTGCCCTTTATAGGAACCTTTCTAGGTAGTTTTGTTTAAAATGTATCGTATCCTGTCTAAGAGCCTTTCCAGGTGAGTCTTGTGTAAGACGTATCACATCCTTCCAAAAAAAAACTTTTCTAGGTTAGTCTTGTTTAGGACATATCATTCCTTTCTAGGTAATCTTCTTAAAGACATGTATCCAATCCCTCCTTATCCTCTCCAGGAGCCTCTATAGGTCAGTCTTGTTTGAGACATATCTAAGTTAACCTTATAGTCTTATTTAAGGCGTATCGTATCATTCCCGAGAACCTTTCTAGGTTAGTCTTGTTTAAGACGTACCATAACCTTTCTAGGTAGTTTTGTTTAAAATGTTTCATAGCCTTTATAGGAACCTTTCTAGGTAGTTTTGTTTAAAACGTTTTATATCCTTTATAGGAACCTTTCTAGGTAGTTTTGTTTAAAACGTTTCATGTTCTTTATAGGAACCTTTCTAGGTAGTTTTGTTTAAAACGTTTCATGCCCTTTATAGGAACCTTTCTAGGTAGTTTTGTTTAAAACGTATCGTGCCCTTTATAGGAACCTTTCTAGGTAGTGTTGTTCAAAACATATCCTTATCCTCTCCAGGAGCTTTTCTAGGTCAGTCTTGTGTAAGACATATCTAAGTTACCCTTATAGTCTTATTTAAGGCGTATCGTATCATTCCCGGGAACCTTTCTAGGTTAGTCTTGTGTAAGGCGTATCCTAATCTCTCTAGATAGTCTTGTTAAGACGTTCATATCCTTTATAGGAACCTGTGTAGGTAGTCCTGTTTAAGACGTTTCATATCTTTTAGGAGCCTTTCTAGGTGAGTCTTATTTAAGACATATCATGCCTCTCTAGGTATCTTTCTTAGAATGTTTATCCAATCTTTTCTAAGACATACCTAGTTCTTTTAAAGAACTCCTCAGTTACTCTTCTCCAAGACATTCTTCCTAAGCATTGTTCAAAGCCTAAGCTTCTTCGCATCAACCTTTAATATACCCTATTCAGGAACCTCTTCAGGTAGTCTTATGTAAGACGTCACTTCATATCCCCTCAGATGCAATCAAATGATCCATGTCCGAAAAGCATATGCTTTAGACACGTATCTTGCCAAGCAAATGGATGGCATCTTTAAGCCCATCTCAAAAAGCTATTTCCTACACCGGCAATCGCAAATTTCTGGGTATTCTAGTGTTCAATCCTCTTCCACCATCAGAGCGCGATAGGCGAACAAGCCAATCTACCTCTTTAGGTTTAAGAATATTGAACAGGGGCAGCTGTCATACCCCAAAATTTGCCTCCCATATTCCATTCACAATGATTCAAAGTTCAAGAGATTCATTCAGTCATTCTCCTGAGCAAGAGTCTTCTAAAGCTAGGGTTTGGTATTCCCCTGAGGGGACTAGCAAAACAAGGTCTCTAATGAAGCTCTCCATGGCCCATTATGATCAAAGATATCTCTATGTCAAAAGTCAAGGCCCAATTCCAAAGACTACTCATTCAGAAGCTCAGATGATCCACAGTCAACTTGTTTGACCTAAAAGTCAATCACAATCAAAGCATGGTCCAAACCTCTGATTATTGATCAAACATCCAGTATAGAAGTGTATATACATTATTTGATCAAGATTTGATCATGATTTGTCAGTAGAAACTCAGAGATGAACAAATAAAAAAAGGTTCAAATTAGGGTTTCTCTAGGAGAAAGTCAACTCAACTTTGACTGACCATAACTTTCACATGGAACATCAAAAATTCCCCACTCAAAGCCTATTTGGAAGGAAATTGGATTCTCTACAACTTTGTCTCTCACAAGCCAAGGCTAGAAATGCTTCATTTGAGAGGTATAATGCAAAAGATTACAGGTCCTTTTCAAGCATCCTTCAAAAGCAGTTTTTTGCCAAAGAAGATATGATCAAGATAAAAGCTCCAAATGAAAAATATGTTCCAAAGTGGCTTATAGAGGACATCTTGAGGTTTCCAAAAAGTCCTAGAACTCCCTCATAGCTTAAAAATTGAGTGAGATATGCTTGGTCAAAGTAGGGTGATTTTGGAGGACCAAATGTGAAATAAAGGGGGGTCAAAATTGAGTTTCTTGCAAATGGGCCTATGTCTTGTGATCTAAACTTGGTCCACAAGTTATTTAGGCTGCCCAAGACACATGCCACGAAATTAAATATTTTTATTTGATTTTTTAAGGTTTTTATTTCATTTTTTAATGATTTAATTAAGATAAAAATCAAATATTTTGGTAAGGGAGATATTTTGATTGATTCCAATCAATACTAATGGCAAAATATATTACAATTTTCGTGACAATTGGATTGGGAAGGAATAAATCAATTTTGGCCAAGTTTAGTAACTTAAAGATCAAGAAATCAATCAAATTTGGAAGATGGGCAAAAGTGATTTTTAGTGATCAATGGGCCTCCAATTCGTGACCTAATAGAAGGCTATAAGTAAGTGAAATTGTGCACATGAATAGGGGTTACAAAATCTGGGCAGAGCAAGTGCATTCAAGAACACAAAGTTCCTCACAAAACTCAAATTCGGTTTCAAGGATCTAGGGCTTTTCCAAAGGATTTGAAGATTGAAAACGCTTCCTTGGAGAATTCTGAACGTGTTGGAATCATTACGCGTCATCAACAACCCCAGAATCTTCTCCAATTAGCCAAGGTAGGTCGTTTTACATTTTTGATCGATTAGCATCATTGTTGCATTTACATGTTGAATTGCTTGTGTATTATGTTTGATTTATATGTTGTGGTCGTTTCTGGATGTTTGGATTGAGGTTTGCGTAACCTAAGTGTGTTTCGCCATTGATAGCCGAGTCAAGCTTTTTAGGGTTGTAATTGGGGCTTTCTGGTAGAGGCGAAATTAGATTAAATTATAGGCATGGTTAGGTTCGTATGACTGAAACGAAGGGATTGGGAGTGGTGCGAAGAATTTATATATGCATATGGCCCATTCGCTATTTTCCAGGTACACCAGCTACGAAAGAATTCGTAGCAAATCCATAGGTAATTTTGCAGTCTTTTTGCAGGCTCTTTGGGGACGATGATGATGCGTCGTCTCATTACTGGACCATTCAAATTGCGCGCGCGTTTCCATGTTATGCTTTTTGCTTTTTATTATATTGTGGTGAAAGCGTTTCTTAAACGCGTGATGGCTTTAGTTGGGTTGGTTAGTGGAGATAGTAATGAGGGGGAGTCATGGGTTCGAGCCTCCCCCAAACATATATTTTTCTGAAATTTCCTTGTGTGATCACATGCGACTCGTATCATAAGCCTCACCATAGTCCCTCAGATCTGGCCATAGGCTCATCAATCCATCTAGATCACACGCTCCAGATTTAACTCTCATGCCATGTACCCTCAAACTAACCACACTAAATCCTAACCCTAATAAACTAAATAATTTTAATTATTTATTTGTTTAAATTAAAATACTTTTTAATATATTATTTATATACTAATAATTGTTTTTTTAAAAATAAATTAGTATATGATATTTATGTTAAAAACTCTAATCTGTTGTTCGTGCCGATTAAATCGATTAATCGCTATGGTCAACAATAATTTTAATTAAAATGCTATTTAATTAAAATGCAATTAAATCATATTCGGTTAAATGGTTGCAACTATTTTTATTAGTTGTGATGATTAACTTTTCTTTTTCTAACTTTAATTCGTTATTCTTTTTAATCGAATCAATCGATTACGAGGGGTAACGATACAAACTAATTATTAAAAATTATAAAAAATATCCTAATTCGTTATTAGTAATAATCAGATCAATTGATTAAAATTGGTAACGATACAATTTCAAATCTGTTAACTATGGCGATCGAATCTATTGATCGTTGTGGTTAATAGTGCAAAATTAAATCAGGGTTGTACGCCCAAACCTCAAAACACTTTTCAAACCTTTTCAAAACTACGGTTTATCATAACTACGATAAGGCAACTCAAAAAGCCTCCAAAACCATATCAAATCAAATTTCAAACTCAAAGGGCGTACAACCCGTCCCCCGAACTACGTTGACTCTGATTCTCCATAAGGAGATACGTAGGCACTTGGCAACAAGGCGAGTCCCCTTCCCTCTAAATCTCATTTTTTCCAATTTTTATTTCCTAAATCATAAACCTTTAATATTAATAATCTTGCCATTAACCCTATTGTCTGTCTGTAGCCTTTCTTTATCTTTTGCCATAAACCTTATCATTACAATGCAAACTTTAGGAAAGGGTTGAGGGTGCCTAACACCTTCCCTCGACCTGAATATAGTATCTTACCCTGATCTCTTAACTGCGCGAGGTTTCCTATTCGCCTTGGTAGAATAGGTGGCGACTCTAAAAGCTAAATTTTTAGGGCAGGTTGCTACAGGTTCACATCTCGAAGCAATAACAATCAGGGGCATGTCAAACAGGGGAGAAATTCAAAAGAATAGAACACTATGGATAGCCCTCCATATCTTGGAGATCAAGGGCATACCCTTCAATCTAAACGTCGAAGCGTATGACAAGGTTATTTCTCGGGGCACTTCCTTCTTGGCGTGGAGATCATAGGCACCTTATTCCACTAAACATTGGGGCATTTGATATCAAATCCATAAAGTAAAAAGGTTAAAGGTGCGAAGAACCCCGAAAGGTTAAAGGTGTGGAGAACCTCCAGAGGTTAAAGGTGTGGAGAATCTCCAAAGGTTAAAGGTGTGGAGAACCTCGAAAAGGTTAAAGGTGCGAATTGCAAAAGGTGAAAGACGTGGAGAACTTCAAAATTCAAAAGCGTGGAGTAATTCAAAGGGTCAAACCGGGGAAGGCGCACATCAAAAGGAAAAGGCGTTCTCACAGTTTACAAAACCGAACAAATCTTTCTCCTAACTACGATCGTCAAAATTAAAAAAAAAACAGGATTGGGAAGTCGCGCTAGCATCATGCAAATACATATAAATCATGCATACACTGGTTGATACATCACACCATACCTTTTTAGGAAGTCTTCTTTAAAGACAAATCTCACGATCCTTTCTAGGAACCTTTTCAGGTAGTCTTCTTTAAGACAAATCTTATAATCCTTTTCAGGAACCTCTTCAGGTAGTCTTCTTTTAGACATTCTAAGAACCTTTTCAGGTAGTCTTTTCTAAGACATTCATCATCCTTTCTAGGAACCTCTTCAGGCAGTCTTATTTAAGACAAATTGTGATCCTTTTCAGGAACCTCTTCAGGTAGTCTTTTTTAAGACATTCTTTTTCTAAAAAACCTTTCTAGGTAGTCTTCTCTAAGATAATCATCACCATTTCCAAGAACCTTTTTAGGTAGTCTTCTTTAAGACATTCTCTTTCAGAAACCTTTCTAGGTGGTCTTTTCTAAGACATTCATTGTCCTTTCCAAGAACCTTTTTAGGTAGTCTTTTAAGATATTTTTCAGCCTTTTCAGGTAGTCTTCTTTAAGACATTCCTCATCCTTTGCTAAGAACCTTTTTAGGTAGTCTTCTTTGAGACAAAGGTTCATATCCATTCCGGAAACCTTTTCAGGTAGTCTTATAGAAGACATTATTTCGTTCCACTCATTACATCAATCAACATATGCATAAGCATAAGCATTATCCCATACATCAAAACATCCAATTCAAAACTCTAGTGCTAAGCTACATTGTCCACCTGCTTCCCGGTAACCTTACCGATGACAGTAACCTTACTGTTGGCTTATTTCCAGTCACCTGATGGACGTATCCCGGTAACCTTACCGATGACACTAACCTCACTGTTGGTGTATTTCCAATCACCTGATTGACGTATCCCGGTAACCTTACCGATGACAGTAACCTTACTGTTGGCTTATTTCCAATCACCTGATGGACGTATCCTGGTAACCTTACCGATGACAGTAACCTCACTGTTGGTGTATTTCCAATCGTCTGATTGACGTATCCCGGTAACCTTACCGACGACTAGCAACCTTACGGATATATTCACCCCAATCACCTGATTGATGTATCCCGGTAACCTTACCGATGATAGCAACCTTGCTGTTCATTTCACTCATAAACAAACTATGCATACGCATAAGCGTTGTCCACATTACCAAGCCGACATAAGCATAGCCGTGGTGTATGTGCAAACATGGTTCAAACGGGTTCAATAAGGAGATAAAATATCGGGATTACATCAGCATACATACATATGCATTAGCATATGCATATCATCTAGCGCGTTCACATACTACAAAAGCCTAGTTTCCAACCCTCGTGTTGTGATAAGTGTGTTTTCTGACCCTCGAGTCATGATTTTCCAACCCTCGTGTTGTGATAGGTATGTTTTCCGACCCTCGAGTCGTGAGTTTCCAACCCTCGTGTTGTGATAGGTGTGTGTTCCGACCCTCGAGTCGCGGGCATCATCTTCATACATCTACAGGATACCGTCAAGGATTTTATATAGATAAACTTGCTAGCGCTATAGCAAGTGAATCTTTTCATGCAGGTAAGTTTGCTAAAACTATAGCAAATGATTCATCTTACACATGTACGCTTGTCAGAACCATGGCAGGTAATTCCTTTGATACAGGTAAGTTTGCTAAAACTATAGCAAATAATCCCTAATCGTGCAGGTAGGCTTGTCCGATCAAGGGCAAGTGACTCCTAATGGTGCAGGTGAACTTGTCTGAACCAGGGCAAGTGATCCTAATGGTACAGGTGAACTCGTCCGAACCAGGATAAGTGATCCTAATGGTGCAGGTTAACTCGTCCGAATCAGGACAAGTGCTCCTAATGGTGCAGGTGAGCTTGTCAAAACTATGACAAGTAATCTTAATGGTGCAGGTAGACTCGTACGAACCAGGACAAGTGATCCTAATGGTGCGGGTAAACTCGTCCGAACCAGGACAAGTGATCCTAATGGTGCAGGTGAGCTTGTCAAAACTATGACTAGTAATCCTAATGGTGCAGGTGAATTTGTCCGAACAAGGGCAAATGATTCTAATGGTGCAGGTGAATTTGTCCGAACCATGGCAAATGATCCTATTGGTGCAGGTGAGCTCGTCAGAACTATGGGGAGTGATCCTATTGGTGCAGGTGAGCTTTCTAGAACTATAGCAAGTGATCCTTTTGGGGTTCAAAAACTACGAAAGCTTGCTAACGCTATAGCAAGTTAACTATCTTCTACAACAAACTGCGAGTCGTCGCTATTGATAGTTACGTTTACCCATCACGTTAGTCCCTCGGCGGTGATCAAAGGGTTTTACGAAGGGTTCTTCAATGGGGTTTGTCACGTTAGTCCCTCGGCAGTGATCTTCTCCAAGACTACAAAGGGTTTCACAAAGGGTTTTACAGGGTTTTTCAAAGAGTTTCTCAATTGGGTTTATCACGTTAGTCCCTCGGCAGTGATATTCTTCAAGACTACAAAGGGTTTTACAAAGGGTTTCTTAATTGGGTTTATCACGTTAGTCCCTCGGAAGTGATCTTCTCCAAAACATCATCAATAACAAACAAAGGTTTTATTTTTATTTTTCAAAGTTACTAACATACTTCAACTAACATAACTAACAATCATGCATCATTCAACTAACATACCTCAATCATACATATTGCATATACATACATTGCTCTCATTTATTTTGGGAAGCTCACTGCATCATACATTACATGCATCATAACATTGCATAAATTTCAGGTTTCCTTTTTAGGCCGTACTACAATCAAAGCAAGTGGTTCCTTTCGAAAGCATCTGCTTCGCATTCTAAAAAAGAGGAGTATTTACCTGGGGTGGCATCTTTAAGCCCATCTTCCACATAACTGCTTCCTGACGAATGCAAATTTCAGGGCATTTCAGTGTTCAATCATCTTCTACCTTTAGATCACGATAGGCAGACGTGCCTACCTAACTCTTCAAGTCTAAGAATATTGAACAGGGGCAGCTGTCATACCTCAAAATTTGCCCGATCCAGTCTGCGTCTATTAATTTATTAAAGGTATTAAAATTAAGAGTTATGGGGTTTAACATATCTATTATTAAACCCACCCTCTTATAAAACCTTTTAATTAAATTTAGATGTATAAATTTTGAGCCCAATCATTTGGCCCAATCTACCCCACTATAAGGTTTGGATCTTTATTTTTCTACAATAATCTATTAAACATTATTTGATATAATTATTATTATAAACTTATTAACTAATATTTTATTAATTAATATTTGTTTAATTATTATTAATGTTAATTATAATATTATTAGGATTATCATTATTATTATTTTCAATTATTATTATTATCAATAATATAATTAGTTAATTGATTAGTTGGGCAATAGGCCCATTAGGTGTAGAAAATCCTAACTTTGACAAATATAAATAAAATATTTTTGTACACATTAGAGGAGGCCAACTCCACTCACAAAACCCTTATACCTATCCCTGCCATACAGTCATGTTTCAAGACACTGTACATATCAAACACCTTGTTTTTCTTCTTTCTTTCACACCAATTTTCGCCAATTTACCAACACAAACAACCCCATGTACATATCCCATTACCTACAACAATCATCTCACGTACAAACCATTTTTCCAAATAAATAGCCACCACTATACTACTAAAACGGTTTTTTTCACACAAAAGAAAACCTTGTACATAGCATTAACCAAAACCTATGTTCATCATCGCTTTTACAGTAAGAATCAACAAGACCCAAAGACAATAATTGGCCAATTTCACTCTCATATAGCCTGCAAGTTCTTATGGTTTGGGTTTGTAAGCACAAGCTATACCAGGTTGAAAGGGGAATTGAAAGGAGTAAAGGAATCCAAACACTCCTTAGCCGATCCTTTCAATACAGACACGAAACCAACCTTCCACCAAATCCGTATCAACAACAACCACCTTGCACGTCCTTCTCCAAACCGTGAACACCGATTCTAACGCAACAACAACACTGGTGATAGCCACACACAAAAACGTCTCCATGCGACCAGCCACGGGAACCGCAAATTGGAGCCAAATGACGTTTCGGCACAGCCACCCACACGTCGCAACAATCCGACATTTCCACTCCAAATCGCAGCCAACATATTCAACTCACCGGATAACAACAAAGCTTGAAGCAAATATAAAGAGGAGGAAGCCAAATAAAAGCAAACAGTGTATATAGTTGAAAATTGGACCGAATAGTGGTACAAAAACAACACCGCGACAAACGCCAATGGATCTCCCACGATGGTGTTGCAGAATTCAAACAACAGAACATCGCACCGACATTCGGACTGCCATCGCTCATCGACGCGAGATCTTTCAGAAGACCGACTTCAACCCCTTTGCAGCGCCGCGCTACCTCGTCGGAACTCAGCTCCGATCCCAGAACCACCACGCTCCGTCGCAACTCGTCGATTCAGTCACCATCGTCCAACCGCTCAACACCCACCCACGCAACGAACTCATCTCCTCTGAGCGAACATCTCTGATCCATAATCCCTCCATGGACCTCCATCCCAACTAAGATTTGTCATGGCTTTGTTTTTTTTCCTTTTTCTTTGGTGTGTGGAGAAGAAGAGAGTAAAAGCTGCTGGGAAAAGATAAATCGTGCTCCCTCTCTCTAACTTCCAATTGGCTGTATCGTGTATAGTGGGGACCACGTTTGACTATGGGTTTCAGTGTCTGGTTATTCTCTTTTTATTTATTGTAATGCATTCTAAAAATAGATGATGATGGTAGCATGGATGGCCAAGGGGAGACGTATGTAATTCTAAGGGAGGGGTTTCGACTCCCAGTCCCAACAATATTTTTATAAAAACGCAAATTTGTAGATCCAGCGTTATATGTCTTCGCTGGGTCACGGGGCACAGTACAGGTGCACCATGGATATTCATCAAGAGAAGCACAGTGCAGGTGCACCATGGATATTCATCAACGCAGCAGCACGGGTTGCTTCCCACGTTCCATTAAATTCTTTTTTATATTATACAATTCTTCTAAAATTATTTATACATATATATATATACATATATACATGTATATAATTGGGTTTTTTTGTTTAATAATATAACTAAAATTAGGATTAGGCTAATACTAGGAATTAGGATTTATCTTCCGATTATTTCGATTATTTTCGATTTAATTTATTTAATTAATTTTAACTGTTAAATCACAAAAATCCTAAAAGGGTTATCAAGGCATTAAGGTCTATCCAATCCTACAGGCCATTTGGCAAAACCCTAAGTCTTATTCAATTGATTCTTGATTAATATAATTTTCTCCTCGATCCGACTATATCTATTAGTCGCATTGGCGAGAAATAAATTTAATCTAATCAATTTATTCGTTAATACTAATTGGATTAATTCTTAACTAATTCTCTCCTCGACCCGACTAAATCCATTAGTCGCATTGACGAGAGATAAAATAATAAAACAGCAATAACGAAATTCATTGTCATGTAATAACCAAATCTATTCGTTATGAGAGGCAATGATAAAACTCACAATTTAATTACAAGATCAAAATACACTTTATTTGTTGTTCGTAACGATCGAACCTATCGGTCAGAATAACCAGCAATGCATCCTATAATTCGTTAATTATAATGATCAAATCTATTGATTATCGCACCTAATGAAAACACATCAAACCAGGGTTGTACGCCTAAATCTTAAAACACTCCTTCAAACTACGGATTTTCATCCCTTCGACCAGGAAATTCGAAATGCCTTTCAAATCACAAAATCAAAACTATGATAGGCCATTCAAAAAGCCTTCAAACCATATCATATCAAATCCAAAGGCGTACAACCCTGTGCCCGAACTACGTTGACTGTGATCCTCCATAAGGAGGTACGTAGGCACCTTGGCAACAAAGCGAGTCCCCTTCCCTAAAACCTCAATTCAGTTCAAATCTCACTTTTCGCCCTTTTCATTTCTTTAGCTATTAAACCTTAATATTTTAGCCATAAAATTTGATCTTAGATTCAAAGCCATAGGAAAGGGTTAAGGGTGCCTAACACCTTCCCTTGACCTGATTATAATAATCTTACCCCGATCTCTTAACTGTGTAAGGTTTCCTATTCGCCTTGGTAGAATAGGTGGCGACTCTAAATCATAATTTTTAGAGCAGGTTGCTACACCTGCATAGACTTAGCAAACTCCTTTCTAAGTGTAGCATTAGATGTTCCAAAAATAATATCATGTACATAAATTTGACAAATTAACATATCCTTTTTATAGGTTTTACAGAAGAGAGTTGTGTCTACTTTTCCTCTTGTGAAACCATTATTCAGAAGGAAAGAACTTAATCTTTCATACCAATCTCTGGGAGCTTGCTTCCACCGTATAATGATTTCTTTAGTTTAAAAACATGTTCTGGAGACTTAGAGTCTTCAAAACCAGGAAGTTGGTGGACATAAACTTCTATCTACATATCCATTTAAAAAGGCACTATTAACATCCATCTAATACAGAGTGATATTATTTTGAGTGGCAAAAGAAATTAATAATCTAATAGATTCTAACCTGGCCACTAGTGCAAAGGTTTTTGTATAGTCAATACCTTCTTACTGACTATAGCCCTGAGCAACCAGTCTGGCTTTATTTTTGATGACTTCACCTTTCTCACTCAAATTGTTTCTGAAGATCCATTTTATTCCAATGATATTGAATCCTTTAGGTCTTGGAACCAAATCCCAAACAACATTCCTTGTAAACTGATTTAACTCTTCTTGCATAGCAATTATCCAGTCATCATCTTCCAGAGCTTGATCAACAGAAGTTTGCTCAATCAAAGACACTAAACCAAATTGACATTTTGCATTGTTCTTTAGGAATGCTCTTGTTTTGATGGGATCATCTTTCTTTCTAATTATAACATCTTTTGGATGGGCAGAGTTGATTATAGAGGATCTTTTAAGTGTTGGCTCTTCAAAAATTCTAAGATTCTCTAAAGACACTGCAATTTGATCTTCTGAATCATCCATTCCCTTGGGTTCTTTATGATCTCAGTTAGAGATTGAATGGTAGAAAAACACTTGGAAAGGGGGGTTTGAGTAAGTGTAATTTTAAAAACTCTTAAGATAAAAACAATTGCACAATGATTTTTATCCTGGTTCGTTGTTAATGAAACTACTCCAGTCCACCCCCTTAGAGTGATTTACCTCAACTGAGGATTTAATCCACTAATCAACCTTGATTACAATGGTTTTCCACTTAGATACCTTCTAAGTCGTCTAGAGTATACTGATCACAACTTGATCACTCTAGGAAATCAACACTTAGACAACTTCTAAGTCTTCTAGATTATACTGATCACAACTTGATCACTCTAGGAACCTTTTGCAAATCAATGTAAAATAAATGTTACAAGAGTACAATCTGCTTCTTCTAAAGCTATAATCACAACTGTGATATTTCTCTTAAGTTATAAGCTTAACACTCACCAAATATTACAAGATATGAGAGGTTGAAGATGAAGTTTGAGAGTATTTGATTCAACAGCATTTCAGCAAGTTTGCAAGAGTTGTAAGAGTTTCGGCAACTTTGCTTCTCATTAGAACTTCATATTTATAGGCGTTTTGAGAAGATGACCGTTGGGAGCATTTAATGCATTGCGTGTGTCGTACAGCTTTGAATTTAATGTATCACTCTTTTGTCAACTACCTCGAGCCTTGCTTTTCCTGCTTTAACTGTCTTTGCCTTTAATAGCTTCTAACGTTCCTTTTGTCATTCAGCGTAGCCTGTCACCTTGTACTTGATTCTGATTCTTATATTTGTAGAATCAACGTTTCAATATCAGAGTCATTCATCTTGGTGCAGAGCATCTTCTTGTCTTCTGACTTTGAAGTGCTTCTAGCGTGATACCATAAGAACATCAGTGATTCTGCTTCTGAACTCAAGTTCTTCTGATGCTGCATAGACCATGTTCTGATTCTGCTTAACCATCTTCTGATGTCTTGCGAGAGCATGTTCTGATGTTGCAATCTTGAACCTTCTGAGTTAGTGCTACTTGCGTTGAATTGTGCATATCTTTCTATATTTCTTGAAATGGAAAATGCATAGGATTAGAGTACCACATTGTCTTATACAAAATTCATATATATTGTTATCATCAAAACTAAGAATATTGATCAGAACAAATCTTGTTCTAACAGAGATATCTATATCTGCAAAATTCTCAAACTGCTTTGGCTTTTCAATGCCAAGCTTATCATCGAATCTGATATTGATTGATTCCTCAACTATCAGAGTTTCAGTATTGTATACTCCGTAGCCCTTAGAGCGTTCAGAATATCCAAGAAGGAAACACTTTTGAGCTTTGGAATCAAACTTTTCCAGATGATCTTTATTATTCAGAATATAACAAACACATCCAAATGGATGGAAATATGAAATGATGGGCTTTCTGTTCTTCCACAATTCATAAGGAGTCTTATTTAGAATAGGCCTAATGGAGATTCTATTCTGAATATAACAAGTTGTGTTAATTGCTTCTGCCCAGAAATGCTTAGCTATATTAGTCTCATTGATCATGGTTCTGGCCATTTCTTAGAGAGTCCTATTCTTTCATTCTACAACTCCATTTTGTTGTGGAGTTCTAGGACAAGAGAAATCATGGACAATGCCATTTTCTTTGAAATAAATTTCAAAGAATCTATTCTCAAATTCACCACCATGATCACTTTTGACTTTCATGATTTTAAATTCCTTTTCAGATTGAATTTGATTGCAGAAGTCAAAGAACACAAAATGTGACTCATCCTTATGTTTTGAGAACTTTACCTAAGTCCATCTGCTATAGTCGTCTACGATGACCAATCCATATTTCTTGCCTCTGATTGATGCTGTTTTCACTGGGCCAAAAAGATCAATGTGTAGAAGTTCTAAAGGCCTAGAGGAAGAGACAACATTTTTAGATTTAAACGCAGGTTTTGAAAACTTCCCTTTCTTACATGCTTCACAAAGAGCATCTGATTTGTATTTCAGATTAGGGAGTCCTCTGACCAGATTCAGTTTGTTAATCTGGGAGATATTTCTGAAACTAGCATGACCTAATCTTCTGTGCCAGACCCACTTCTCTTTGTTAACAGACAGAAGGCAAGTAACTTGTTGGTTCTTAAGATCTGAAAAATCAATCTTATAAATGTTGTTCTTTCTCTTGCCTGTAAATAGGATTGAGCCATCCTTCTGACTTATAGCTTTTCAAGACTTTTAATTAAAGATTATGTCATAACTATTGTCACTTAATTTACTTATGGACAATAAGTTATGAGCTAATCCATCTACTAAAAGAACATTAGTTATAGAGGGAGAACTACCAATACATATGGTTCCTTAGCCTATGATTTTGCCATTCTGGTTCCCTCCAAACTTTACTTCTCCAGCAGATTTAAGTTCCAGAATTTGGAACATAGACCTTCTTCTCGTCATATGACGTGAGCACCCAGAGTCCAGGTGCCATGACATGTTTGTCTTTAGCGCTGTGAAGGAGATCTGCAACAGGAATTATCTTATCCTTAGGTACCCACATTCTTTTGGGTCCTTTGGGGTTAGTCATTCTCATGTTCTGATTGAACTGAGATTTTACATAAGATTTTCCAGAATATGCAACAACATGTTTCTTTGTGTGTGTGATATGGAAACTTTTAGAATGTGATGTGTGTTTGATATACTGAGAATGACCATACTTGAACTTTTCATACAGAGGTTTGTATTTAATGACCATTTCATCTACAGGTTCAAGTTTATATGGGATTTCTCCCTCAAAGCCAATACCTATCCTTTTTTTTCCACTAACACCGTAAATCATAGAGGCTAGCTCACTTCTGCCTATACCTCTAGATAAGAACTTTTTGAAGCTCAAGTCATATTCTTTCAGAATATTATTAGTGCTTGGAATAGATTTATCTGAACTTGAAGATGTTTCAACATCTTTAGTCAATTTTAAAACTTTTTCTTTTAGTTCAGAGTTTTCTATTTCAAGTCTCTTAGTTTCAGATGCAAAAATCTTTTTGAGCTTTTTATATTTGATACTAAGTTGAATCTTGACTTCCAGAAGTTCTTATAAGCTGGAAACTAAATCTTCTCTAGTGAGTTCAGAAAATACCTCATCAGAGTCTGAATCTGAAATAGATTCTTCACCAGCATCAACTGTTGCCATGAGTGCTATGTTAGCTTGCTCATCTTCAGATTCTGACTCTTGATCAGATGAATCAAAGTCATCCCATGTAGCCATCATGCCTTTCTTATTTTCAAACTTCTTTCTGGACTTTTCCCTCTAAAGCTTTGGACATTCATTCTTGTAGTGTCCAGGTTCTTTGCATTCATAGCACACTACCTTCTTCTTGCTAGATCTTCTATGTTCAGAAGATTCTCACTTTTCAGGTCTTTTGAAGTTCTTGAATCTTCTCTGCTTGCTCTTCCAGAGTTGATTCACCCTTCTGGATAGAAGAGACAATTCATCTTCTTCTTCTGACTCTGACTGGTCAGATCCATCTTCTTCTGCCTGAAAAGCGTTAGCATAATTTTTATTTTTAGATTTTAAGGAAATTGACTTACCTTTCTTTTGAGGCTCATTTGCATCTAGCTCAAACTCATGACTCCTCAAGGCACTTATCAGCTCTTTAAGAGACACCTCATTCAGATTCTTGGCAATCTTGAAGGCAGTCACCATGGGTCCCCATCTTCTGGGTAAGCTTATGATAATCTTCTTTACATGATCAGCTTTGGTATAGCCTTTGTCTAGCACTCTCAATTCAGCAGTCAGAGTCTGGAATCTTGAAAACATTGCTTCAATGTTCTCATCATCCTCCATCTTGATTGCTTCTTACTTCTGGATGAGAGCCAGAGCCTTTGTCTCCTTTACTTGAGCATTTCCCTCATGAGTCATCTTTAGAGATTCAAAAATATCATGAGTTGTTTCTCTATTTGTTATCTTCTCATACTCAACATGAGAAATAGCATTTCACAATATAGTTCTTGATTTGTGATGATTCTTGAACACTTTCTTTTGATCCTCACTCATATCTTGTCTGGTGAGCTTGACTCTTTGAGCATAAACTAGATGTGTGTAACCATCCAGCACTAGATCCCATAAGTCATCATCTTGGCATATAAAGTAACTTTCAAGTCTATCCTTCCAATACTCAAAGTTCTCACCATCAAAGACTGGTGGTCTATTGAACCCATTAAAATTGTTACTACCATTGTTGTTTTGTTCATTAGGAGGTGGTACTACAGCTGCCATTTGCATGTGTTTTCCTTCCTGAATCTTTCATCTAACACTGTTAAGTGCTTGCACCTAGAACCGGCGGTTTGATACCAACTGAAGAAGTGAAAAACACTTAGAAAGGGAGGATTGAATAAGGGTTGTTTCTAAAAATGGCAGATCAAAAATAATCACACAATTATTTTTATCCTGGTTCGTTGTTAGCCAAACTACTCTAGTCCAACCCTAGCAAGGTGATTTACCTCAACTGAGGATTTAATCCACTAATCAATCTTGATTATAATGGTTTTCCACTTAGACAACTTCTAAGTCTTCTAGAGTATACAGATCACAACTTGATCACTCTAGGAACTTCCTTTTACAAAGATGTAAACAAATATTACAAGAGTTTAATTTGCTTCTTAATAAGCTATAATCACCAAGTGATTTTTCTCTCAAGTTTAAGTTCTTAACACTCACTAAGATATTACAAAGTTGTGAGGTTGAAGATGAAGTTCTTCTTTGTTTTTGTGTGATAGCCTTTGGCAGCGTTTTGGTACTTAGAACGAGCGTTGTTAGCTGCTTCAGCATCAGAACTTCTTTATATAGGCAGTGAGAAAAGGTGACCGTTGAGTAGCATTTAATGCTTTGCGTGAATAGTACATTGGTGCATTTAATGTTTCACTCTTTTGTCAACTATCTCGAGCCATGCTTCAACTATTTTTGTTGACTTTGCCTTTTGTAGCTTCTAACGTTCCATTTGTTAGTTAGACAGATTTGACGTTATAGCCTTTTCATCTTGTACTTGCTTCTGGACTCAGACTATTAGAATAATTTTTGAATATCAGAGTCTTCAGCTTTGGTGCAGATGCAACTTCATTCATCAGACTTTGGAAGTGCTTTGGAGCGTGATACCATCATATCTTCAGAGCCTTGCTTCTGACTGCCATCTTCAGATGCTTTCCAAATCATGTTATGATTTCTTCAAGACCATCTTCTAATGTCTGCCAGACCATGTTCTGATAAAGCCATCCAGATCTTCTGGGTTAGAGCTTCTGAATGCTGATTTTGTGCATACTCTTTTAGACTTTTACTGAAATGGAAAACGTGAATAATTAGAGTACCACATTGTCTTATACAAAATTCATATATAATGTTATCATGAAAACTAGAAATATTGATCAGAACTTTTCATGTTCTAACAAGTGGGCGTCTGATTCTCTATGGTAACCTCATGAGGGTCTATGCTGAGCAGGCAACCCTGATCCTTCAGATCTGGGCTGATGGAGCTCCAATGGTTGTTACCTGAGGACATACCGTGTCCAGGCATGGGTGTGCTACGATGAATCGGTGGATAAAAACATTGCGAAAAAATAAAATGTCCTCGGTGGGACTCGATCCAAAGCTCATGAGGTCTTTGCATCTGTTTGTCAACAACTGAACTATACGCTTCAATCAATAATAGAATGGTTAGTAAAATATAACTATAAAAAATGATAGGTACATGGACCTTTCATAGGATAGTCAACGCGTGGGCCCAGGGTATTTCACTGCAGCCAATCGTGAGTGGAGAGAGAGAGTATTCTGGTTGACTGGCCAACGAGACGAAAACACGCGCGCGAAGAGAGGAAGCTTCTGTTGACTGGCCAGTAACTTTCGTGCACGCGTGGCAAGGGAAGTCAAGGGGACTGTTCATTATCTTCTTCGTGCAGCCTGCAGAATCTTTTATGAATTTTCCTGTGGATTTCCTTGCCAAGTCATCTTCATCAAACCTGCACATTTAAAACACGAAGAACAACAACAGGGAGCCACACATTTGAACCCAGATCACCTAATCATGACCCTCTGAGTTCAATGGAGGGGTTAGTTTTAACTGAATTGCCCTGTTTACATGAAAACAAACACCAACCTTGATCACGCCCTATCCATTGTGTTTTATCGTTCCTGCGTTAAACCTCAAAAACAAAGCGTCAAACTGACTCTAACCAATGTCCTGAACATGTATGAATGCACAAAAACAGTTTATATCATGCAAATCAAAGGTTGTAATTCTCAAAATTTACCAAACTTGTGCAACCTCAAAGGCACGATTCTGTGCACGATCTTGCTTTCTTTATGACTTGGAACAATCCTTGTAAGGCTCATCAGGATGAATGGATGCTCGGTTTTTATTGAAAGTGATTGGAAAACGGATTCTTATTTTGCCCTAAACTTTTGAAATTTTGAGAGTTTGGCTAGGGTTTCTTGAGGCTGCCCAATTTATCCTCCTCTTGCAGAATGATCAAAGTATATATAATGAAGGAATTAGATTAATTATCTTTGGAAATAACCCATGAGATTAGATTGGAAATATGAGAATATTTGATTGGATTTTTTTCCAAAATCTTTCTATTTTTGCTCCATTCTCTTTCCAATCAAGCCTTGCATGAAATTTGCTCCATATTAATTAAGAAATCAACCAATCTCATATCTATTGTATTTACCATTATTTCTTTTATTAAATTTTGAGTTAAAATGAATATAATTCAAAATGAAATAAATAATAATGATAATAATGAAAAAATGGCGTGGTGGGCTTCTAAATAAACCATGGACATGTTTAAAATCAAGAAACTTTGGCCCATTAGTAAAAAATGCAATTTCCATCACTTAGGGATTCAAGCTTTTCTAAAAAATTAGCCAACTTCCACCAATCATATCTCTCTAACTTTTTATCATATAATGGTGTTCTAGGACTTTTTAGAAAGCCCAAGATGTCCTTTACAAGCCACTTTGGAACTGCTTTTGCATTTGGAGAGTTTTTCCTGATGATATTGGTCCTGACGAAAAACAACTTTTTGTGAGCTTCTAGAAGGACCTGTAATGTTTGGGCTGCTATCTCTCGAATGGTGCATTTCTTGGTCTTGGGCCCAACATCGAAGTTATAGAGAATTGAATTTCCTTGAGAATGAGCTTTGGGTTGGGAAATTCCAGTTGACTTTCTCCTATAAAACCCTAATATAGAAACTATGAGTTTTGTTGATTTTTTAACTTTTCTTGATGAATCGTGATCAACCCTTGATCAAATGATGAATGTAACCTCAAAATATTGATGTTGACCAAATATCAGTAGTTTTGAGTATGGGTTGACCATAGTTGACTTTTAGGTCCAATCAGTCGATTGTTGATCATTTGAGCTTTTGATTGAGAAATCTTGTGAATAAAAGCTTGAAACTTGGTATAAAGATTCTTGGAACAATATGAGGTGCTATGAAGTCCACTTGAAGTCTCAGAACCTGAATTTACCTTGAGAGAATCAAAACCCTAATCGTGGGTTGCTTGCTTAGGAGACAGATAGCCATGCCTATTTCTTGTGTAGTCTTAAGCAGTTGACAGTCAAGATATCTTGAAATATGATGGACAAATTTTGGGGTAGGACAGACCCTAAAGGAAATCTTCATCTAAGTAAGGACCTTAATAACGTCGATAAATCCCTAATTTCACCTCTAGCCTCCTATCCTCGATGTTTCACATAATTACACAATTGGATTTCACTCCAATCGCAATTTCAATTACGGTATCTCCACATCCCAGTTTACAATAGAAGCTTCTTAAGCTTTCCCGACACATTTTGACATTATGTCATCAATAACTCGCAATCTGCTCCATTATCTAACTTTCTCTTTTCCTCAAAGATATCTTTATTCTAACCATGCACTATTGGCATAAACTGCATTACCATGTGATTCTCCAATATTTTCAGATCCTTCCTATTATCGAACATCTCATACTATACTACATATCAACCAAATACAATAATAATCAATTAAGCTCAAAAGCTTCTATTCTCCATAACCGACTTCGGAGCCTCTCAATGTAGATTTGCATCTACCTTGGCTAGACCTACCAGTACCATCACTCGAAAAAGCATTCTAAAGAAACTTACTTCCTCAAACCACAATATATGCCTTGACAACTTATCACAAGGTTTCCTCCCTTCTAATAGTGTAATTCGACTCACAATGCTTAACATGCCCATAATCTGATTTAGATTAAATCACAATGTTCTCAATAAACACCACAACAAACTGTTCCTAGTATTTGTAATGCCTACGCCGAGTTTTAAAGGTTATCTCTAACCATCATCCTCTTTCACTCTAATCCGAAGGTACTCCAGCCTCAATTCAATTATACTGAAGACGTACTCGTCTATTAGTCGGTTCATCAAATCATCAATCCTTTTGTAGTGGATATTTAATCCCAATCACTATCTCAATCAACTGTCGGTAACCAACGCGTGATTTCGTACCACCTTCTTTCCAATAACACCAGAGTTTCCCAAATAATACACTTGATCTCACAAGTTACTTCCCAAAAAATCTTCTAATTGTTTCTTCCAGTCACCTAACTCTGACGCTGACGTCCCGTTCTCTAGTTATGATTTTCGAAGTTTCATATCGATTCAGCAATTTTCCTACGTTTTGCTTACGGAAATTCCGCTCTAAAACTCATCCTCTTCCAATCAATCACATTCTAAACAGCCCCTTATCATATCTCTTCGCTTCTAAACTTCTTATAACTTGAGAAACACATTCCATCGCCGAAGTTCAATTTCTGAAACATCACGACAGTAATCCTCTTTGCAAACTTGCAACTGAACCTCTTCCGAGAAGCAAGGCTTCTCCCCCACTTCACTCAAACCAACTCCTGCAGCAAAACAAACAAGTACCGACAGTGATTCAATTACATGTTGTGTACCAAGGGATAATATGCCGACAATATTCAACTATCGCGTAACTCAACTGACTCGACAATTGGTCAGACGGACCGACCTGCTCTGATACCACTATTGTAACGCCCTTCTAAACCCCGCGGCAATTAAATAAATTAATCAGAGTAAAAGATAAAAACAAGGGTGCCATAATTAATTAAATCAATTAAACCAATTATGGTCACCAATCATGCTTCATTAGGAAACGATTTACCAAAACATAATCATGTTCATCACAGCGGAATAAGAAACATTGCCAATACAACCAATGGAAATATAATCCAACACCAAATAAAATAGAGTAATCTCATAAAAATCTAAAACTATCATTCCCCAGTGTTACAAGATCAGAGCATGACTGACACGACCCAAAGTTACGGATAAACTCTACGAGTCATCCTCACCGAGTACCAATGTCGCTACTTCTCAATCTGAAAAATGTCAACAAGTAAGAGTGAGTCTCATTCACAATTAATCAATATTATGCATTCATAAGCAACAAAACATCATAATATATTATTCACCCAATTTGTCATATATTCATATTTCAATCATCATTCATCAACCACAACAATTACACACCAAACATAACACTGAAATCATTTTCAAGCATGCTATGACTACAATGCATATGACTAACTGAAACTATGCATGTGTTACCAATAAGCCGTGGAAATAATCCACCTGAACGATCTAAACCTCATCGAGATACGGCCCTACCGACATAAATTCCACACTGTTGCACCCCAAAATTTGCCCTCTTCTCTATGCTATAAGTTATCAAAGACGTTTATTTCGTCACTCAAAATTAAGAGAAAATAATAAAGGATTTCTCGTCTGAGTGTTTGAGTTTGTTAAGGTTCATCAGCAAAGTTTAATCAGATATCAAGTTAAGAGATTTCTCTATGCTTTAAGCCTTATCCTTTTGAGGATTTCTCAAGATACTGTTGTTGCGCTGAATTGAAAGACAAATACACACCATGACATAAAAGATGAATTTGTGGATTCATTTTGATCAAAGAAGCTTAGTTCCCATCTTTATTACTTGCTGTTTACAATGCAATTTATTTGTCAATCATTTGAGAATTAGGATGCACGTTGAGGTATTCATTCAAGTTCTAGAGTGGATCAAAGCTGCTAAAGTTGTTTGAGGTCTATAAATGTTGAAAGCAAATGTGTGGGGATCTCCTATGACATATTCAAGACATGATTCAAGATTTGAGATAATTCATCATTAATCCTAATTCAAATTTCCAAATTCAAGTGTGCAAGATCGAATCAATACAAAATCCAAGTCAAAATTCTACAACTACAAAATCCATTACATAGCAAATATCCAAAATTCCTTTTAACTATCCATTACACATTCATTCAAAAATTTCTTTATATTACAAATATTCAATTATCCATACTTTCCAAATTCATTACAAAATAAATCCAAACCTTACCATTTATTACAAAAAAAACTATTACAAAAAAAAACCCATTGAACATTACAAACTCTTCCTAAACAAAGAGAATTGATTCTGACTTCCTAAGCCATCCCCATATGCACCGCAAAACCGATTCAAGTCAGCCTCACTCCGATCCCAATATACTCAATTGAATCGAATCACGTGTTAATCAATTCTATTACCTATAATCGCATAATAGAAATTAACTAGAAGAGTCACCCCTTATCTTAGCCAAGAATATGTACTTTTCCCCATCTTCTCCATCAAACTATAAGCCCTCTTTCTTCAAATTCATCAAGAATCTCCAATTTTCAAACTCGCTTGTCTCCCTCATCAAGAACTTCCTGACACTAATTAATATATCAAATCAAAGGAAATTTCGTGTAGAATCCGAGTCTTGAAGATTTATTTGATTTGGAGCTACGAGCAGAAAGTTATGACTCATTTTGTGAGGGCTGCTGCACCATGAATACGAAAATGGGTTTTGTCCATGAGTTCTTCTTCTCTCCCTCTTAGGTTTTCCTCTTCTATTTCTCAATTTCCTCTTATTTCCTTATTTTATGAAAATATAACAGAATTTAGTAATGGGATCAACAACTTAACACCCCCTCATTACTAAATACCACACTTGGCCCAAAGTCCAATATTCCATAATTCCTCCAATTAGTTCAACGAAAATACTAAATAATTCTAAATAATAATTTAATTTCCGATTAAATTAAATTTAGAAAATATGGGGCGTTACTCTCCCCCACTAAAAGAGTTTTCATCCTCGAAAACATACTTCAAGTGAAAAGTTACGGATATGAGTCCTTCATTTGACTCTCCAGTTCCCAAGTAACATTTCCCTAGTCGATCCTCAAAATTCATCTGACATAACCAATAGAAAGCATGTCTCATGCATTCAATCTCAGCTCTTACGTCGCATTCGACCACCCCAAAGGTGTACCACTCGCTATATCTCCAAAAGGTTAACAACAATGAAACGTCAAGGTGCGACCCATACAATACGCCCAATAACTGAATAATATATTTACACAATCCATGGTATGATCACACCTGATCAACACTGCAGTAATGCATTCCATCTACCGAACGTACCAACCTTAGACACACTTTTCCATCTGAGCGATAAAATAATACTTACACTTTTCACCAACTTCTTCCTTCAAGAAACTTAATAATAATATTCCTATACCATTGCATTTCAACTATCTGACTCCTCTTAAGTCACACCAGTAATTATCCAACACGTTACATTTTGCTTTTGCTGTACTATTCTGATTACTCATTACAATCATCATCACCAATTAGATTTATTAGATTTACCCAATTTCGACTCTCTTTACTCATTCATTTAAAATCCTCCTTTACCATACATGGTACTAATTTACCACTTAGCAATACTTACACGCACTCAAAAACAAATTCGTGAGTTACCACATCTATTAAAACATTCCAACCATCGGAACGAGTACACCCAAGTAGTTATAATCACACTCATCGGCCTCAATATACCATTGCTTACAAAATAGCTCAAATTGAGTCCCACTCTTCTCTAAGAATTAAATCAACTTCGTTTTCATAGAGTATAATTCCTCATTATATCTGGAAATCTACAATAACACCTTACAACAGCACAAAATTATTATAGCATCATATAGAGTCAACTCGCCGTCTTAACTTCACTGAATACATACTAGTTATCTACGTACAACCACAATAACATATTCATCATCTCAGCAATTATTCAAAAGGGTTCTAATTCTCCGGTACAACATCCTTACATCCACTAGATCCTAAATCCAACATATAGATCAATACATGTTTTCTACGTAGGCTCCCGACATATTAATTCCTCACTGTCCACGAGTAATACTCATAACACCACTTCACAACAAACTTTTGCTGTGCGACTCCGATTACCCGTCTTAAGTCACCGTCCAACATGTTGCACTCTTTCATATTCACTTCTTCATAAGTTCACACAACATGGTGAGTGATTATTCTCACAGCTTACTATTCATCACATCTTATACCAATAAGGTAACAAACAATCTCATCCCATCTATATGATTATGTCTACTATCAACAAGAGATTAAGGGTGATCAAGTCCTCAATTTGTCAATAAATAGCCGACAACTATATTTAAGCATAAACTATTGTTACTACATAATAGCTTCCTTCCTGAGTCTGCACTTAAACTCATTAACATCGTCATAGTCTAATAATTCACTACGGTTACCTGATTTGGAGCTACGACCAGAAAGTTATGACTCATTTTGTGAGGGCTGCACCATGAATACGAAAATAGGTTTTGTCCATGAGTTATACTTCTCTCCCTCTTAGGTTTTCCTCTTCTATTTCTCAATTTCCTCTTATTTCCATGTTTTATGAAATTATAACATAATTTAGTAATGGGCTCAACAACTTAACACCCCCTCATTACTAAATACCACACTTGGCCCAAAGACCAATATTCCATAATTCCTCCAATTAGTTCAACGAAAATACTAAATAATTCTAAATATTAATTTAATTTCCGATTAAATTAAAATTAGAAAATACGGGGCGTTATGAAACACGAGCTTCTCCCCCACTAGTTTCAATCTCACTCCTGCAAACAAGTGATTAGGAAAACGAGAAAGCACTGACAGTGTTCCACACAAATGTCACGTACTAAGGTACAACACATCGACAATATTCAACTGTCACACTACTCTAAAGACTCGATAACTTGGTCGTGCAATAGAATTAGTTCGATCATAATAAACAATCATTCACAGGTATGAAATCATCACGACATCATCAAACATCATCAAACATCAATAAAATACATTTATCAATCAACAATTCATACAATCTCATCAATTTCCCTAACCTAACAATCCCAATCCCAATATACTCAATCGAATCGAATCACATGTTAATCTATTCTATTACCTATAATCGCATAATATAAATTAACCAGAAGAGTCCCCTCTTACCTTAGCCAAGAATCTGGACTTTTCCTCTTCTTCTCCATTAAAACCGTAAGCCTTCTTATCCATGATTGATTGGTTAAGTTGGTGTTAAAAATTCAAAGGAATGGGAATGGTATTGACTAAAACTGTCAAGATACTCAAACTCTTTTCCAAACCTCTTTTACTGTGTGCTTAGTATTGTTAAAGCTTCACACTTGTTTTAAAAATGGTTTTGTATTGTTAAAACTCAACCTTTTTAAACTAAACCCTTGGTTTTGTATTGTTAAAGCTCAACCAACCCTTTATTTTAAAACCTTGGTACTAAGAGGAGAATTATTCCCGGTGAAACTACTCTTAGTCCATTGACCTTGTATTGTTAAAGCTTGGTCCCTTTTTATTAAACTTGTTAAGTATTGTTAAAGCTTAACATTTTAAAAATCTGTTGAGTATTGTTAAAGCTCAACATCTAAAAAGATTTTGGCCACTTTGGCTTTTTTAATTTTCCTTTTAAGAGGAACTACAAAAGCTCTGACTTCCCTTTTCTTAAAAGGGGTATGTAGGCCTAAGATGCGATATCTTATCGAGCTCACTCTCAAAAACTTGTTTTCCCATCCCCACACTCTATTTAAACAAAAACTCACATATGCTTTTTCAAAATAAATGTACACAAAAAAAAATATTTTCAAAGAGGTTCCTATGGGACCATAGATATGAGGGGTACTTAAAACCTTCCCCTTGTATAACAAACCCTCCGTACCCAAATCTCTGATAAGTTTATTAGTTTTGATTTTAAAAACTTTTTTGGGTTTTATTCTCTCTTTCTTCAATTCCTTTTGAAAACAATAAAGCGCGGTGGCGACTTTGTTTTAAAACAAATGAGCTAAGTCTTTCCCATGGCTTTAGTCTCACAAATTTCACCGCTACAAAAGCTACATACTTGTTTTTAAAATATATTTATTTTTTCTTAGTCTTAAACATATAAATTATATACTTATTTTAAAAAACATTTTCAATACTTCTTTAGTCCTAAAGATAAACTATCCTTTTAATTTAGAAATATAAAATATCTCTATTTTAAAAAATAAATATACTATTTTTATATAAATAATTTTTTAGAGTATACACTATTTTATATGAATATAAATAAATATAAATTTTTTAGAGTATACACTATTTTATATGAATATATATTTGTAAGGATTTTTTGAAAATTTATACACAAGCACACATATTTGTGAGAGGTTTATATATATATATATTTTTGTATCATAATAATATTTTTTGTTCTTATTACTATTTTTTTAAAATTATATACAATATTGTTGTGTGCTATATAAACACTAAAGCTTTGTCTAAAAATTCGATGTGGGAATCTTTATTTCTACCAAAACTCATACTACAAACCACTCCATACAACCTTAACAACACACCTACAGCCACTGTAAGTAATATAAGATCCCACAAAACTTACAAAAGCTCCAAAATTTCTGAAATGATTGCAAAACGAAAGTCATAAGCCATATCAACACAAGAGAGAATCATAATGAAAGTGAGTAGATACGAACGAGGGATTTTTTATTTGGTTCTTTTTGTTGTATGTTTCTTAATTTCAATATTCTAATAGTTGGAAGAAAAAGAAAAGAAATAGCAGCAAGAAAACAAATAATAATATAGTTAGCTAGTAATTACACCGTCATGAGATAATTAATCCATGCTTTCAAAAACGCATGACTTCGCCATTGCACATCACAGAAAATATTGGATTTGTTCACGTTCTGGAATGCTGTAGTCGCTATTAGATAACACTTGCATTTAATCCAAAATCTTGAACACATTACATAATGTGAGCTTACCTATTCTTTACTGATGAGTTAGATGTATTTAAATCTCTATTAGCTATGAGAATCTACATTAAAAAACACAAAAGAGTATGAAAATATCATCACATATAACGTTAGTAACAAGTATAGATAAAAATCAATATTTTTACCAAAATGAAATCTAGAAGTCCCTTGTAAGTATCAACAAATGAAAAGTCACCATCAATATATGCAGAGAGCCAAATCCCATTGTTCTTGTTCTTTTAAAGTGCCGCACAACGTCCTCCAATCTATTGCATTTGGAAAAGAGGTTATTGTTAGTATCTCTACGGAACTGCATGTTGCAAATGAAAACTGCATTCTTGTCGTGCTTTAATTGATTACATAGAGCCAGCAGGTGAGAAGAAAGAATGAAAACTGCATTCTTACCTTGCTTTTGTTGGAATTAAAGTTGTTTTTGTGTGTAGGACAAGTCTTTAGAAATATTGGAGGCTTGAATAGAAACTTGATAAGTAGGAGAATTCTTTATGGAAGAGAAGACTTTGTATTTTTGCTTGATACAAATGTGTAGGATTACATCTCTATTTATACTACTCTAAGGAGAACTCTAGACACACTAATTTTAGAGAGTTCTCAACTCTAGAGATTCAAAGAGTATTCTAGAGAATTTTACAACTATAAAAAATATCTAGACATTCCAAACAATACAAGAATTTTCTAGAAACACTACACAAAATTATCTAAGCCCAAAATAGCTAAGCCCAAAATACCAAATAATAAAGAGGCCCAAATCAAGTTTAATATTTCAACATCCCCCCTTAAACTTGATTTGTGACTCCAAACATTCTCCTTAGCTTCATGCTTGCTCAACTCGCTGCCACATTCCAACGGGGTGTCAACTGAATTGGCGTCATCCATCTTGAACTTCTTAAGGACTTCTTTGACATATCCTTCTTGGGTGATGAAAATTCATTTGTCTTCTTGCTCCGGAATTTTAAATGAGTCTTCGTCCATGGCGTCTCTCCATTTTATGTTTTTCGCCGCTTCTTGATAGCTTAGAGGCTCACAATCACCAAAAAGACAAAAGAGGTTAATGTCGTTTAGGTTTTCGGTTACCTCATAAAGCTCTTCAATGCTCCTTAGTCGTGGTGTCCTCTCACTTGAGCTTGTTTCTTCCAACCTTGGTGTCGGTGAGGTCGGTGGTGTAAGATGTTCCTCTATCATTGTTTGTTCAATTTCTTCTTCTTCTTCTAAGTAAGGAAGAAAATCATACCTTTCTTCTTGAACACTCCAATCCCAACAATCTTCTTCATCGAACTCCATGTCGCAGCTTATGACGATCTTTCCACTATTTGGATTATAAAGCTTGTATCCTTTGGAACTTGAGTCGTAACCTACGAACACATATTTCTCACTTTTATCATCGAGCATTGTTCTTCTTTCGTCTGGAACATGGATATAGGCAATACTTCCAAACACTTTAAGGTGAGAGATCCCGGGCTTCCTTCCACTTCATGCTTCTTGTGGTGTCTTCTCGTGCACACTTCTTGTTGGGGAGCGATTTGTCAAGTAAATCGCACATGCCACTGCTTCGGCCCAAAACTCCTTCGGCATCTTCTTGCTCTTGAGCATGCTTCGCACCATGTTAAGTATGGTTCGATTCTTTCTTTCTGCTACTCCATTTTGTTGTGGCGATCTTAGCACAGTCAGTGGACGACGTATTCCATGGTCTTCACAATATTTGTTGAACTCATTTGAAGTGAACTCTCCTCCTCGATCAGATCTCATGGCCTTAATGGAAAGACCACTTTCTTTCTCCATAAGGGCTTTGAACTTCTTAAAATTTTCAAACACTTCTGACTTCTCCTTTAAGAAGTAAACCCATGTTTTTCTGGAATAATCATCAATAAAGAGGAGAAATTACTTACTCTTACCAAAAGAGTTGGGTTTGATTGGTCCACAAACATCGGTGTGAATGAGCTCTAGCGACTTTGTGGCTCTTGATGTCGATTCCTTTGGGAAGCTTTTTCGGAATTGCTTCTCAATTAGACATCCTTCGCGTTGGTCTGGGTGGTTGATGCTAGGCAAGCCTCTCACCATCTCCTTCCTTGCCAAACATTCTAGACCATCGAAGTTGAGATGCCCAAATCATAGATGCCATAGCCATGAAGAGTCGGTATAGCACGCCTTGAGACACTTTGCCACATCATTTTGAATGTTCAAAAGGAACATTCTATTCTTTGACATAGACACCTTAGCAATCAAGTTATGTCTAGAATCTCTTAAGAAAAGACTATGTTCTTTCAAGTGGATGTCATAGCCTTTCTCTAATAATTGTCCCAAGCTCAAAATATTATTCTTCATATTATGCACATAGTAGACATTGGATATGAATTGATGACTACCATTCTTCAAGCGTATGAGAATTTTACCTTTGCCTTTGACCGGTATCTTCGAGTTATCTCCAAATGAGACATCGCCAGTTGCCGCTTCATTGATTTCTACAAACATGCTTCGATCGCCGCACATGTGGTTGCTTGCACCAGTGTCGAGGTACCACTTGTTTCTTTTCTCTTCAACTTGGTTTTGACATGCGAGTAGAAAAGTTTCTTCTTCTCCACCTTTTTCTTCTACAATGTTAGCTTTCTCTTCAACCTTCTTCGAGAATCTACACTCGGATGCATAGTGATCAATCTTGTTCCAGTTGAAGCACTTGATTTGTGATTTTTCGTACCTCGACCATGAATTTTCTCTTCCACGACCTCTTGCCACTTGTGGATTCCAACTTCTTTCTCCATTGTTGAAGTTGTTAGAGTAGTTGTTGTAACCTCCTCTTCTTTCTCCTCCACATCCTCGTCCACGATCTTGGCCACGTTCTCGTCCTCTTTGGCTCTTGTAGTTTACATAGTTTGCTTCCTTTATGTTGAGTTGTAGTAGTTTCTCTATAGCCTCCTTTTGTTTAGTTTTCCTCTTTTGTTTTTCTTCATATGCTTGTAAGGAACTCATAAGTTGCTCAATGGGCATGGTCTTTAAATCCTTGTTTTCTTCAATGTTGGTAACAATGAAGTCAAAACTTGGATTTAAAGTGCGAAGTATTTTCTCCTTGACTTTCACATCATCAACATCTTCACCATTTCTTTTAAGTTGATTGACTACGGCTAATACTCGAGAAAAATAATCAGAAATTGATCCGGACTCCTCCATAAATAAACGTTCAAAGTCACCTCTAAGAGTTTGAAGACGAATCTTTTTTACCTGCTCAACTCCTTTGTTACAAGTTTGAAGCTTGTCCCATGCTTCTTTGGTCGTCGTTGCGTTGGATATCTTCTCAAAAGTATCTTCATCCACCGATTGATAAATGAGGAAGAGAGCTTTCTTGTCTCTCTTTCTTGACTCGTTCAATGTATCTTTTGCACCTTGGCTTAGTGAGGCTTCATCTTGCTCCTTGAAGCCTTTCTCAACGACATCCCACACATCTTGAGATCCTAGTAGCGCCTTCATCTTGATACTCCAATTATCATAGTTGTTCTTTGTGAGCATCGGCATTTGAAAAGGGAAACCTCCATCCGCCATCTTTTGAGGACCTTGAAGCTCTGGTACCATTTTGTTGGAATTAAGGTTGTTTTTGTGTGTAGGACAAGTCTTTAGAAATATTGGAGGCTTGAATAGAAACTTGATAAGTAGGAGAATTCTTTATGGAAGAGAAGACTTTGTATTTTTGCTTGATACAAATGTGTAGGATTACATCTCTATTTATACTACTCTAAGCAGAACTCTGGACACACTAATTCTAGAGAGTTCTCAACTCTAGAGATTCAAAGAGTATTCTAGAAAATTTTACGACTATAAGAAATATCTAGACATTCCAAACAATACAAGAATTCTCTAGAAACACTACCCAAAATTATCTAAGCCCAAAATAGCTAAGCCCTAAATACCAAATAATAAAGAGGCCCAAATCAAGTTTAATATTTCAACAACTTTAGATTATCCTGTTTTTATTTTCAAACTGTTGCATTGTTAAGTATGTATATATTTGAATGAAAATTCAAACAAAATCCCACGTGTTGTAGAGAGAGATGCTCTCTTCTCTCTCTAACTTCTTAACGTGTTCCCCCCTCTCACCCTCTAGGGTTTTGAGTAGCGGCGCCCCCCCCCCCCCCCCCCACACTATGTATTCAGACCGCAGTTATCCTTAAGCTGGATAAAGTTGTTTTCCAGTCCGATGCTAGTGTCGTGGTTGATTGTATTAATCTTATTTCTGACAATGCTTCTCTTGAGCCGATAGCGGCTGGTTGTGGGGCAATGCTCCGTCTTTTTTCTGTTAGTTCAGTTGTTTACATTCCTAGAACCTGTAATTCTGATGCTCACAATGTTGTGTTGTTAGGTAAATTGTATGGTTCCCGGACATGGTTACATAGTTTCCCGTCTGTAAACTCTGTTTCGGTGGCTGCTCATAGCCTTTTGCTTTAATGAAAGTGTTTTCCAGTCAAAAAAAAGTATGTATATATTTGGAATTTAACTACTAAACACCTTCCAAGTAACTATAATACAAAGCATATCATTAAATCAAATGCCTGAGTATATAGTAGTGTAGTATAGCAAATGAAAGAGTGTAGTGTAGTATGCGGGATGATTTTAAGTCTCACATGGAAAAATATTCTCTAAATAGAAGAGTTTATAAACCTCGTCCATACATTCCATTTTAAAAATTCAATTAATGAACTATATGAAATGATATTAACAATAAATTAACAATAAATTTACAAATATTATTTCATAACAAATATTAATAGAAATAAATTTAAAAAATATAAAATTAATAATAAAAAAGTAAAATATTATATTATATATAAAAAAATTTAAAAAATATGACATGGGTTTAAATAAATAAATAAAATTGTCATGTGGACTGCAATTTGGTAATATATATATTTTTAATTTTTTAAAATATAATTACTTGTTTTCTAAATAAAAATTATACTGTTTTTATTATTACAAATATAATTACTAAATATTTTTATAGTATATAAAAATTCTGTTTTTTTAATATAGAAACTAGCGGGATACCCGTGCTTCCGCACGGGTACTGCCGTGGGATGGACCGCTTACACCATAAACGGATTTGTTATCATAAAATATAGTCGGAAAAATAATAAAGTTGTAGTTAATTAGGAGATATTGTAAGGTGATCAAAATTTTAGATGGTGTCAGTTAATAAAAAAAATAATGGAAAACAGGTAAAAAATAGGTAAAACATAATAGAAAAAATTCTAAGACTATAAGAATAATAAAATAAAAACATTTTATTTTGAAAGTAATTTTGTAATGTGATCAAAACAAAAACTAAAGACCCACACCCTAATTTTATTAAAAATTTCCGTAAATAATTACACAATTTTTATACAAATATTTAGATGGTGTAAATAAATAATAATTGAAAAGAAGTAACATTGGTACTTTGGGAACCTAAACCGGTTGTAAGTAGAAAATCCCACTATTTGATAAAGAAGTAAAGCGTGGAAGTTGTAACATAAAGTATCACTTTGGTTTCCAAAACGTCAAACTTTCTACAAAGCAAACGTTCTTCCTCTCTCAAACTGTTTTGCGTCTGTGCAATGGAAGCTCACCAGATTCGACAACAACACGATCCTTCCGCCATCGATCATCCTCACTCCCAGTAAGTTTCCTAATGTTTAATCTCTCCATCGTTGTTTGATTAAGTTATGGCATAACCCGTTTCATCTAAATTTTGTATGGCTTTCTCAACATTTATTCAACGATAATCGTCGGAGATCCATCAGTTTTTAAGGTGTCGTGCTTGCTGATTAACATGTTTTTGGACCATATAGTTAGGGTTAAAGTTATTTTACAATTTGCATGCATGTGAAATTGTTGTTTCTGCTGTTGATACAAAATTGTTTTATCTCACCTAAAGTAATCTCAATGCGCAGAGGAGAAGATGGATGTCAGCAAAACATAACTACAGCAGACGCACAAGGAGTGTGACCTTGAGAATGATGCTCGATGAGTTAGCTGCTATCAAGAAAGAGAGCAAGGAGGCAACAGATGAAATAGAGGATACGTTGGGGAGAAAGGACCTTGTTCCGGGAAACGTAGTTGGTCCAGATAAGAGTGTTAATGATGGTAAAAGAAAGTACCATGCAGCTGTATGTAGAGCAAGTCTACAATCAGTTGCATCCAACAGGTAACACAGAAGTGTGTTTTATGACAATTTATGTGAATTTATAGGGAGTAAACTATAGGTTGGTTTAGCCTCTTTGTATTTTATTATAAATCTGATGTGTAATGTAGAAGTAGAAATTGTAATACGTAAATCTGTTATTTAGAATCACTTGACCAAAGTTGTTTTAATACAAAATGTGTTCAAATAATATGTTTTAAATGATATATCAATATTTTATTTATTTTCGTTGAACACTCATATGGTAAATATTTGTTTTGAAGGTCAATCCATAGCAATGTCGGAGCTGGTTCAGCAAAAAGGCGCAAACACAAAGAGGTAATACAATGTACTCAGAAAGGCAAGGAGATAGCGCGGGACACCGGTGAAGTGTTGACCGTGAAGAAAGAACATGGGGTTACTGTAGAGGAACAGCATCGGATACTCGAGGGTAAGATTGTCATCCCTTCAGATGTGCATGTCTTTCAAGGAGATCATCGTGAAAACATTACGGAAAAAGTTGTTGCCCGAGAAAAGGGTGGTGTTGATGGAAAAAAAAAAACCTCCCATGCATCCGTCTATAGAGCAAGTTTCCAATCAGTTTCAATAAAAAGGTAACACATAGAAGTGTCTATGCTATGAGAAATGACCATATTTTATAGGGATTCATTTGTATGTTAGGTTGATGGATTTGTTTTATGTTACCTATATGAGGTGTGATGTAGATGCAGAACCTGTACCATGGATATATGTCGTTTGGAATCATTTGACCATTGCTTTTGTATGCAATATAAGTTTGAAATAAAATGATATACCATATTTTTATGAGTCTCACATTCATAGTGTAAATATTTGTTGTTAAGGATAATTAGTGGCGATGTCGGAGAAGGTTCATCAAAAATGCGAAAACACAAACAGGCTAACCAAAGTCATTAGGAAGGGAATAAGAAGGCCCGTGAGACCGTCGATGTGCTGAAATTGAAGAAAGAACCTGGGGTAACTGAAGAAAATCAATATCGTAGACCCAATGCTAAGACTGCAAGTTCTTCTGGTGCGCATGTTGTTCAAGTGTCTGGCCGTGAATGCATTAGACCATCCTCCGATAGTGAAAGGTAAGTGTTTTGTTAATAAAAGTTATAAGTAAGAACTGATATTGTCTTCAGTAGTTAATTATATTGACATCGTGTTTATATGGTGCTGTTGAAATTATCAGAGTGTATTCGCCCATCATTGTGGATCAAGATGAGGAGTGGTGGCAACGGGAGGTGACAGATGTCAAGAAGTTTATCAGAAATGTGTTGGTAAGAAACTGTGTGTGTTGATATAATGCAGTAGGATTCGTCTGTAGCTGTTGAATGTTGCTGAAACCGTTATATTAACGATTGCAGGTGTTTCCCGCTAAAGTTGTCAAAAGCTGTCTTCGCGGAAGGATTGAAAGAATTGAGCTATACGACTGTGACAAAGAAGAACAGTATTTCTATGAGATAAGGAAGAGACGTGGGGCGCCGGAGAAAATACTGTGTGGAGCATGGTTTGACTACGCAAGGAATTCCAAATTTAAGGAAGGTGACATAGTTAACTTTATCATCCGCTATCCACTGGTCGAAGAAATACTGGTTTATGTTGATCGTAAGGAAGTTCAGGGTGGAGGTTGTTGAAAGAAGTCAAATTGTGCTCCTTGATGAAAGCGTTATGTTGCCGGTGTTTTGGACAAAGATTTAGTGATGTTTTTTATTAAGTTTTAGTAGCTTGTGTTATAGTGTTTATCTTTTTTGTTAAGTGTTGAACAATGGTGTTGTGAATTGGTTGTAATAGTAAAGACAGGATCCCATGATAAGGGGTAGTGTGATTCAGTTATCTAAACAAACTTTGATGTATTGACGTTGTTTTTCTGTATGCATGGATAGCATCGACATATGTCTAAATTATGGTTGATATTTAAGTATGTTTTGCAGTTTTTATGTTCAATATTGTTTTATTTGTAATCCAAGGTTGAAGTGAGTCGTGTGTCTATCCCTACGTGTGTTCCTTCTCCATATGCCCAATCATTATAAGAAAGTATAATATTGATATTGTTGTGTGAAAAAGAAAACCGAAACTGAAATGCAAACTGACATAAAGTGAACAGTCACATGTGTACCTTGGTGAGCATGCATGTGTATAGTAAAGGTGTGTGTATCCACCACCAATAATGCATGGCACACTAAAGGTTAAAAAAAGGGGTTGGGAGGTATTAAAGATAATTATGAAAGGCCCAAAAATAAGGTGAAAGTGTGTTTATTATTGTGTCATACTGTAGCCACGTGAACCAAATGGTAGGTAGTAGAAATAAGTTCCATACAGAAGACCATATGCAACAAATGCTTCAGCCATTGCTGCATATATTCATTTGCACCAGAAACGTGATAATCTAGAAAGGTGGTTGTCGCACCCCAATTTTTGCCCTACAAATTTCATTCATTCTTGGTCACGTCGCATCTATATTTCTTTTAAGATAGTTTTCGCATCGTTGCATATTTTAAGAAAAATTAGACTTTTATTAATGTCAACAAAAATAACTTGCATCTTCGCATATCTTTATTCGAGTTACCACTTGTTCGAATTTTTTATTTTTAGATAATTTATAGTTGTTGTTTTATTTTTTATCATTTTAAAAAAAATATATTTAAAAAAATATGTATTTTTATTTTTTAGTTTAATTTCATTTATAAAATGTTTAGTTTTAAATATATAGTTTTATGTTAATTAGGATTGATATTTTAGTTTAGTTTAGCATTTTTATTGGGATGTACAAAAGAAAATATTTGACTCTTGTTTTAGGCCCATTGATTATTTTGGTTAAAAGCCCATTTATTTATTTTTATCATTACACCAAACAAGTCAAAAATATGACAGAAAAAAAAACTAATTGCAAAGTTTGTCTTCATATCTGCTATTTGCTGCACCAAAAACCTGTCCCAATACATCCAAAATCTTCACCAAAATGCCATAACAAGAACCTGCATAACAAAAGCACAAAATCAGAGTATGTTCAAATTTGATTCCAATTTTCCCCCAAACTCTTTCAATTCCTCTATAAAAACAAGAAAAAAAACACAACAAAAGGGATCCAGACAAAAACCAGAAGAAAAAGAAAACCTTAACTAACATCATCACCAAGCTTCATCCTGCATCAACTTAACCAATCCCTCAAAATCATTCCTCAACGAACCATCAAACAAGCAACTTTCAACAACTCTCATTCATCCTCACATATCGCATAAACACAACACTCACGCATAAATCACTTCAACCTTCAACACTCTCCGATCCGAAACAACTCCATGAAATCAACTCAAACAATAACACAGAACAACACATTCAGATTACAGAAGAAGATTTAGAAACGAAAGAGCAGAGTAACCGAAAGCAAAAGAGGAGAAGAAACACACATGGTTAATAGATGCGAACGTGAGAACTGAGATCGAGAGAAGAGGATCAAGTTCTTACAAATCCTCATATTTTTTTTCTTGCTGTTAGATTTTTTTTATTTAATTTCTTGGGCCTTAACCCCATTACATTTGCTCCATACTCATTCATTTTTTTAGCCCATTTCTATTGATGTTTTGTTTTAATTGTTTTTTTTCTTCTATTATTTTGTTCGCTTAATAAAAATAGATAGATATATATATATATATATATATATATATATATATATATATATATATATATATATATATATATATATATATATATATATATATATATATATATATATAAGTTTAATTTTATGTTTATGATATAACATAACACAAAAAAACAAAATTTATTATGTAGGTTTGTTAGATTTTACCTCTTATATTAAGATACCAAAAAAAACTTTAGATTAATCTCATTCAAAATCAATAAATCTTGGTCCAACGCCAAGTCGCCTCAATAAATTTATCGATCCAACGTCGAGTTTCTTTTCAAAAATCTCTTTTTCTAATTAAATCGAAAGTTCGGGTGATAAGGGGTGAACACTTCTTGAATACCTTGATTCTTTTGAATCAAAACATTAAATTAACACCTTTTTAAAAGCCTTTCATTAATCAAATCAAAGTGATCAAGTGACAAGAAGTGAACACCTCTTGAATACCTTGATCTTTTGAATTAAAATACATTAATCAAATCAAAATGATCAAGTGACAAGAAGTGAACACCTCTTGAATACCTTGATCCTTTGAATCAAAACACATTAATCAAATCAAAGTGATAAAGTGACAAGAAGTGAACACCTCTTGAATACCTTGTTCTTTTGAATTAAAATACATTAATCAAATCAAAGTGATCAAGTGACAAGAAGTGAACACCTCTTGAATATCTTGATCTTTTGAATTAAAATACATTGATTAACAAGGACAACAAGTGACAATGGGGCTCGCTCCTGTTGAATACCTTGGGTAAAGACGCGCTAGGTGAACACCTATGCTTAATCCTTTGCTAAACGTCTACAAGTACCCTCTTTTACCAACTTGGACAACAAATGACAATGAGACTCTCTCCTGTTGAATACCTTGGGTAAAGACGCGCTAGGTGAACACATATGCTCAATCCTTTGCTAAACGTCCTCAAGTACCCTCTTTTACCAACATGGATAACAAGTGACAAATGGGCTTGCTCCTATTGAATATCTTGGGTGAACAACACGCTAGGTGCACACCTATGCTCAAAAGGTTCACTAAACATCCCTTTAAAAAAACAATCTCGATTTCATTCAAACCTTTTTGCCTTAGGGCCTTTTCTTTTTTTAAAAACCTCTTTGCATAAACGAATGTGAACGTACTTCCATATGTGAAGATCGAATATCTTCCACTTGAATGTGATGATGGCCAAAATCTCGTCTTACTCTTGATTTAGTCATCCATTCTTGTAGTGATCCCATATCCATGTGCGCATAGTATTGTCTCCATTTAAATGCGATCGAGTACCTCTCGCTAAAATCAACCAACAAAACTTTCGTGGTTCTTCGCCCGAACAACGATTACTCTGACTTTCCCATTGCACGAGGGAATACGTAGGCACAAGATACAGACGTCTTGGCGAGCATAATAATAAAAAAAATCATTTATTTTTCTTCACAATAATAAAACCCTTTTCTTTTATCTTTTCTCGATTAATAATCTCAAAAACACAAACATCACGCTAACACTCAAATACGAAACTAACTAAATGGGTCCCATCGAGTATGATAGAGGTGATGGGTGCTAACACCTTCCCCTTGCTTAACCGACTCCCGAACCCTTATTTGGTTGCGATGACCATCTTATCCATTTCTTTTCTCTTTGTGGGTTTTATCGATATTTTTCTTTCCTTTTGGAATAAATAAAATTTGGTGGCACTCTATTGTATTTCGAGCGTGGGACCATGTTCGAATATTTTTTACCGTTATAGTGGTAGGCAAAGCATATGGCACTGAGTGGGAAGGTAGCACATATGCAACTGTTGGACACAGTAAGTATTGCAAAACTATCATTTTAGGTAAGGATGTTATTTACTTTGCCTACATCAAAGTGGTGTGTAAAGTGTTAAAAATCATCAAAATACTTTTGATTACCCTGTTAACCATAAGTGAAATGATCTGTAGGAATTACCCAAAATTGAGCCATGCTTTGTTAGAACAAAAGTAGCAGATCTTGGGATAGCATGGAAGATCTGGAACAATGAAGGTACCTGCCACGAATTGGTATACAATGATAGTGACAATGCCCATGTTGTTACCGGTGGTTGGGCTGAGCTGCAAAACTACTATGATATGCCTGCTGATATGGTAGTTATTTTGGGTTACTATGGGAACAACGATTTTGAGGTTGCCGGACATGTAGAGATAAAGTCACATGAGGATTTACCAAGGTACCGTAGTAGATCCATAAGCCATAAGGGGATACATGTGTTTGACGTAGAACTCGACGACAGTAGTGTGAAATCAGCGAAATTAGTTAAGTGTATCTATTCTATAAACTGTCAAAAGTCAGCATTGGTCTACATTTATTTAATTACCAAGTATACTAACAACGACGTATCTCCGAATCTGTCTTACGCAGATACTACAACCAGAGTTTGGTCAACTATTGAGAGACAATGATTATGAGGTGTTGACACTGTGCGGTGATAACGGAAGAACTCAGATCCTCCTAATTTTGAACACTAATGCCCAAGACGTACAAAATTAGGTTTTGAATGGTTTGAATTTTGCGCATCAAACAGGCTGCAATCCGGGGACATCATCAATTTCAAAATTGATGTTACCGATAGTCACAAAACATGCCATGTGTATAAGGTGCGTAACCCGTAATCAATTTATGTTTCACTAAAATGTAGTTTCGGGACAGACGTTATATGTAATATATTTGAAATGCTCTTATGTAGTTTTTTTTTAATTCTTGTACTGTTAAGTGAGACTGTTGGAATTAATAGTGTAAGAACGTGGTTTATATGTAATGGTTATAAACTCTGAGTTTTAGAAACATCCATGGATAATTTATACAAACAGTACCGTGTGTAAGTGGATTACCAATAATGCATGTAATAAAAATCCATGTTGTTTGGGTATCCTTGAGTTATGTTACTGCAAAGGGTCTCCTGGACCCATGAAACACCAAAATCAGTACCATAAGGACTGCGACAATTACAGGCCACAAAAAAGTTGTAACATATATGGTTCAAGATAGTATTTGACGGTTCCTCCCTTAAATATTATTGAAAACCTCCTTGTAAACCACATTCGCCGTGCTGGTTTTGGCGGTGTTTTTATCATCGTGTATCAGAACCTTGACTCCCTTCTTGCTGGTAACCCGCAATAGCGCAACATAGATCTTCCCATGAGTAAAGACGTCGCGAGGAATGTAAAGACCCACCCAATCTAAAGACCGACCCTGTGACTTGTTTATCGTCATATCCATCCATGGAATATAAACCACGTTCCCATGGTGTTTTCCTCCCATTATGTGTGCCTCAAGGACGTACGACACCATCTTTGTCACAGTGAGCCGTGTACCATTACATAGTCCTTCGGATTGATCAATGTTCCTCATAAGCATAACTGGTGCACCAATTTTTAGGTTTATGTGATGGTTCGGCATACCTGGAGTATTTAAAGAACTAAGAAACTCCGGAGTTAGAACATCGAGCATGTCGCGGTCATGGATTTCGGATCGGTCGACAGTGTTGCAGCTATAGTAATCCCTCAAATTACCTACAACAAAAGCTGGTCATTCATAAACGAAAGGGACTTACATCTACACACATTGCATAGTATATATAAACTGAATAAATTTTTGGCATACCTGGCATCATTGCTAAAACATGGTTGTTAATTTTGTCTACCATATTAATGGTTGATGCCAATATAGCTCTACATTTCAGATACCCATAGTCGTGGTAATTACTGAGGAATTCAGGGTACGTTCTCGTTACGATGCCAACAATCGAATCTTCAAACTGTTTGATTAACATCTCTTGTGGAAACTCAATTTTAGCAGCACCATCATTTGGACCTCCGAGCCTACCTTCACCGACTCTCAACAACCAGTCTGAGAAATCAGCTAATTCCTTCCTTCCGTGTTCAGATGTTCCAGATGTGAGGCGCATATTTTTGGTAAGTGTCAGTACTTGTACAGAGTGCCAAATGTACGAAGCGTTAATGGTTGCATGGATAATGTCTGATCGAGTTCCCCTAGGAATAACCGGCAAGATCTTCCTGAAGTCTCCTCCAAACACAACAACCTAACCACCAAACACCTTACTCGAGTTGCCAGTTACACTCATGAGATCCTTCAATGTCTTGTCAAGTGCTTCAAAGCACCATTTGTTGGCCATAAGAGCCTCATCCCAAATTATTAACTTCGCTTGCCGAAGTAGCTCAGCAGCCTCATCATTGTATGGAATGTTGCAAGTTGAGTTATCCAAGGTGGGCACAGGTAGAGCTGTCAATATGGGCTACCCGGCCCATATGGGCCGGTCCATATGGGCTTCGGGCTTTTTAGGGCCGGGCCCAAAAAACCCATTTTTAAATGGGCTATAATTTTACTACCCAGGCCCGGTCCTGTCTGGGCTGCGGGCTACCCGACCCTAACTGGGCTTCGGCCCTAAACGGGCCCATTTCTATAAAAAATTAAAATCTTCTCATTATTTTTGTAAGTAACCATATAATTGCATGCAAGAATACATTATATATATATATATATATATATATATATATATATATATATATATATATATATATATTAAATTTTATATCCAAAATTATAATTTCTAAATAATCCATATAAGTTAATAATTAAAATGTAAAACAACACATTAACTTAATTTAAACTATCCAAAATACATCACAAATTATCTAATGTAGCACAAATAATTAAATAACTTGTTCCAACAAATTTTAAGTTATAAATATTCATGACAATTATAATTTTATGATAATTATAACAAGAAAATGTTATAAATTTTTATAATAATTATAATTAGGAAAGGATAAATTTTAATTATATTAAAAATATTTAATTTTTTCGGGCCGGTGGGCTACCCATGGCCCATACGGGCCGGCCCATATTTTTTAGGGCTTTTTAGGGCCGGGCTAAAAAAGGCCCGGATGTAAATGGGCTCGAAAAATGAGGCCCAGGCCGTAAAAAATTTCGGGCCAAATGGGTCGGCCCATGGGCTTCAGCCCATTTTGACAGCTCTAGGCACAGGTAGTTTAAACCTTGAATGGGCGGTTCTCCCACCGGGTAACAACAATGTTGCGATCTCACTTGTCGCAACCGTTATGCATATGTCGTGTTTAGACCTAAGCGAACTGGCAAGTGTTCTCCACATGTATGTTTTCCTGGTGCCCCCGTAACCGTGCAGAAAAAAACACCTCCCTTCTGACTATGAACCGCATTCATAATTGTTTGGTATATTCCTCGTTGTTCATCTGCTTGGAACAAAAAGAGATAAAAGTACAATTTAAATGAAAATATATAATGGAATCCGCCAAAGAGAAACATTTTACATGACAACAGCCTGTAAGTGCGGCATGTAAGTATTGGAACTCAGCTTTCATGGCTTCGATGTCATAACTGCGCTCCTCATATATGAGATGATTCCCGAGTTTCTCCAAAACATAGTCATCGAGATATGGTATAGGCTTGAAGTCTCTAAGAGATCGTCGATTTAGTTGGAGTAGTTTTTCAATCTCCATTAAAGTGAGATTCACCAGTTGTTGTTGAGTAAGAATAAGTATTGTCACAGCAAAAACAGGTCTTATGCCAATCATATATACATGATATAAATAGATTTAAAAAATATTACAAAACACACCATTGTCTTTAACCAGCAGTCTCTGCTGGTGCAACAGACCATCTGACAGCAAAACCCACGACTCCTTTCACACATGGGCAGGCCTGTTGACATTGCCAGACAAAAGCATAACCACAAACAGCTTTCGAAGGTAATGTCCAGACCCCCATTCACTTGCTTCTTTTATGGCTCCGATGTATTCACGGTCATCTTCAAGAAAACCAATAGCAAAACATGCATCCCTAAAAGAATCATATTGTCTATCTCCAACCTTACGTATTTCTTCGTAAGTTGTAGGTCCTTTGACAACCGTCAGCATCATCCGTAAATAATACAGTTCTCCTGTAGAAGGTGGAACCCATATTAGACGGCCAATCGTAAACCCCTTTTTCCGAGGTTTCCACATTCGCAATCATTTATGGTACACAAACATTGACACAAACTGTTCGTAAGTAAGTTGCCTGGCCTGCTGATAGGTTTAGTTGGCAACTAACCACGAGTAAAACATAGACTCTGTCACGCTTGCCTTCTCTAAAACGTTTTTCATCCAGGCATAATCGGAGTAGAAGAGAGACTTCTCACCAATAAGATGGTAAAATATTCGTTCCACAGCCGGTTTCCTCCCAAGAATTTTGTATGAAAAAATCCTCCAGCGCGCCTCGTAACGACTTCATTAGAATTAGACGTGTTACGGGTAGTTTTCACAACAAAAGCCATAATTCGGTCATATCCTTTGTGGATATACTTGAAAAGATATTTTATAGACGTGCTCTGGTTGCACCATTCCATGTTGATGTGTGCCTGGTATTTCAAAAGAAGCTTGGTGTTGTACGGTACAACATGACGGTTGTCTAATGGCACACCATTTTTTTGAACGACGTGCGTTGCTGATCTTCTCCTGTGCAATGCGTAACCTTCCGAGTTGAGCATAATATTTTCTATAAACTGTTTTGGAAAGAATTTATTCCATCTACCATTTTTCATACATTATGAATTAGTCCGAGCTAAACCACACAGCCCGTGTATCATATGTGTCTTGACCAAGTTATACAATGTTGGATGCTGTACAGGGTCAGGGATCTCAGCGCAGATAATGCGGTCAATATCTGCATGGGTGGGATACTTACTTTTGGGGCGTAAGAACACCAGAATATGAGCGTGTGGGAGACCCCTCTTTTGGAATGCAATTATATACATATCTATTAGTCCAACATATATTATAAGGTCAGCGGTAATCCAAAATTAACCTCACAACATGACAACAGACAGTAGTATACTTACATGCCATAACACGTCCAAGCACATGGTTCTTTGTGATATCCCGCATAAGTTGTTCAAATTTAATCTTGAATACCTTTGCTACAATATCGGGGCGATCGTGCGGAGATAAGTTTTTTGGATCTAATTTTCATTTGATTTCAGGCCAGCTGGGGTTGCAGGTGAAAGTAATAAACAGGTCGGGGAAACCCAATTTACTGGAGATCAACATTCCGTTAAAGTATAGTTGGTCCATGTACCGCTTACTACCTACAAAAGTTGAAGGCAAAACAACACGCTTTCCTTGCTTGGTCCCTTGTTGCGAATTACTTGGACCATTAAGTTGTTGTAAGTTGTTATACTTCCCAATTTTGAGTGTAAACTGATTTTTCCTCAACCAATCCAGACGTTTTGTCTCAACCATAGTGTAACCATCGACCAAAAACTGTTGGAAGAGCCTTCTTGAATGAAGTAAAGTCTTTGGTTCGTCCCTGTGTTCTTGAAGTCGGAAGCAGAGCCAATCCTTGATAGTTTGCCTATTTTGTTTGGTGATGGTTTTTTCATGCTTGTACTTTTGATGTAGTTGATCTCAGTAACCATCTTCCCCATAAATAAAAATCAATGGGTATTGATAACCAAGATATGTCGGGTGAAACTCATCAATCCTCTGTAGTCCTCCGTCACGACCATGTATTATGATATCCCTAAGTTCAGCTGTGTCTACATCACCAACAATAAGGGTTGCCACCTCATAAATGGTAGGTGTGTTCTAGACACGGTCGTCCCCAAGGCGACTTGAAATCAGTCTCAAGTGTAAGTCTTGGTAAGGTGTCTCCTTCAAAACGTCTATTGCCATTCTAAATGCTTTTGCATGAACGTTGTGCTCGTCCAACATGTCTTTCAGCTTTGCAACCAATTCTCTTTCGAGCTTGGTATTATCTCTGTAAAGAGTTATAAAATTTGCATGAGTGTCAACATGCAAAATGAATTTCACAATATTGTTACTAATATTCATAGATGCAGGGTTTACCTGAAACATTTCAACTTGTGATCAACCTCATTGTCTGTGTCAAAAATGTACAGTTGAGCATATTGTGGGACGCCCCCTTCTTCAAGAAGCATTGTACCGATTCTATGACACGTTTGACCGTGAAGTCGTAGTGTAGGAGGACCTCCCCCGTTTTCTATTGATTCATCAAAATTCATTCCATGAGAAGTGAAGTAAAACATGGCGTTGTAACTTCGGATGTTTACCTGGTAATTTCGGCTATCTGGAGTAAATTTTTCGTACATGAGTTTTTCCAAAAGAGGTGGAGCCTTCTTCATAAGTGGCAGGGCAACCTTTCCACTCCGGCAGCATATATGAAACTTTGGCACCGATGTGTCCCTACTTCTTCTTTTCCGCTCTTGATACCACATAAGTGACTTACAGTGCTCGCACTCCCAAACAGGATTTCCAATGTCACTATACGCTGTAGACAATAATAATTTCAATTCAATTATACATAAACATCTTATCAAAACATTGTATGTAAAATATGTTGTGAGACAATGTATTTACCTTGGAGGTTTGAATATGTAGGATCTTCTATATGTTCAGTTTTAGAGTCGGAAGAATTTTCCATGGTACCTTCGGAAAATGAATCAGAATTATCATCGTTGGACGAATACACTGGATTCATGCATTGCGTAGTGTTGGATGTTTCGATGGATGAATTTGCACCACCCATGTTGGAGTAGTAATTAGAAGTAGAAGCTCTGTTTCTATTCCATGCAGAGACGTCCACCGTGTAGGAAGAAATTCCAGGCGATGTAATTCCACTCGCCGAAGCCTTATTGCCAAAGTCGTTGCGACGTCTCTTCCATGATAGATCATCTGCAGTCGTAATGGATGCCTGTGGCAATGGATGGAAATGTATGCTACCCAATTGGTCAGTAGTAGTAGGTGCGTTATGGTTAACAGTTGAACGAACATTTTAAGACATGGCATTGTTGAAAGTGGAAAACAAATTAACTGCAATATCATTTTCATATCTCCGTCGTTTAGGCACGACAGTTGGGAGCACATGTCGACCAGACGGTGCGGTATGAATAGTGTTTCTAATGTTTGACAATGGAGTACGTATGGTTAGGGAGTAAATTCTGCTTGTGAAGCAACGTCTTTATAAGGTGTGGAAGTTTCACCCTCCTATAAATCCTTCTTTCCGTTTTTTTTTTGCCTTCTTGGTGTCGATCACCGATTTCCGCTTATTCCTTGCAATTGCCCCAGGTGGAGGAGTGGGAGTATGCATGGTTGAGCAGGATGATATTTTGGTTAATATTATTGTTTAATAGGGTAAGGTTAGAAATATAGGTCATAGATTTTAACTTAGAAATGTGTATAGCATTAGGGATTGTTTTACAAAGAACCTTCCATGTTTGTTGGAAGGGAATGATAATAGGTGATATAATCAATGTTCTGATTGTTTGAAAAAATGTATAAATATACAGAAACGATTTGAGCACATGTCTGTGACAGTTGTAAAAGTAATTTTATAAGTTTGAGGATTTGTGAAGAAATCAGATAATATAAAAATAAGCTGAAACCACAGTAAAAAGGGGGTATAGGCTATATTATAGAGTTTTGGAGTGTTTGTAAGGTAGTTGTGCAAAGGAATTAAATGGTGATTAGACGTGAAGCAGTAGTTAGAGGGAACAGGTACTGTTCATCCAGCTGTGAATTAGTACTTGAAGGCCATTACTCACAAAATAATAACATGAACATGTACTTTAAGGGACAAATATGGAAACCGAATCAAAAGATTAGTTGTTATATTGTGAATAATAATAATAGTAAAGACAAAACCTATTAGAAATCTCCACACTGATTCAGTTAAATCATTTGTTTTTACCATTGGTATTTTGTGTCACTCACACCATTCCTGGTTAGGTTGTTATTTTTTAGAGATATTAGATAAATGAAGTTGAGGATAAAGTTACAGAGGTTGTTTCATTAGCAGGAAGATGTTGTAAATATTTAAGCGAGTGATTGAATTTAATGGGGTTGCAGTTAGTTTAATATTGAGACAGAAAACGAAAATTACATTACTAAGGACATTGATATAAAGTAAAATTAAAATTGTAGGATCCCAATGGCAAGTAAAGGGAGACAAAATGAACTAAAATTACACTGATGAGGAAGCAAACAATATATGTTTAAGGTTATGATGCTTATAATCTACCATGTAACAACCCATTAAACCATTTGTTACAAGTGAAAGGCTGTTATAAAAAAAATTCCAATATGGCATACAAATCATTGTCTAATTAGGTGAAAGTGAAGACATGGTTTAGTTCGCAGATTTTTTTCCACGCTTGGCGATCTTCTTAACCTTAGTTGATGATAGGTCGCCTTCTCCGAGAGGTTGCAGCGGCTCGATCGCGTCATCCGGAGGCATCCTCTTGACAGTTGCCACAGGTGTTACGGGATCGGGAACAGACACCGATGAGATCTCTCCTTCCTGTTCAACAAAAACCAAAGAGGAACAATTAGCAAGGGGAAATCGGACCAGTTTGAAATTTATACACAGAATCAAAATACGGAACTACAGGTTACCGTTTGAGGTTGCAAAAGATCAAACGAAACACCCTCGCCAATGCTCTCCAATTTCTGCAGAAATAAATGACATAAAATTCCGATAAAGTATTTACAAAATAAACAACAGTTGGACGCCTTTGTGGGCAAAATGAATACCATTTTAGAATACAGAGTGGACTCAAGGATTGGAACAGTCTGTAGGAAAAGAAAATTGGTTAGCTATCAACAGGATACACAATAGAAAGAAAAATGGTTTGCTTAGAAACAAATGTGTCGACAACCTCTTCAGATTCAATAATCAAGTATGTTCCTTCCAGATGATCAAGTATTTGTTTATCTTTGAGATACATCACCGCAGAACCATTTTTAAAGCAAGGGTTCCAATTGATCTTGAAAGCAAATTTTTTTCCCAATAATTTGTCCAGTGCGAGGGGGTAGTCCAGGGGATCAGTGATTCCACTCTGGTATATAAATATACAATAAGCAAATTGTTAGATCATACAAACACGAAGCATGATAAATCAAAGGTTGTGTTGTGTACATCACCTCTACCATGGAAGAACGAAGGGTAGCAGCAGATGTCTCTAACAGTTCGGCGGCCTCACGGTCCCAGAAAACAAACCTACCAGCAATACCATCGTGAACTACTTCAACACATATATGAAACCTAAACAAAAGATTATATTGTCAGCATAAACATATTTATGAAGGGGCTCGTAGCTTTCATAATAGTATGCAGTTTAGACAACCTCCATATTGCAGCCTCATTCATGTGCCCGACCTTGCAGAAATAAGGGGGGTTGTCTCCATTGGCCGTTTGAGGACATTTATGGCACTGCTTATAGTACCATCCATTTGTATCAGGAATTAGCTTATCTGTTGTAGCAACGGTGACACACATTGTTGGCTGCAAAATGTATGCCAACTGTTATGTTATTTTTCGTGTTCGTAGTGTGGGCGGTTAAACATAAATGTGATGGAGATGCGACATACCTCAGACAACACAATAATTTCGGACAGCGGAAAATGGGAAGCCTTTGAGAAAAACTTATCAAGAGTGGATAGGTGACCTCCAGAGGATTGCTGCGACCAATCATGGCTGGATTTTCCCGTAGTGCTTTGGGTTTTTGCCATTGGTAAAACAGTGGGCATACTGCAGGAGATATAAATAACATTGTACGTTACCGAAACAATACCAATCATAATAGTTCCGTAATAAAAGGTGATCGTGAAAGTTGTTGATTAAGAAATATCGGTTAAGGAAATCAATTATCTCAGGAATCTCTTTGTTAATGTGCACGGTTCTAACATTATACGTATTCGTGACAGCAAAGGGGTATTTGCCTGCATCATTCATGTTAATATTAATCATGTAGAATCTGCAAAAATATAGTAGTAGGAACAATACATGGAACAAATGGCAAAGAAGAAGTAGGTGTATACCTTCTCCCTTAATTTTGGCGTATTTCAAGAGGATGACAACCGGGGCACAAGGATCATCTTGTTTCTGCTTGAACTCAAAAAATTGAGTTGCGTATGTTTCCCATAAAGTGCAGTGCAACGTGTTAGACCTACAAAAATAAGGATATTAGTATTGTTTATTACAACGAAGATCATAATGGAAAGAATATACCCCAAGTCCCTCAAAATAAAGTTGATCTGTGGTTTCTTTCCAACCATTGATTGCGTGTATCCCACCTCGTCGACGACACCAATTACGTCTGAGCAGAAAATAATGTAAAAACTGTTAAATTTGGAAGAGTTAAACGAACCATTTAACGAAAACGCAAAACATATGGAAAAACCTGTTAGCAAATGCTTTTGCCATTTTCCAGAAATGATATTAGCAAAAGGGGTGCAGATGGTCGGCTTGCTTTGTATGTCATGTTTACCAATTTCACTGACTGTAGTCCCACTGGTGACTTTCAAAATGTATTTGTGGTTTGTAGGTTTGAAGATCAAGTCATTAGGAAAAACTTCAAAGTTGGATATTTTGCAGGTAGTGTTGTTAACCAACAGCAATGAGATCAAAATAAGGTAAAGTAATGTATAAAAACATGTCGTGGTAAACCATTGTCATAAGATCAAAACACAAATATTTAGTTCGCAAAGCCAGAATACGAAAACGATAACGAAAATGACAACAAAAACAAAATTTGTTCCAGATAACCAAATACAACTTTAAATGAACACAAACATCAAAGTAACATTGTGGTGTCGTTTTTTTTACCTCCCCGTTTCACTTGGGAGGACGGCACGCTAGACCCTTCACGCGAAATTTGGAAGGAGAATGCGCCCGGGGCGGGATGAATTTTGTTTCAGTTCTTCCTACGATATCACACGAACTTTTTAATTATCCTAACGAGTAGGAGAGGGGGAAAAGATCTCAAGTAAACCCTAGGAGTTTGCTAAGTGTGAGTACTCACCTAGACTAGAAATTCTGGAGTTCGGGGGGTCGCTTATACTTAGGGAAGAGTTTAAGCACCCTACATATCCGTAGTACTCTACGGGAATCTTCTCTGTGTCAATGTGTTTGTGTTTGTTTCTGAATGATTGGGAAAGTTTCTCTTTTGTGTTAGGAGAAGGAATTGAATTGATTTGAAAGAAAGACAGACAGACAGACTGTTTTTGGTATTTTATTAGCTCGCTGAGATTCCTTGTGAACCTCATGCCTACATATCCCTAATGCAAGTCAGAGCTTTTTGTAGTTCGGAGAACTAATTAGGGAAATTAATGATTTTTTGGTCTCTTGCTTGAAGCTCAAGGTTGAAGCTTGAATTAAATCTCTATTTACAGTAAAGAGACATGAAATCATCTTTACAGAGAGGTACTTCTACTATTCCACCACAAACATTTTTAAAGTGACAGAAAAGCTGAATTCATTTCACTAAGAGAGGGAGCCTACTTGGTTGATCAAGTATGACAGCCAACATGCCTCTTGAATGAAAGAAGGATTCTCATCCAAATTAGGGAAAGTGTACAAGTCTGGGTTTGTTTTCCTCAGAGCATGCCTTTCAAAGTCCTAAATGGGAGAATGTTTGAAATTGAAATTGAAATGTTTGTTTGTTTGATTGAATGTGGTGAGATAGGAGAAAGATCTCTCTATAGAGATAAGCTATGTCTATCTATTGTATAAAAGATTTGATTTTAGCTGGCTTGTATGAGGCCCAAGCTTGAGGCTTTTGATTGATTTATTATTTTATTGACTCTGGGAGAGAACTCTATTGAGGATTGACTTAAATTAAGAAGTGTTGGTGTTCTGTACAAAGCCCATAATTGCGGCTGACTCTAGTTGGAGAGTATTTATTTGATGGATTTTATTTGGTGTTATGTACAAAGCCCAGAATTGTGGCTGACTCTTTATTGGGGAATATATATATACATATGTTGAGAAAGAAAAAACTCTTTTCTGCCTTGTACAAAGCCCAAGGTTGTGGCGGACTTTTTATTGAGGAATATATCTTTTATTGACTGAGATTGGAGGCTAACCCTTTCCAGGGATTTTACTCAGCTGGGGAAGTTATCTTTTAAAAGTTGAGTTTTTGGAAGCTAACCCTTTCCAGAGATTTTGGATTTACAGGAGTGATTTTGGAGGCTAACCCTTTCCAGGGAATTTTATGAATGATGGCAGGAAGATTATCTTATTGAGACTTCTTGTTTAAAGCCCAAGATTAAGGTTGACTCTGATTGAGGATAGATAACTATGGATCCTAGACTCTGCTAAGGAAGATTAATGAAGATAAGGGTGACAGAGACTGTCTATGTCTCTCATTCCAAAAGGTGTGCTCAATGTAAGATTGAGGCAATCTTAGCTTGTTTAAAAGTCTGGTTTAAGGAATAGAAGAAACTCACCAGGGTAGGCTAAAAGTTAACTAAAGACATGTTCCTATGTTTATAAGAAACCTGATAGGTCCTTGTATACAAGCTCAAGAGGAAGCTGGGAATGCTTTTAAGAAGCCTGTGGGTCCTTGTACAAAGCCCAAGAGGAGGCTAATCGAGGGTCATCGAGGGTCCTTGTTATAGCACAAGAGAAAGCTATGTGGTTTTGAACTTATTTTGGCTCTAAGCAAATGGGTAAGAGGTTTCACCGGGAATAATTCCTCTTGGGTGGATGTGTCCTATTTTGGGTTCTAAGGCTTTTTCAAGATGTTTCACCGGGAATAATTCATCTTGAGGGTTTGATCTAAAGATATCTAATTAGGAAAGAGCCTTCACCGGGAAGACATTCTCAATCCTAGGCCATAGTCCTATAATATATATATATATATAGTTAAACTGTCCTAAGGTTCACACTCAGACGTAGTTCTAAACAATATATAAACAGTTTATATTTGACAGTAATTGAAATAAAGACTGTAAATGAAAAGCTTGTAAAGCCTAACCTGGATGGAGTGGAGGCCTTTGAAGAAGTATGTACAGAGCCTCACCAGCAGTTGATTGTTTATTGATAACATTTGAATATTTATTATAAACAGTTAAAGGTTTTTGAAAACAGAAGAAGTGAAGATGGACATAGGTCACATAGGTATCTGAAGAGTTTCACCGGGAATAATGCCCTTCAAATACCAGAAGAATGTTTTGAAAAACAGAAAGAAGATTTTGAAAATACAGTTTTGAAAACAAACTAAGAAAAGAAAAAGGTGTTTCACTGTTTATGAGAAATAATCGAAAAGATGCAAGGTTCTGTTGTTTGAAAACCTCGATCGTCTGTTTACTTTGAAGTTTGAAAACAGTTTTAAATTTTTGGCACAAGACAACTTAAACAAGGTAAAGATAAGATCTATACCTAATTAAGACCTAAATGATTAGAACTTTATTACTAAAGTATTTATGAGAGATTAGGTTTTGAAAATTCAAGGAAAAGATGTATTAAAATATATTTTAAAACATACCATTTTTAACCTAATAAAAATACATGAAATAAATAATATTTTTTGTGTTTTTTTGTTTAATCACAAAATATATATATATATATATATATATATATATATATATATATTAATTGACAAGTGTGTGAAAAATAAGGTGAAAATGGTTTAATTTGATAGGTGAATTGATTGTGTGAAGTTTGTGAAGAAAATGAAAGAAAATAGGTGTTAAAAATAGTTTTGGCCCTTGGAGGGTTTGAACCCACGCCCTCATAGTCACACACTCAAAATATTACCACTGGGCCAAGCGCCAGTTAGTGATTATAACACGCGCGCAGTTAGTTTTATTTTAAAACAAGTTGGAAATCTTTAAAAAATAAAAGGATCAAAAAGTCTGGGGCGAGGGGGATTCGAACCCCAGACTTGAGGCATGAGGAGACTAAGAGCGCATGTGAGGCCACTAGGGCAAATTATTCATTCGTTTAGGAAACGCCTACCATTGAAAATAAAATAAACTTTGCCCAGAGATTTGAAATTCGCGCGCCACAGCCATGGTCATCTTTAACCTCAAGCTTGAAGATTTTGAATTTGCTAACTTGCTCAATTCTCAACCAAACAGGGTGATGTAAACATGGATTTCATTCCAAATTTCCTCACAAACTCAAATATGTAACTAACACAGATTTATATTAACTACATCTAATGAATTAACTGAAAAACGTGAAGAACCCTAAAATTTGAAAATCAAATTAAATGACTATACTGAAAGATAAATAGATGATGATAGAGGGTTTTTAATCCTCTGATGATGTTGAATGAAATGGTATCGAGCTTTATCACAAAGAGTGCTTAAATTAAAGAGGTGGAGTTCAAAAACTTACCTCTGAAACTGAAGGTCGTGTGAATGATGAGGAACACCTGGGCTTGTGTGAGTGATCCTAAAAGCTTCCTTGGGACTCAGCGATGCTAACTGAATACTTATTGCACCTTGAATGTTCCAGAATTTCTCTATTCGACACCTTCTATTTGAGCTTCAAGTGAACATGGAGGTTGGTGATTCTGTGGTTACAGATATGCTGCAGGCATCTGAATAGCTTCACTACACCTCTAGGAACATGTTGATGTGCTTAGATTTGCTTGACACCTTCTGAATTGCTCTATGGACCTCCAACTTCACGAGCTTCAAAATGAAAGCAACAATGGTGTTCTCCTACTTACAGAAGTGATCCAGAGGTTTGGATCAACTCCAATGAACCTCCTTAAGATGTTAGAATGCTTACTTTCCAAAGAAGAGCTCTGGTTTGAAGAAAACGATTCTTCTTGCCAAAGAACTTTGAAAAACCATAAGAATGAGAGAGAGAGAAGGAGAAAGCAAGGAATTGAGTTGCTTTGGTGTTTCATCCATTTGCCATAAATTCCCAAATGTAATCATTACATAATCACATGCCTTTGTTTTTGGGAATATTCTCCAATCCTTATGCAATGATGAAAATGGATGTATGGTATACTTGCAGATGTATTAGGGGTCGTGTAACACCATTTAGTGAAGTCATTTGCACAAAATTGCAAAGTTTCAAATTGTACATGACCTACAATTTTTCTCCATGAGGCCAACTTTGAACAGGCATAACTTCTAGCTCAAAATGAATTTGGAGGAGGTTGAGCACAATTTGGAAAGCCCTAAACATCTACTCCAAATCATTATTTTGGGGTTTCTTCACAATCATTTGGGAAAATTATGAAAAATGAGCCCAAAGTTGGAAGAAAACTAGGTCAAAAATACTTAGAAAAATTTCTAAGTTTTTAAGGCCTATAACTCCCAAATCCCAAATCTCTTAAAGGATTGATTTCTTGAAAAAAGTTGTCTTGTAAGATGTTGTTTTATTTTGCAAGATCTACAACTTTCATGTTGGAAGTTTTTTGAGTTGTGTAGGTGAAATTTTGAGTTCCCATAATGCCCTCAAAAACCCTAATTCCTGAATTTTTGATCCTTGATGAATTTTCTTGAATTTATTTGGTCAAATGACTTTAATAATCATATATTGATGATATTAATCCTCAAAAGTCATGGTTTGACTAAAAACCTCAAAAGTCAAAGGTGATCCTGTACAGTTGACTTTTTCAAATGAAGTGAAATTTTGGACTTTTGTGATGAACCAAATTCTCCTCCTTGGATGAGTGATTTGAATGGATTATATTGAGGTAATAGAAGTTATTGAACCAAGTTTTAAGTTTTGGATCCATGTCCTAATTAAAAGTCAACTGTCCAGGTGAATTAGGTTAGAAACCCTAATTGTCGACCAGATGAAGTTGATGACTGTAGATCTTGATTTGAAGTGTAATGCCCAATGGATAATGTCATATGAACCAATTTAAGATATTTTAACCAATTGATAAATATCCTAGAGCTTTTTAGGGTTTCCCAAAGGTGATCCCTGATCACAGTCCTTGATGGGCTCAAAACCCTAGATTGGTGAACTAAGCAAACCTGAGTCCAGATGATTGGGTGTCTAATCAATCACAAGTGAATAGAATGGAGTTTTTTTTAGTCCTATGATTGTATTAGAAATTAACTCTTTTATTGATTGATCCTTTGCCTGAGCTCTTTTGTTCCTGAATATCCTCGATTAAGCACCAGATGAACAAGTGACTGTTTTGAGTATCTGTTTTGATTCTGATGAAAAGTCTGGAGATGTGACATCTTAGGAGGGTAAAAATTAGGGTATGAAAGATGCCCCTATTTAAGTTTCTTTTATCCGGAGGGATAGAGATTGATATCTCGATCTCTCCTATGTGAAAGAGACTTAAATACCAAAGAATGCCCGAATTTTGGGCGTTCCTGAGATGTTGTAATGATAATAAAATCCTTGCATGACTTGATCCTGCTGTCGCACTTGGCGGGGAATAGGGAGTCGGACTCCTCCCTTCGTTTCGGATGTTTTGATTGCGAAACTGGTCTTATCGGAAATTTTGGACAATATCTCAGATAAAGAGAAAATTTCCAACGGTAAGTTTCCTCATCAAACTTCTCGCCGATGTCTGTCAGAGAGATGCCATTTGATGGATGACAAGAAACTTCCTCATTCTTTCCTTTAATGGGATATCTTCAAGAGAAACCAAATGACCATGCATCCTTTTGAGGAGCTAATGACTTTTCTTGAAAACGGATGAACTGTCTTCGTGACGAAAACTGCCATTCATTGACTCCGCTAGGGAGTTAACAAACTGTTTTCTCGGATGAAAACTGCCATTTGTTAACTTTGATGGGGGTGAAACATCTGTAATTAGACAAACTGTTCCTTGTAAAGGAACTTCCATTTGCCTATTCCTTGGGTACTAAACAGACAAACTGTCTTTCTTGCGAAGGACTGCCATTTGTCAACTGCTAGGGGAACGAAAAGTAAATAAACTGTCTTCTGTTGAAAAGAAAGACTGCCATTTGTCGACTTTGCTGAGGAACCTTAAAAAGTGTAACAACTGTCTTCTGTTGAAAAGAAAGACTGCCATTTGTCGACTTTGCTGAGGAATTCCTAAACGAAACGAACTGTCTCCGTGATAAAGGCTGCCATTCGTTGACTTTGTTTAGGAAAAAAAAGTGAGCAAACTATCTTCTCCTGAAAGAGACTGCCATTTGCTGACTTTTGTTGAGGAATCTTTAAGTGGAACGAATTGTGTTTGTAAAGAAGGCTGCCATTCGTTATCTCTGCTGGAAAAAGTGAGTGAACTGTCTTCTGTTGAAAAGAAAGACTGTCATTCGCTCAACTTTAATAAAGAAACCTGAAACGAACTGTCTTCACGGAGAAGACTGCCATACGTTATCTCCGCTTGGGAGAAATTGAGCAAACTGTCTTCTGCTGAAAGAGACTGCCATTTGCTGACTTTAATAAGGAAGTCCTGAAACGAACTGTCTTCGTGAAGAAGACTGCCATCCGTTATCTCCACTTGGGAGAAAGTGAGCAAACTGTCTTCTGCTGAAAGAGACTGCCATTTGCTGACTTTAATAAGGAACTCCTGAAACGAACTGTCTTCGTGAAGAAGACTGCCATCCGTTATCTCCGCTTGGGAGAAAGTGAGCAAACTTTCTTCTGCTGAAAGAGACTGCCATTTGCTGACTTTGATAAGGAACTCCTGAAACGAATTGTCTTCGTGAAGAAGACTGCCATCCGTTATCTCCGCTTGGGAGAAAGTGAGCAAACTGTCTTCTACTGAAAGAGACTACCATTTGCTGACTTTAATAAGGAACTCCTGAAACGAACTGTCTTTGTGAAGAAAACTGCCATCCGTTATCTCCGCTTGGGAGAAAGTGAGGAAATTGTCTTCTGCTGAAAGAGACTGCCATTTGCTGACTTTTTGGGATTAAAACAACAAACGACCGCTTGTTGATTCCATGAGGACGAACTATCTTCCCGAGGAAAACTACCGTTCGTTGACTCTGCGGGGAAATCAAAAGCATACAAACCCATATTATTGGAGAAGATGGCCAACTATCGCTCTGCTGTGGAAGCCCAAAAGTGGACAAACTATCTTATTTGAAGAAGATATCTATTGTTGATTTTGCTCGGGAGTGAACAAACTATCTCTCCGAGGGAGATTACCATTTGATGACTTGCTGGGATTTATCAAAGTAAACAAACTAATCTTCCTCTGGAAGACCATTATTTGTTAACCTCTTGGGGAAATTCGGGTGTATGAACTTTTTTTTTAAGAAGAAAACCCTTCCATGACTTTGTAGGGGAACCTTGAGTAGATGCCCGAGTGACTCGGTTACTAACATGATCAAAGCCTCACTAGACTATGCGAACTATGCAGTCATGAGGTGTGAATTAAGCATGAATATTATGATGATTATAAAATGTAAAATGAATGTGAATAGAATTGTCGCGGAAGTGAAATCCTATGATACGACTTGAATCTTTATTGATTAGAGGATGTCTTCTTCTTGTAAGTTTGCACTCCATTGGGGATACCGGGTTATCGGTTGCCCGCTGTTTGAAGTGAGTGACATGAATTAAAGTGAAGATCCGTCATCGGGAGATGTTCGCAAAGCGACCTCATGGGGAAATCTTGGTTCCCGGAGTCTCAACCGTTTTCGGAGCAACTGCTTGCATTCTTCCTATTGTTTGTAAACCCTAGAAAGAAATTTCACCCTTATTTTTTTTGCAAGTAAAATCATTTTATTTTATGAAAACATTTGCTTCAAAAAATGACTGTTTAAACTTAAAACGCATTTTAAGAAACTGAAAAAGACTTGATTTGCAAAGAAAAGGCACAAGGCTCAAATTATTATTTATGGAATGGTAATCAGCCAAATGCTTGACTCCATGGAGTATTTACAAAATTGGAAATTGGTAATTTTTCGGGAAAAGGGCTACGATGAAACGTGACGACCGTTATCTTTCCCTTCCATTCCGAATTGCGCTGTATTCGTGCTTCGTAGAAGATGACCTACCGATGATTAATACTCCGCTATGGATTTTTGAATGATCAAGTTTGTCCTGAACACAGTTACTTGCCATATATCCCTAACTTTTGCGTAAATTACCCCTTTCGGGTTTTAAGTCTACCGAGATTGATTATATATTTTTTTATGTCTCTAACTTTTGCCTGAACCGCCCTTTCGGGTTTTCGATTCACCGAGACGCTCTTTTTTGCCTAAGTCGCTCTTTACGAGTTTTCAACTTAGCGAGCTATTCTTTTAATGATTTAGGCGAAGTATTTCTTGACTGCGTCGACGTTCACAAGACGGGTGAATTCTTCTCCATCCATAGTCGTGAGTATTAAGGCTCCTCCCGAGAAAGCTTTCTTGACCACGTATGCGCCGTCATAATTGGGAGTCCATTTGCCCCTGGAATCTGTGAGAAAAGATTGAATCTTTTTGAGTACAAGGTCGCCTTCTTTGATTGTGCGAGGTCGAACCCTTTTGTCGAAAGCTTTCTTCATTCTTTGTTGATATAGTTGTCTGTGGCATAAAGTTTTCATGCGCTTTTCTTCGATTAAATTCAACTCATCGAATCTGCTTTGACACCACTCGGCTTCTGTTAATTTTGCCTCCATCAAGACTCTCATTGATGGGATCTCGACCTCTATGGGTAGGACTGCCTCCATGCCATACACAAGGGAGAAAGGAGTTGCTCCAGTCGAAGTGCGTACATATGTACGGTAACCATGAAGAGCAAACAGGAGCATTTCATGCCAATCTTTGTAAGTGATGACCATCTTCTGAATGATTTTCTTGATGTTTTTGTTAGCTGCCTCTACAGCTCCATTTATCTTTGGTCTGTAAGGAGATGAGTTATGATCTTCAATCTTGAATTCTTCACAAAGTTCCTTCATCATTTTGTTGTTCAAATTTGACCCATTGTCAGTGATTATCTTGCCAGGAATGCCATAGCGACAGATGATGTGATTCTTGATAAACCTGACGACAACTTGTCTTGTAACATTTGCATATGAAGCTGCTTCGACCCACTTGGTGAAATAGTTTATGGCTACCAAGATGAAGCGATGTCCGTTGGACGCTTTTGGCTCGATCATTTCGATCATGTCGATTCCCCACATGGAGAAAGGCCAAGGGGAAGAGAGTATGTTGAGAAGAGATGGTGGCACATGAATTCTATCAGCGTAGATCTGACATTTGTGACACCTCTTTGCATATTGGTAGCAATTTGACTCCATCGCCAGCCAATAATAACCTGCTCTCAGTATTTTCCTTGTCATGGTGTGTCCATTTGTGTGAGTATCAAAGGAACCTTCATGTATTTCTCTCATAAGTGTTTTTGCTTCTTTTCTGTCAACGCATCTGAGCAGGACCATGTCAAAATTTCTCTTGTACAGAACATCTTCATTCAAAAAGAATCTGCCAGCTAACTTTCTCAGAGTTTTTCAATCTTTCTTTGATGTCCCACGAGGGTACTCTTGCCTTTGAAGAAAGTTCTTGATATCGTGATACCACGGTTTGTCGTCGATGATTGCTTCTGTTGTGAAAACGTGAGCGGGCCTATCCAGACGCATGACATCGATCTGAAGAATGTCATTCCAATGATTTATCCTAATCATGGAAGAGAGTGTGGCTAATGCATCAGCCAAGTTGTTTTCTTCACGAGGAATGTGATGAAAATCTACCCTGTCGAAGAAAGGTAACATCTCGCGTAGTTTTTGTAAGGGATTAGCCCAGGTTGGCGTGTTTCCCATTCTCCTTTGATTTGATTGATGACCAAAGCACAATCTCCGTATACATCCAAGTGTTTGATTCTTAGATCCACGGCTTCTTCGAGACCCATGATGCTAGCTTCATATTCGGCCTCATTATTTATGCACTTGAAAGTTAATCTGGCGGTAAATGGAATATGGGTACCTCGAGGTGTAACAATGATTGCCCCAATTCCTCGTCCATAAGTGTTGACAGCTCCGTCAAAGATTAAGCCCCACTGGGATCCTATCTCAGGTCATTCGTCTGGTAGTGGCTCGTCGTAATCTTTCATCTTGAGGTACATGACGTCCTCGAGCAGATATTCCTTAATGTTGTCGAACGCTTTCTGACAATCGTCTGTCCAAACGCAACTTTGATTTTTCCGTAGAAGTTTGAAAATTGGAGCACAAGTTGCAGTCATGAGATATATGAATCTCGAGATGTAATTCAGACGTACAAGAAATCCTCTAACTTGTTTCTCGGTTCTGGGCGAAGGCGTTTCTTGAATTGCCTTGACTTTGTCTGGATCCACTTCAATCCCTCGTTTGCTGACGATGAAACCAAGGAGTTTTCTTGAGTAGACACCAAAGGTACACTTGTTGGGGTTCAGGCGAAGCTGAAACTTCCGTAAGCGTTGAAATAACTTTGTCAAATTCTGTATGTGATCTTCCTCATTTTCTGAATTGGCAATCATGTCATCCACATAGACTTCCACTTCCTTATGCATCATGTCGTGGAAAAGTGTAGTCATGGCTCTTTGATAAGTTGCCCCTGCGTTCTTTAGTCCAAAAGGCATAACGCGGTAGCAGAACGTTCCCTAGGGGGTGATGAAAGTTGTTTTCTCCATGTCTTCAGGTGCCATCTTGATTTGGTTGTATCCCGAAAATCCGTCCATGAATGAGAAAACTTTGGACTTTGCTGTACTGTCTACCAACATGTCAATATGTGTGTGGTGTCGTTTTTTTTACCTCCCCGTTTCACTTGGGAGGACGGCACGCTAGACCCTTCACGCGAAATTTGGAAGGAGAATGCGCCCGGGATGGGATGAATTTTGTTTCAGTTCTTCCTACGATATCACACGAACTTTCTTATTGTCCTACGAGTAGGAAAGGGGAAAAAAGATCTCAACTAAACCCTAGGAGTTTGCTAAGTGTGGGGATTCACCTAGACTAGAAATTCTGGAGTTCGGGGGTCGGTTATACATAGGGAAGAGTTTAAGCATCCTACATATCCGTAGTACTCTACGGGAACCTTCTCTGTGTCATTGTGATTGTGTTTATTGCTAATGATTGGGAAAGTTTCTCCTTTGTGTTAGGAGAAGGAATTGAATTGAATAAGAAAAAGACTGACTGACTGACAGACTGACTATTTTTGGTATTTTATTAGCTCGCTGAGATTCCTTGTGAACCTCATGCCTACATATCCCTAGTGGAAGTCAGAGCTTAATGTAGTTCGGGGAACTAACTAGGGAAATTAATTATTTTTGGTGCCTTGCTTGAAGCTCAAGGTTGAAGCTATGAATTAAATCTCTGTTTACATGTAAAGAGACATGAAGTCATATTTATAGAGAAGTATTTCTACTATTCCACCACAAACATTAAAAGAGTGACAGAATAACTGAATTCATTTCATTCAAGAGAGGGATCCTACTTGGTTGATCAAGTATGACAGCCAACATGCCTCTTGAGTGAAAGAAGGATGCTCATCCAAATTAGGGAAAGTTAATCACATGTCTGGTTTCACTGCCAGCTCATGCCTTTCAAAATCCTAAATGGGAGACTTAATTAAAAATGAAATGTAATGTTTGTTTGTTTGAATGTGGTAGAGTAGTAAAAAATATCTCTCTATAGAGATAAACTATGTCTATCTACTGTATAAAAGATTTGACTTTAGCTGGCTTGCTTGAGGCCCAAGCTTGAGGCTTTTTTATTGTTTTTATTGACTTTGGGAGATAACTCTACTGGGGGTTAATTACAGGGAATTTGTGTTCTGTACAAAGCCCAGAATTGAGGCTGACTCTAGTTGAAGAGTGTTTATTTGATGGATTTTATTTGGTGTTCTGTACAAAGCCCAGAATTGTGGCTGACTCTATTTAGGGAGACTCTATTTGTGTGCCTTGTACAAAGCCCAAGATTGTGGCTGACTGCTGAGGATAACTGAGTTTTATGAATGACTCTATTTTGTGTGCCTTGTATAAAGCCCAAGGTTGTGGCTGACTCTTAACTGTGAAAGTTATTTAATTTGTGCCTTGTATGAAGCCCAAGGTTGTGGCTACTCTAGCTAGGGAAAGATGATTTTCTGCCTTGTACAAAGCCCAAGGTTGTGGCGGACTTTTAAAGAAACTGATTATGGAAGACTCTATGGGGAAAAGATCCTTGAGATTAGGAATCTTTGACACAGGGAAATATGGTTTATCTGCCTTGTACAAAGCCCAAGGTTGTGGCTACTAAAAATGAAAGACTCACTGGGGGAGTTTTATTTTGCTAGAGGTTTTAACAAACTAATTTATTTTTATGTTTTTTGGAAGTTAACCCTTTCCAGGGATTTTGACCCAGCTGGAGAAATTGACTATTAAAAGACTGGACCTTTGGAGGCTAACCCTTTCCAGGGGTTTTGACTCTTTTTTTTTTTTGGGGAATTTATCTCTTAAGAGAATGAATCTTTGGATTTGAAGGAGTGATTTTGGAGGCTGACCCTTTCCAGGGGTTTTTGTTAAAATGAAGGAATGATTGGAGGCTAATCCTTTCCAGGGGTTTTTGTTAAAATGAAGGAATGATTGGAGGCTAACCCTTTCCAGGGGTTTTTGTTAAAATGAAAGAATGATTGGAGGCTAACCCTTTCCAGGGTTTTTGTTAAAATGAAGGAATGATTGGAGGCTAACCCTTTCCAGGGGTTTTTGTTAAAATGAAAGAATGATTATCTAGTGGAGACTTCTTGTTTTAAAGCCCAAGATTAAGGCTGACACTGACTGAGAATAAGCAAATAAAGATCCTAGACTCTGCTAAGGAAGATTGATGAAGATAAGGGTGACAGAGACTGTCCATGTCTCTCATTCCAAAAAGTGTACTCAATATGAAATTGAGACAATCTTAGCTTGTTTAAAGTCTGGTTTAAAGAATGGAAGAAACTCACCAGGATAGGCTAAAAGGTAACTAAAGACCTGTTCCTATATTTATAAGAAACCTGATGGGTCCTTGTATACAAGCTCAAGAGGAAGCTGGAAATGCTTTTAAGAAGCCTGTGGGTCCTTGTACAAAGCCCAAGAGGAGGCTATTCGAGGGTCATCGAGGGTCCTTGTTATAGCACAAGAGAAAGCTATGTGGTTTTGAACTTATTTTGGCTCTAAGCAAATAGGTAAGAGGTTTCACCGGGAATAATTCCTCTTTGGGTGGATGTATCCTAGTTTTTGTTCTAAGGCTTTTGCCAAGATGTTTCACCGGGAATAATTCATCTTGGGGGTTTAAACTACAGATCTCTAATTAGGAAAGAGCCTTCACCGGGAAGACATTCTCAATCCTAGGCCATATTCCTATAATATATATAGTTTAACTGTCCTAGGGTTTACACTCAAACGTAGTTCTAAACAATATATAAACAGTTCTATATTTGACAGTAATTTAAATAAAGACTGTAAATTGAAAGCTTGTAAAGCCTAACCTGGATGGAGTGGAGGCCTTTGAAGAAGTATGTACAAAGCCTCAATAGCAATTTTTGTTGTTTTATTGATGACAGTTGAATATTTATTATAAACAGTTAATGGTTTTGAAAACAGAAGAAGTGAAGATGGACAAATGTCACATAGGTATCTGAAGAGTTTCACCGGGAATAATGCCCTTCAAATACCAGAAGAATGTTTTGAAAACAGAAAGGAGATTTTGTAAATACAGTTTTTGAAAACAAATTAAGAAAAGAAAAAGGTGTTGGGTCTTACACTCTATTAGAGGCCCATTGAAAATGATTTACTGTTTATGAGAAACAGTTGAAAAGATACGAGGTTTTGTTGTTTTGAAAACCTCGATCGTTTGTCTTATTTTGAAATTTTGAAAATAGTTTGAGTTTTGACAAAAGTCAACTTAATTAAAGTAAAAGACAAAATCTATACCTAATTAAGACCTAAATGTTTAGGATTTTATTTTCTTCCACAAAATATTCATGAGGTATTAGGTTTTTCAGTGAAAACATATATTAAAACATATTTAAAACTACTTAAAACAACACCATTTTGAACCTAATAAAAATATACAAAATAAATAATATTTTTGTGATTTTTTTAGTTATTCATAAAATATGTATATTAATCAACAAGTGTGTAAAAAATGATGTCAAAATGAATTAATTTGATAGGTTAAATAATTGGTAAAAGTTGTGAGGAAATTAAGTGGAAAAAGTGATAAAAAATAGGGTTTTTTCACCACCCAGGTTTGAACCCACGCCCTTTATGTTACCAGCCCAAAACAACACCACTGAGCCAACGCGCGCTTGGTGACAAGGTAATGGTTCCATTGCAATACATACATTATTCAAGTGCAGAGAAGCAAAAAAGAAATAAAATCAAAAGGTCTGGGGCGAGGGGGATTCGAACCCCAGACTTTGGGCACGCGCAACACACAAACACTCTTTACCACTGGGCTATAACGATTTAGTCGTTTATGAAACAACCACCATTCAAAATAAAATAAACTTTAGCCCTGGATTTGAATTTTGCGCGCCACCACCATTGTCATCTTCAACCTCAAGCTTTCTCCTTTTTGAATTTCTGAACTCTCTCAATTCTCAACCGTTTGCAAAGATGTAAAGAGCAAACTTGCTCTAAATTCTCTCACGATTTCAAATATGTAACTAACATTTATTTATATTGACTATAACTATCTAATTTTCCAGAAAACACGAAGAACACATAAACCCTAAATTTAAAATTAAATGACAAACAAGATGAATAAACGAATGATGATAGAGGGTTTTCAATCCTCTGATGATGCTAAACAAGATAGTGTCGAGCTATATGAGAAAGAATACTCAAATAAGTGGGTTGGAGTTTGAAAAAATACCTCTGAAAATGGAGGTCGTGAGGATGATGAGGAACACCTGGGCTTGTGTGAGTGATCCTAAAAGCTTCCTTGGGACTCAGTGATGCTAACTGAATGCTTATTGTGACTTCAATCCTTCTGAATTGCTCTACCCGACACCTTCGATTTGAGCTTCAAGTGGACATGGAGGGTGATGAATCTTGAGTTACAGATGAGCTGCAGCCATCTGAATAGCTTCACTATGCCCTAAGGAACGTGTTTGGATGCTTGGCTTTGTTAGAAACCTTCTGAATTGCTCTATGGACCTCCAACTGCAACTGCTCCAAAGTGAGAGCAACAATGGTGCTCCTCCACCTACAGAAGTGATCCAGGTGCTTGGATCACCTCAAATGAGCCCCCTTGAGATGTTAGAATGGTTACTTTCCAAAGAGAAGCTCTGGTTTGAAGAAAACGATTCTTCTCGCCAAAGAACTTTGAAAAACCATAAGCATGAGAAGAGAAAGAGAAAGCAATGAATATGGTTGCTTTGGTGTGTTTTCTGAATGAGAAAGAGCCCTCTATTTATAGGCAAATGGTTCAGTACTGATTGAGAGAGTGAGCTTGCTTAATGGGAGAGTTTTGGTTTCTTGGTCATGAAGAAATTTCAAAGAATATCCAAGTGTGATCATTGCATTTTCGAGCCAGCTCCCCATCCCTTGATTCTATCTGATCTTAGGGAACATTTATGATGCATAATGAGCTCTAATTGGTTGGTGAGAAGATTCCTTGGGTGATTCATCAATTTGCCATAAATTCCCAAATGTAATCATTACATAATCACATGTTCTTGTTTTGGGAATCTTCCTCAATTCTTATGCTATGGTGAAAATGAATGCATGGCATGTTTTCAGATGTGTTATGGGTCGTTTAGCATCCATAAGTGAGGTCATGTGCACAAAATTGCAAAGTTCCAAAATGAGGGATGACCTATAATTTCACTTCATGAGGCCAACTTTGAACAAGCATAACTCCTAGCTCAAAATGAATTTGGAGAAGGTTGAGCATAATTTGGAAAGCCCTAAACATCTACTTCAAATCGTTAGTTTATGGTTTCTTCAGAATCATTTGGGAAAATTGTGAAAAATGAGCCCAAAGTTGGATGAAAACTAGGTTAAAAACACTTAGAAAAATTTCTAAGTTTTTATAACCTAAAGCTTGAAAATTCCAAATCTCTTAAATGATTGATTTCTTGAAAAAAGTTAATTTGTAAGATGTTGTTTTATTTTGCAAGATCTACAACTTTCATGTTGGAAGTTTTTTGAGTTGTGTAGGTGAAATTTTGAGTTCCCACAATGCCCTCAAAAACCCTAATTCCCGACTTTTTGCTCCTTGATGAATCTCTTTGAATTTCTTTGGTCAAATGACTTTAGTAACCATATATTGATGATATTGATCTTTAAAATTCATGGTTTGACCAAAAATCTTAAAAGTCAAAGGTGATCCTATACAATTGACTTTTCCCTAATAAAGTGAGATTTTGGACTTTTGTGTGGAATCAAGATCTTTTCCTCAAATGGGTGATGTAAATGGATTATATTGAGGTAGTAGAAGTCCTTGAACCATGTCTTGAGTTTTGGATCCATGTCCTGATTAAAAGTCAACTTTCTTGGGTGAATTAGGTCAAAAACCCTAATTGTCGACCAGATGAAATTGATGACTGTGGATCTTGGAATGGAGTGTAATGCCCAATGGATATTGTCATATGAGCTATTTGAAGATGATTTATGCCTTTGAGTGATGCTCTGGAGTTTTCTAGGGTTTCTCAAATGTGATCCCTGATTTTAGTCCTTGATGGGGCTCAGAACCCTAGACTAGGTACCAGATGAATAAGTGACTGCTCTGAGTATTTATTTTGTCTTTGATGAAAAGTTTAAAAGATATGACATCTCAGGGGGTCAAAAATTAGGTAATGACAATGTGGTAAAGGAAAGTCATCCTTATGGCTAGCTTTGTTCAAATATCTGTAGTCGACGCACATGCGGACTTTTCCGTCTTTCTTAGGAACGGGAGCAATGTTAGCTAACCACTGAGGGTATTCTGAAGTGACGAGGAAACCAACGTTGATTTGCTTTTGAACTTCCTCTTTGATTTTCATAACCATCTCCGGACGAGTTCTTCTCAATTTTTGCTTGACCGAAGAGCACTCTGCTTTTAATGGTAAGTGATGCTCTACTATACTGGTATCCAACCCTGGCATATCTTGATAAGACCAAGCGAACACATCTGAGAATTTTGTGAGCAGTTGTATCAAACTCTCTCTGATCTCTGAACTGAGTGAAGCTCCAATCTTAACCTCTTTTCTGTTTCCATCGGAACCAAGGTTAATGATCTCTAGAGGCTCATTGTATGGCTGAATGGCCTCTTCCTTTTATTAAAGTGACCGAGAAATTTCCTTTGATATTTCTTCGTTTTCTTCTTCCTCTGCCTCGAATACAAGAAACCCAAAGCTTGGAGAAGTCATATGATCGCACGTTTCAACGGGGTGTTTTATGATTAATCTGCATATGTGTGATGAATTTTTATTTAGACAACGAGGGAAGACTCGGTGTATGCAGTTAATGGAATTTTTTGATGTTTTTTTAGGGTGTTTTTAGGATTACCAATTTCCGAAAAAAGAAAAGGGAAAAACTAACGAATGAACAAAATGACATTTTTATTTATTGACAGTCACTTCTTGAAACAAAGACCCTATAAAACAAAACTCTATTGTTTTGGGCGAAGCAAAGAGGGACATTTTCCTAAGAAATAGTAAAATGCAAAGCCCTATGAAACATCTCTTCACCCTGGGCTATGGTGAGAGGACAAAATAACGGTGAAAGTTCCTACTTAGGAGTGCGGACAACAGTTGAAACTTCAACAGCCGTCCAATAGTTGCAAACCCCATTGTGCACTAGGTAATATGGCACCTTAGGCTTAAGTTGGCCTGTGGTAGGTCTTGATTTACCAACCACTGTCTTTGCAACACTTAGACGGTCTTCTTCTACTTCAGCAGACTGAGCGGTGTGAGCATTCCCATTTCCAAGTGGAGTATGTCGGACTTTCTTTTGAGGAAACTTCCAATCTTCTGAATGGAGAGACTCGTTGTCGGAGACACTTTCGAGATCATCCTCTTCTGTATTTTGGTCTTGCTCTTCTCCCAAGATGGCGTTGACTAGGTATGTAAACTCTAAACCCGTAGCCTCTATGGGTAAATTGGGGATATAATCCTCAGTGATGACTTCACCATTTGATGATGATGAATAGCAAGGGTTGTATATCTCTTTCAGCTGAGTAAGGTACTCATAATCAATGTTCCATCCAGTTGGAACAATGTCTTCAAGAGATATTTTTGAAATTTCAGGAGCGGAGTATTTCACCATGTAGTCGAATTTTCCGCTTGGTTCTCCTAATGTATCCCAAGTTTCTTCGGGGATAGGAGGAACTTCTTCTGATGAACCATGACTTCTGGTGGTGAAGCTGTTAGTAACTTCGTCACTGCTTGATTGAGTCTTATTTTCAGATCCTTTAGTTGGATAACAGCAAGGTGAATCAGACTCTGATAGGGATATGTATCTTGCCTCGAGAAGGTAGGACATACATTCCACTTCAAAATTCTCATCGGTGTTTTCCATACCAATGGTATTAACTTTTTGTTGAACAGGTTGATGAAAACCTCCGCTACGGAAATTTTCTTGAATTGGAAGAACTACCTCAATTCCTGGAATAGCCTTTGATGATGTTGGAAAGAATCCAACTCCTGTTGTGTTCTTGTTGTTGGTAGGAATATTAATGTGCCCCCAACCACTGGTAGTGTCATCCTTTACAACTTGGATTGCATCTTTGTAAGAAGAAATAAACGTTGCTTTCTCTTTTCCTTTTTCCTTATCCAAGGAAAGTGCTTGGAATTTAGTTCCAGCGACTTCTTTTGGTTCTATGTCGGAGAATGATGACAGGTTGCTGACGATCAAAGCTCGTTCTCCACATACAGTTACCAATTTGTCATTTCTTATGAACTTCAGTTTCTGATGAAGCGTTGAAGTAATTGCCCTAGCCTCGTGAATCCATGGGCGACCTAGCAAACAACTGTATTGTGTCGGGATATCCATGACTTGGAAAGTGATTTTGAAGGTCTGAGGTCCAATAGTTATGGGAAGATCTACTTCTCCAAAAACTAACTTCCTTGATCCATCAAACGCTTTGACGATGACGTGACTGTCCGTTAGCGGGTAATCTTTGAAGGATAATCTTGACAATGTTGATTTGGGCATGACGTTGAGAGAGGATCCATTGTCTATTAGGACTCCTGTGAGAACATCACCCATGCAGCTAACTGAGATGTGGAGTGGAAGGTTATGGTCCACTCCTTCTTCAGGAAGATCTTCGTCACAGAAACTCAGGTTAGTTCCTGCAGAGATGTTGGCAACTTTGTTGTTGAATTGCCCTATAGTAACACCAGGTTCTACAAAAGCTTGTTCCAAAACTTTCTGTAGAGCTTCCCTATGAGCTTCAGAACTCAATAGCAGGGAGAGGACAGATATCCTAGAAGGAGTATGTAGCAATTGGTCTACAATGTTGTATTCACTCCTCTGGATTAACTTCAAGATCTCATCATTTTCTTTCGCTTGAAAAACATTGGTCGGATGATTGTCTTGCCTATGTGGTGCTTCTTCTGAAGGTTTCTCTACATTTTATGTTGTTCTGTTGAAGACTCGTCCACTTCTAGTGACTCGACTAACATCAGTAATGTTGACAACAGATGGTAATGGTATTTCCTTACCATTTTCAATGAATGTAGCATTGTACTTGTATGGTATAGCCTTGCTGGACTCATACGGTACAGGACATGGTAAGTAGATGACTAACCGAGCAATTGATGTCTTTCTGCTGTCATACTTGACTTGCACTGGTTCATCTTGATTAATTTGAGGAGATACGGTAAAGACTTCATCATCTTCTCTGTTGGCAAGAACTGTAACGGTATTATCATCCATCAGTTTTTGAATGTCGTTGCGAGCGCGCAAACATCCTCGTGAATTTCTTCGACAGATTCTGCATCTACTGTAAGGATGGAAATCCGTTCCAAAGTAAGCAAGTCCATTTAAAGTCTTATGGAACCTGACTACCGATCCTTCGAGATCTTCAACTCTGTAGATTTTGTATTCTCCTAGACATCCTTGAACCATGTTGACGTCGTATTCAGTTTTGACTCGGATGTGTTGAATCCATCCTAAGTCCATTTGTTCTTGTAATGCAGCTTGAACTACAGCGCAACCTTGACTATCCTTCGGACAAATTTCACAGGCGAAGTAGTTGTGAGGTGGTACATGGTCGTACCCAGCTTGTCTAGCATGCATTTTGACGAGATTTTCCCCTATCTGACGAATGTCGTAGATTTGAATGACGTAGGGGTGTTGATCTATCAGATTCATAAAAGCTTCTTTATGCTGCGGCAAAGGATTCGCTTGGACGTTAGGATTAATATCTTTGAAGGATAGCATTCCACTCTTCACTAATCTTTGAACGTCGGCCTTGAAACTGAAGCAGTTCTCAATACTGTGACCTGGTGCCCCCTGATGGTAGGGACAAGATTGGTCAGCCTTGAACCAAGGTGATGATTCATACGTTGGATTTGGAGGACTCTTTGTCTGAATGAGTCCTTTCGCCAGTAGTGTTGGAAACAATTCCGCATACCGCATTGGTATGGGGTCAAAGGGAGGATACCTTTGTGCCCGATTGTTGTAATTTGGAGGTCGAACCTGCTGCTGAGGTTGCTGCGACCTTTGTTGAAATGGTTGTTGAGAACCCTGAGGTTGATATACTGGCGCTGAGTTAACAACCGGAGTTATTGTAGCAATTTGAGGTGGAAACTTCTTCTTAGCTTTGTGCAAGACATTGCTGACATCTTGATCCTTTTTCTTCTGGAAAGAACTTCCATACTTCCTTGGACCAATAGAAGATTCTGGTTCTTTGTTCAAACGTCATTCTCGAACTGCTTCTTCTAAACGTACACCCATGTTTACCATCTCGGTAAAGTCACTTGGGGCACTTGCAACTATTCGTCCGTAGTAAAATGGACTCAAAGTTTTGAGATAGATTTTTGTCATTTGTTTCTCTTCAAGTGGTGGACATATTTGAGCAGCTACTTCACGCCAACTCTGTGCGTATTCCTTGAAGCTTTCTCTATCCTTTTGAGTCATGGCCCGGAGTTGATCTCTGTCGGGAGCCATATCCAGATTGTACTTATACTGTTTGACGAAGGCCACTCCGAGGTCTCGAAAAGTACGGATCTCTGAACTGTCCAAGTTCATGTACCATTTGAGTGTAGCACCAGTCAGGCTGTCTTGAAAATAATGAATGAGCAATTGTTGATTATCAATCTGAGTTGACATTCTTCGAGCGTACTTCACGAGGTGACTTTGTGGGCATGAATTCCCTTTGTACTTCTCGAACTCTGGTACTTTGAATTTGTGAGGAATCTTAACATTTGGAACCAAACAGAGGTCTGCAACATTCTTTCCAAATAGATCTTGTCCTCGGAGAGTCTTGAGTTCCTTCTGCATTTGCAGAAAATGTTCCTAGAACTCGTCCAATCTTTCATACACGCCAGCATCCTCACTGGGAGCGTGATGATATACCTGTCCGCCCGGTGGAGGAAAAGTATGCATAATGGGTTGTGGAGAAGCCATGACAGCAGATCTTGGAATTTCAGCATTCTGTTGCGCGTAACCCATTGTTGTTGCTCTTGGAACTTCAATTTCCAGAGGTCTGTAACCCTCTGGTGGATGCATCTCCATTGTAGCTCTTGGAACTTTAGAAACTGGGGGTATGTACCCGTCTAGAATAAAGTTATACGGCATGCCCCAAGGTCGGTTGGGCGGCATGGTATACTGAGGAATAGAAGTAGAAACAATCTCGGAAACCACAGTCCTTTGTGGTTCTTCTGGCGTTGGTCGATTCTGTGCAACCACCAGGGCTTCTACCATACTATTGAGCCTTTCAACAGCATCTTTGAGAGTAGTAACCTCTTCTCTGAGTTCTCCATTCTCTTGTTCAAAGTCTTCCATTCTTTTCTTGCGACTTGAATGAGTGCTGTATGGATGAGACAGCTTGAATGTCTTGGTTCACCTCCTTATCCTCCTCTCTTTCTGGAGAAAGGAAAGTGACGATTAGATCCGTGACAATTCTTGTGTCAGTGCTGTCGCACGCTCGCGAAAAATGAACAGAGTCGCCACTAATATATTTATCCCATAAGGGAAAGGAATATCAGAAAACCTAACAAAGGAAAGAACAGGGTCTTGCGACCAGAGAATCAAGGTACGGGAGTCGGTTACGCAAGGGGAAGGTATTAGCACCCCTCGCGCCCATCGTACTCGATGGTATCCACCTATGTTTGTTTCTATCTAAAGGGTGTATATCTATGTCTAAGTCTATATGCGAAATGAATGCAAAATGTAGGGAAAATAAAGAATTGTACTCGCACGGGCCCTACCCCGCTGCCTACGTATCCTTTTCAGGAATCAGAGTTACCGTAGCTCGGCTCACGATTTTCTGTTTGTTTTTGTGTTTTTTAGTTGGGCGGCGTTAACGCTCACGCTCTTGCACAAGGGGACAGCCTAGGATGCAATGGAGCGGAGATAACTTGCCCTTAGAAAGGAGAAAAAGAGATTGGTTTGTATCTTTTAAGGGTAATTCCATGATGACGAGAACCCACTACAAGGTCTCGCATCACTTCCTCACTTTTGTTAAATCTGACCATTTATTAGGGTTTTTTGAAGTATTTTTGGTTGGTGATTTTTAAGGGAATTTATTTGTGACTTAGATCATACCAAAAGAGTTTTGTTTGTTTTTTGAATATTTAGAGAATGCACATCGAGGTCTACACCACAATCGATTCTCTAAATGACGGATAAGAAATACATCGAAATCTACATTCCAATCATTTCTTTTCCGTTTAGTAGAAAAGAACGTACATCGGGGCCTACACCCCAATCATTTCTTTTCTACTACGTGGGGAAGAACGTACATCGGGGCCTACGCCCCAATCATTTCTTTCCCACCATATATCAGAAGTGTGACAGTATGATCTTTGTCAGGTTTTTATTAAGTATTTTAAAAGTTGGAAAGAAAAAGAAAGCAAGGAGGGAACTATTTCTAAATTCTAGCCTAACAAGTCTAAATCCTAATGTTAACATGGGATAGATTCTAAAAGGAATGATGAAAAGGCCTAAAATAAGGCCAAGAACAAGAGCAATAAAATCATACAAGCATCATACAAAAATGACCATGGAACTAGCACAAATCAAGTATCAATGCAAAATTAAGCTAGAAGCTACTATTTTTATATGGTTTTTATGAAAGATGAATCAAGTAAAAGACTAAAAAACAAATAGCCTAAAACTGATATTTTTTTATATGGGAATTCTAAGACTAAAATTAAGCCTAAAAGTGACATAAAAATCTAACAAGTTTTATTGATTATTGATTTTAGAACCTAAAAAAATAGTGGGAAAACTATGTGAAAAAGAACCTAAATCTAATGTGAAACTATGTGGATCAGGGGGGTGAGTTGTTGAAAGTGGTGGTAAGGTTAGCAAAGCAGACACAAGCCCAAACAAGGTAGTCAAAAGTGAAGCCCACATTACTCAGCATTTTTTATTGTTATTATTAAAAGAAATGAATTAAATTAAAACTGAACTAATTAAAATGAGAAAAAAAGCAAAGATTATGACGATCCATCTTCATTCACAAACTCTCCCTCTCTCGTTCAAACGAAAAATAACTCTCACCGGAAATCGCTCCGCCGCGCCGGAGGCAGCGGAGCTCGGCCAAACCGTGACAAAATCGTCCCATACGAATCCCCTCTTCATCCTCTCACATAAAATCATATCAACCTTCTCAGATACCTTGTAACGAACCCTAAATCTAAATTTCCAAACTAAGAGCCCTAAATCCTAACTCTGAATTTTCATGGTGATGGAGCGCAATCTTTGAGCAAGAAGTATGGAGAGAACACTCAAGGAATTCATACTCACGTCATAGTGTCAAGAGCAAAAGGAAAATATGAAGATCGATAGGGCTCGGATACGTACCAGTCGGAATAGCTCCGGCGGCTCTTCGAAGGTGTGAATCCGGCGAAATACACGCGACGGACAACCTCAACCAGGTAAGCTCCTTTTCTCTTCTTCTGGATTGTACGTCGAAATCCTCTCTTCCTCTTCTTCCTTTTTCTTTCTCGATTTTCTGAAACTCTGTGAGAATTGTTGTTCTTGAGTAGTGTAACGATGATGATGACCATTCAGAGAGAGTGCGTGAGATTATTGTTGTTGCAGAGAGTTTGAGTGGAGTTTTAGCTCTGTTGTTAGACTCTCAGAGGTTGAGAATCTAACAACAATGGCGAGAGCGTATGAGTGATGGATCCAGGGGGAAGAGAGGATTGCAGAGTGATGAGAGATGGATGAAAGTGAAGGTGGAAGGTGGATGAAGAATGAAAGGTGAGTGTGATGAATCAATCCTGTGAATTATGGAAGGAAGAGACTATATAGAGATTGAGAGTGATTGAGGGCCCTAGGATCTGAGAATTTCTGTTAGAGAATTAAGGGTGAGATTGAGGTCGGTTAGAAGTTTGTTAAAGGGAGGAGAAGTTAGTTATGAAATCTGTTTCAGTTAGTTGGGGGGGGAATTCTGTTTTGAGAGTTAACTGATTTTGTTAGTTGTTAGGGTGGGTTCTGAGTGTTAGTTAGTGAATTCTGTTATGTTGGGAGAAAATGATTAGAGCTTAGGTTTTGAGAATGGCTGGAGAAGTTAGAGGGTATTGAGGTTAATAACAGTTTAGAACCCTGAGTTAATATAGGGAAATGCTTCAGTTAGGATTAGTTTAGAGGGAGGGGAATTTAGTTACAAAAGGTTTGTTACTTGTGGTTTCGTTTATAGGTTGGAGGATGATGAGTTATGAACTAGTGCAGGTATGGTGCTGTTGGTATGTGGATGAGTTTACTGTGTTGTTTAGGAAATGTATGAGGGCTGAATGGATATTATGCTGGATCTGTTTTACAGGGTATGCTGGAAATATGTATGTAGCGGGTTTGGCTCGGTTTCCTGGCAAGTGAGAAAGTGTTTGGTTCGGCTTGAATTTTACGGTGTGAACCGAAAATCTGCTGCATCACTGTTTCTTGAATTTTCTTTGAATGGATGTGTGTATGATTGTCTGCTTGAGATATGAACTGCATCTTGTTTTTTTCACATATTCTGAACTGCATCCTTTTGTCTTTTCCGTTAGCTTCTCATTTCGAGGATTGAGCCGGTTTCGTCTATTGTGAAATGGTTTGGATAGTGTTCTTCCTTTACTTGCTGCAGAGCTTCACGTGACTGTAGTAAATTGGATGGTATGGTCCCTTTTGAATACATGGTAGATTATATGGACTTAGATGTCTGCTTTTGAATCTGAAACTTACAGATTTGAAACTGCCTTGGAACTGATACGTTGTTTTTGTTTTGGTGCAGGGTTCGCATTGGCAGTATGTTGTTCTTGCAGCATTTGGAGGTGTTGGAGACTACATGAAGTTTGGAGTGGTGATGCATATGGTGGGGACACTTTTTGTATAACTTTTCTCCTTTGTATTTACACTTGGAATTTGTAATGGATCTGTATGTAATGGAATTTGCATTTGGTGTTGAACTGTTGTATTGGATTGTGTTGAGCTGCTTCCCGCTGTATGGTATAAAATGGTCTTTATGTTAGTGAACATGTAGGTTACTAATAGAGTGTCTAAATGGAGCTTGATGGTGGACACTGTATTGATTTTTGGCTGATTTCCATGTGTCTTATGCTGCAGGTTCATGAGGCTGATGTTGGTTTGTTTTAGAATGCTTAGGTTCAATTGGTTTGAAGTGTATAGCTCTTGTTCTTTTTTGTACTGTTTAGGTGCTGGGCTGATTTTGATGGTGTATGATGCTGAGAGTGGCGTAATGTATTGTTTGGATTTTGAAACTGGATGTGTATGCACAGGTTGTTTGGAGAACAAGAACATGGCTTGAAGATGGAAGCATGATGGCACAACTTGGATGTTAAGACACCAGGATCATGATGGTCCTAAAAATGAAGCAACATTGGAGATTTGGAACCAACTACTTAAGGTTACAGCCAAGGTTCGGGTCAAAGGTCAATCTGACTTGGTCAACTGTTCTACCAAATGTCAACAGTTGACCAAAAGTCAACTGTGAGTCAAAGTGTGTGTGTTCTTTTTTTTTGGTGTAATTTTCTTTGTAATGGACTTTGGGACTTTGGCTTGATGAATATTTTGTAATGTTTCTTTTGTAATTTGACTTAGGTTTTTGTATGGACATGATTCTTGTAAATGAATGGATACTCTTGAATATTTTTGTAAACTTGAATGAGTTTGAATGGGCTTTTGAATGAGCTTGGATTTGTAGTGAATTTGAATGAATTCGATGAACTCGAAAAATGATTATGGACATCTCAAGTTCCAATTGATCTTGTATTTCAAAATCCTCATGAATCTTCTTTCCTTTCTATAGCTTGATGTGAGTTCTATCTTTTCTCCATTTTATCACACGGTTTTCAAATAACATTCCATGTTCAACTTAAATCCTTGTGTGAAATCCAATGTGAAATCTTTAAATCCATTTCAATCCCATGAAAGTATTTTAATTTCCAAGCAACAAAGAGAGAATTAATCGCGCCATAATCATCTGACCATATATTAGTAGCTCAAGTATTGAAAAGAGGCACATGATAATTGCTTGATCAACCTTGCTTCAAATTCCACACAACACGAGTAGCCTTACCAAACTTAAGCACAGGGAAATATGCCCTAATCTCGATGATCCTTGATCCCAATACCAAGTTATAGATTAATGAATGTGTGATGCATTATATGACCTAATGGAAGAGATGCATATGAATGTAAAGCTACAGCCAGTTAGAAGTTAAAGGGTAGGACAAATTTGGGGTATGACAGCTGCCCCTATTTAATCATCTTAAACCTGAAGGTGAGATTGGCGCTAGCCTTTCGAACATTCAAGGTAGAAGAAGATTAAATATCAAGACCTGAAATTTGTCCTGAAGAGAAGATGGTGTAAGTGTTATCCTTATTTTTGTCTTTTGTCTTGATATCTGCTGGGGAAAGAGAAATTTTTGTTTTTTTGGTGGAAGAATTTACGGTGGGTAATGGGTTTGAATGGAGATAGCTTATAACGTGGTAGCGGTGCCGATACGGGGTTTTCAAAGAGAATGGTTGTATGAAACAATGACCGAAAGAAAAAGACCTCGTACGATCTATGACTCAACATCGACTTGACACCAGGAGAAGACCTAAGCATGATCTTCAGGACTGAAAGAATAAGATCTCTTACGATCTATGACTCAACATCGACTCGACATCAGGAGAAGACCTAAGCATGATCTTCAGGACTGAAAGAATAAAATCTCTTACGATCTATGACTCAACATCGACTCAACACCAGGAGAAGACCTAAGCATGATCTTCAGGACTGAAAGAATAAGATCTCTTACGATCTATGACTCAACATCGACTCAACATCAGGAGAAGACCTAAGCATGATCTTCAGGACTGAAAGAATAAGATCTCTTACGATCTATGACTCAACATCGACTCAACACCAGGAGAAGACCTAAGCATGATCTTCAGGACTGAAAGAATAAGATCTCTTACGATCTATGACTCAACATCGACTCGACATCAGGAGAAGACCTAAGCATGATCCTCAGGACTGAAAGAATAAGATCTCTTACGATCTATGACTCAACATCGACTCAACACCAGGAGAAGACCTAAGCATGATCTTCAGGACTGAAAGAATAAGATCTCTTACGATCTATGACTCAACATCGACTCGACATCAGGAGAAGACCTAAGCATGATCCTCAGGACTGAAAGAATAAGATCTCTTACGATCTATGACTCAACATCGACTCGACACCAGGAGACAAAAGAAGACATTGTGTCAGACACTCATCAGAGATTGAAGATACCTCGCCTCGGCACCGTGGTTGGAAGAGATTTGAAATGTAGTAGCAGATATCAATCAGAATTTGTAAGGACAACTTTTTGTGTAGGGATGTATTATTGTCTTGACTGGGTGCGGATTTGTATTATCTGGCTTATGCTTTGTATGCATGTTTGAAATTTTTTTTTTATGGCGTAATGATCCGCTTTGAAGGATATGCTACGCTTTTGAGGATGCAATGCTATATGCAGTGAATACTATATGCAGGATGCCAAATAAAGGCATTAGTGAGGTAAACACCAGGGAGAATACCCTTGGCATTAAGGACCATGTGGAGGTGCCAAAAGATATTGGACTTTGATTTGCAAGATGCACCTTCTTTGACTTGAAGGATAATTTCTGACTTCTCACCATGCGCCACTGCTTGGAAGATTTTCAACTTGAGGAGATTCCCTCGATTCACCATTTTGGGGATGAGAAATCCAGATAAGGAGCCTTGATTAGGGAAGTAGGACAACTCCTAGGAGAAATAAACTCCTATGCTTGGGGAATGGAACAAACTCTCGGGAGAAATAAACTCCATGCTTGGGGAGAGACTAAGGTTCTAGGAGAAATAAACTCCTATGGTCACGGAGCGACAAAAAAACTCAGAATTGTGCCCCAAGCTTCGTGACTTATGGAGGAATTTGCCCCAAAGGATCCTTGGAGAGATTTGTCGAATCTCGACGTAACTGCCCCAGATTGGTTGAACTTGAGAGAGATTCCTTGACATGATTGCCCCAGATTGATCAAAGCTTGAAGAAATTTATCGACATGATTGCCCCCAGATATACTGAATTTGAGAGGTCCAACCTCGATTCAATTGCCCCTGATCAGGTACATCTTACTAGAATCCTCGAGCTTTCTTTGTTTTGAAGTCAAACATACGTGGAAACAACTTTACCACGCTCAACGGAGTCTTCAAACTCCTCCCCTCGAAGTAATCAAAGAATGCATCAACTGTTCATGCCCAACAGATTTCTTTAGAGAACCTGCCCCTTGACGGTCAACATTTGAAATGATTAGCTTTTACTCCTCAGAGTTCTCAAGTCTCTTGTATTTTGACATGATCAAGTTACTTACTGATTCTCATCATGGTAACTTCCTTGATGTTAAGCACATATTTGTATGCAAAAGAATGTTAATTCTAAGAATGATGATTCTAATGCAAAGCCTATGTTAGTCTTGAAGTTTTAAAACATTTTAGTGGGATGAGGTTGCGACACAACCTCGATTTTTGCATATGGAAGATAAAGCAAGCATACGATACCAACATGGATATGAGTTTTGCTTCATTGGAAGTCAGTTGAACGCTATCTCGTCGGAGTGTGTTTTCAAAACAAACCCTACTTCAATTAGGACTTTTAGGGGTTGTAATTTGGTCGGGTTCGCGGTTTTTAGAAAATAAAGGATTTTTAGGCTCAAAATTATTTGTACCCTCCCCCTTCGTGATGTTCTCCAGTCCTATGTTCAATTTACCTTGATACGAGTGTTCATCCCTCACAAGGAATTTGAAATGGTTGAGGAATCAATGAGGTTCTTTGGACATGGCAGTCACTTCATCTTGCATTTTTGGTGTCTGATCACACGACTTTGTTCTTTTGATAAGGATTTTTATTTTGTAATTCTTGTTTTTCGCTTCTGCTTTCCCTAACTTTTGCCTGGACAAATTCTCTTGAATTTTATTTTGGAGTCCAGCGGGATGCCCTAACTTTTGCCTAAGTCACTTATTTCAAGTTTTTGACTTAGCGGGCTTTCTTTTTTCTTTTGTTTTTTTTTTTTTGAACAAGTCGTGCGATATCGTGTTGCTCTCGATTTGTTTGAAATATTGTGACTGCCTCATTCTCTGATTGATGAGGGATAACCATTGTGGCATCGTCCTCTTTTGACCTCTTGATGGAATAAGGATAATCATTGCGGTTTTGAAATTCCTCAACCTTTTGAAGGATAACCATTGTTGTATCCTTAGATTCATACCCTTTTGGTAAGTTTTGAACACTCAATCAAGTTAAATGAACACTACCCTGCCCCATGGTTAAAATAAGGGTTTTTTAATGATTAGAAAAGAAACTTCTACTTCAAGGCTCAAAGGGGTTGACGAGGGTCTATCTCCCTTATATCTCCAGTGTTTGGGGATTTGAAACAATGCCTGTACATCCTCAGTAGGGTTTTATTCAAAAACACACAATTGGAGATTTTTGCATTTTTATCTTTCATCATTCTCCCTCAGCTTTTTGCCTAAGCAAGTGATTAATAAAGTCGGTATCGTGATGCCAAAAACATTTTATGAGTGATAACGAATGGATTACTTCAAGACGAACATAAACAATGTATTATGATTTTCATTCAGAAATTAACAAGTTTTTACATGCTATTGATGCTTAAACAAACAATGAAAAAATTACAATGAGAATGCAATAAGAAACTAAATGAATGCCATTGTTGAGGAGACTTGACTCCGTCTGGACTTATTGAGCTTGAATATTTTCTGCAGTTCCTTCCAAACACTTCAGATTACTTCAAAAGAGAACTCCAACGAAGTCATCCATGAATTGTAAACTTTTGCCTTACTTTAGGGATTCGAGCAATGCGAGTGATGCAATGCTCAAGATAAGAGTGCGTCTTGCTTATCCCTCGTGCGGGAGCCCCAAGCATAGATGTTGAAGAAGTATTCGCCTTCATAAATGGAAAGAATCTGGTATGGTCATCAAACTCAAGAGAGCTACTTGTGGTGAAGAAGACCCAAAACACGAATCTTAACCAATTGAAATTCTGACAAACGAGGAAGCAACTGGGCATAAGGCCATCAATTTGTTTCTTATATTTTTCTCTCTGTTAACTAGCAAGGCCACTGAGAAGGAAATCATGAGAAAAGGCAACTGAGATATGAAGTAGAACCTTGAGGATGAGAAGCATTGTGAAGAACACTCTTGATTACCACACGGAAGAAGATTCTGACGAAGTCACATAGGAATTTGTAATGCTTTTAGGGATTCGAGCAATGCAAATGGCGCAATGCTCAAGATAAGAGTGCGTCTTGCTTATCCCTCGTGCGGGAGCCCCAAGCATATTCATTGAAGAAGTATTTGCCATTAAACATGGAGGAACCTTGCGTAGTCACCAAACTTAGAGAAGCTATTTGTTGCAAAGAGAACTCAAACACCGACTGAAACACCAACCTCCACGGATACAACTGAGCATAAGAACCTTGAGAATGAGAGATGCTTCTACAAAACATTCTTGATTTCTTTTTTTTTGGAAAAGATTATGACGAAGTTGCTCGAGAATTTGTGGTGTTTTTATTATTATCATACCAACGAGTTCAAGGAAGCAGCTTTCTACAAAACAGGAAATACTTGAAATGAGAACACAGAAAGGAAATGATGATTCCCATAGTTGAGGAGACTTGACTCCTTCTGGGCTTATTATTATTTTTTTTGTGATGCTTTATGGAGTACGGATATTCATGACTCCTCAATTTATGTGCGGGCCATTTGGAGTGAATGATACTACTTTGGAGTCAATGAGATCTTGGACTTTGTGTTTCAAAATATTACAATCCTCAGTTGAATGTCCAGATGTCCCATAATGGTACTCACACCTTGCATTTAAGTCATATCCTTGAGGAATTGGTATTGGAGGGGGCTTAAACTCCCTTAGTTGGACCAAAGAATCCTTGAGCAAATGAGAAAGCAGCTGACTATAGGTCATAGGAATTGGGTCAATCCTTCTTGGTGGTCTCCTTGGCATTTGTGGACCCTGCTGATGGCAATGATTCCAGTACCCATTCTGTTCAGGTGTCTTCCTCTTTTGATCTGGCTGTGAAACAAATGGAGATTGATGAGGTGGGAAACCTGGAACCCAAGATGGTGCATTATGCTTCTGATTTGAAGTAGATCTGACATAGAAGTATGAATCAACCTTTTCTTCCACCGCAGTTGGAACCCCATTTCCTTGAACAAACATACCCTCGGGGGTGAACAAAATCACTTTTGAATCAATGAGATCTTGAATTTGTTGCTTCAGCGCCCTACAATTCTCAATATCATGACCAGGTGCCCCAGAATGGAACTCACATCGAGCATTGGCATCAAAGGTGGGGGGAAGCTTTTCAGGCGTAGCCAATTCTCGCAGCTCAATCAACTGAAGCTCCAGCAAACGGGGAAGTAACTGAGCGTAAGGCATCGGGATAGGATTGAGAATTCTATGAGGTATCTTAGGCTTTTTCCCACACATTTGGCCTCCTTGAAGAACAGATTGGCATGGAGGTAATGGCACATGGAGTTGAGGAGGAACTTCCTGAGGTATTCCATGAGTGGGAAAGGATCCTACTGAAGAGAAGGGATCAACAACTTCTGTTGCAGCAGTAGGGACAACATCCCCTTCCTTTCTTAGTACCTTTTTCAGAACTTCCATGACCAAACTCACTTGAGTCTTCAACTGACTGTTTTCCTCTTTTAGTGCACCCTGATTATGGACCAATTCTTGCATTTCCAACATAAGATGACCCATTTGTTCCCTCATCTCATCCATTTCCTCACAGAGTTGTTCCATAGTTGATCTTGGAGTTGTGGCGGTGAGAAGTCAAATCTGTTGTTGATCTTGGAATCTGAATAGAAATGGTCCCATAAGTCTTTGAAAGAACCATGAAATGCATG